>NC_071983.1:2127767-2451132 GCF_026283585.1 Hylaeus volcanicus | reverse complement strand
AGCCATCTCTCTCTGGTCGGTAGTTTATGGTGTCGATCCAGGGACGAATCTACTATGAAACTAAGAATAAGAAAAATCACAGGATACTACAAAATCGAAACCGCGTTTTTCTGCCCTCTCGTTGCTGAGTTATGCTAAACTATTCCAGTTAAAATTCTAAACTATCGTTCGTCTCTGAGAAGATGAAAACAATGTTACTCATTGGTCTGTTACATACATTCGTTGTATTCGTTATCTCAAGTAGAAATTATAACGCAAACTCAATATACATAGATGATCGTAGGGATAATATAGGATGTTTTCTTCATTGGAGAAAACGAAACATGATTCTTTCTTTAATATTCGATCGATTTTTGTTAACGTGCGCTATAATCCGCTCCCATTCATCGCGGAATCAATACGTATACGCGAGCGCGACTGAGTTTCCGGTTAAATAGACAGAATGTTCAAACGAATGAATTGATTCGATTGAATATTAAAATTAGCGATTAACGAAAACACAATTATTTATCTTTTATTTATTACTGAAAACTCTTATCTACGTTAGAATTTTACCCATTCTTGAAATGGAACATCTTATTATTTTTAATTCCATTAAGAATAATTTATTGCAATATTGTACATTATATTATTAAAAGTAACATTACAAACAATAACGTCTTATGTTGATCACACATTATGCATAAATATAATTACCTCTGCGACATCTTATAAATATTACAAAATTTAGTTCAATGAAATTAAACAATTATCATGGAACGGTTCAAGATCGCGCATTAAATTTTAGATTTGATTCTAGATAAAAATGCATGGATCCGTTGTACGGAAGTGTAACTTACGACGAGTAATGCTTGATTTTCAATAAATGAATTAAGAAATGATATTATGTAAAAGTATAGCAAGCCTTCTTAAGTCGTACAGATTCTTCTTTCAAAGAATCAGAAACTTAGATTCCTGTAGTTTCTCTTTGAATTGCTCCAGTTCTGAACAAGTTGGAGTTCACATTTTGATTTAAGATCTAGTGTATTTGCCCCATATGTGAAGCATGAACACGGATGCAATGAACAGGAGAGACATCACGAGTACAGGCACTGGACCTCTGTAAAGAAACGTACAGTTTAAGTTCCATATGGTACTTGTAAAATTCGGATTCATTGGAAAAAACATAGATGTAAACATTTTATTTGAAATTTATGCTATTAATTGTACCTCTACTCACACTTTAATGCCAGGAGACTCGTCTGTATAGAACCTCCACATACCACCAGAACCAGCTCCTGTATTTCTATTTCTCGACGATGTGGCTGTTGTTGTCTTCCTTTGCCTTACGGTACCACTACCACTTGTTCTAGGTGCTATAGCTTTGCTAGGTGAGCGACCAGCGGCTCCAACCGAAGTGGAACTAGGTGCAGAAGGCTTGGAAAAAGTAAACAAAATACGATTAGAAATGTCTCCGTGCCGCGAAATATTGATCTCCGTAATTCTATACCTTTAAATTACTCACCATTATGTTTATGTGTTTTCTGACGTTAGTCCGTAGACAAGTTCCAGACGATTACGAGAAGTATGTTTAACGATAAATTTGTAGTCGCTTTTAAGACTACGATTAACGAGGAACCTTAACCTTTAATTTTACGCTTTCTTAACAGAGGTTTTTTTGTATGGTTAGGCACGATATCAACGAAATATTGGAATACAAGCCAAATCACACTGTCACAAATGAACCTTCTTCCTCCAGTGATTACTTTGAACGCTTACTGGCAGTGTGAAGTAGAATAGGAAGCGACGTGTCATATACAATCCATCCACGTGGTGCGCTGTAGACACGTCATCATACGTTGTAAATTCAGTCGTACCGTCAAACTAGTATTATACCGCGTTTTTATGATAAACGCGATGTTTGGCGCGACAATATTAAAAAATTCTAAATAACGAATCGTGTCTAATTACTTCACTGATTTAATTTTGTTAAATATTTAACTTAGATTTATTCGAAAAACAGTCTACAACAAAAAAATTATATCTATGCCTCGTCCAACAAGGAAATTCTGTAAACAAAAGCTCATTGGTCCGCTGAAGGGAGAATTATAGATCCGACATAAGGAAAGAAATGAAATGATAAAATCACGAATAAATTAAGAAACGAAGTTATAAAGTTAAGGGGAGAAAAAGCTGTTTTTAAAATTCGACTTTCCAGGCTTCAAAAGAAACATGATAGTCTTATTAACATGTTGAGTGGGAAATACGTGGGAAAAATTAGTTGACTACTTTTCATATCTTGATCCTAAAACCCTAATAAGGTCTTATTGTTGCGTATGTTTATGTAAATTATTATTATTATTATTTCGAATAAGGAAAAATATTTATATTACATAATACACAACTGCAATTTTGTTTCATATTTTCCTATATTAATCACGTTTTTGGCAATAAATAACATATAATTTTCATATAAATGTAGATCTGTGTATTGATCAAACTAATGCATGTAATTTGTCGTACTATGGCTCTATACAAAAAAAATCTTAACATACTATGTAGGTACATGCATACAATAATTTATGTTCTACGATTTTTTTTTCAACTTTCATGTTAGGAGACTAGTTATAAAATTGTGACAACATATTATATTATCTCTTATAAAACAATTTGACGTTTTTATCGTGACTTTAGTAGAAACATCGGGATACAAAAGAAAGTCGTACGTATAACAGGAACTTTTCCTTTTGTTTCACTTATTGTACACTTGGAGCCAAAGTTAAAAAATGCGAAATACAAAGTTGTTTCTGTTAGTTATAAAAAACGCACACGAAAATGCATCGAAACATTCATTATTGGTCAAAGTAATTTACAAAATAGAAAATTTAATATTTCTATTGGTCTCAAAGTTTACAATCTCAATTACTTTCTGTACATTACGATAAATAGCAGAAAATGTTTCGTAAATGCTTATAAATGCAATAGTTGCACTTGACCTCACTTATTCACGTAAATAACGTATGTACTAAGTGTAATACTTATTAATGGTATTAAAACAACGTGTATCGTATGATTGTTTCGGTCGTCGAAGAATGTTTTAAATGCATAAATTCGAAGTATTTTGTTCGAGTCTTACGATAGTATACTGTCATACAGTAGGATAAGAAATTTTGTAAAAAGTATGTTGTGTATCTAAACTAGTGTAACTTCATTATGCTTTGGCATTTTTGTTATATTTTACAATATAGAAATACTTAAAGAATTAAAATATTATGACTCTCATCCATACAACTATTTCTGTCATTTAAATCAATCGAGAAGTTTCTAATTTTTTGTTCGAATAAATTTCATTCTATGAAACTCCTATGAAACTTTTATATATAAGTATATACATGACAGTAAGAAATATTCATATGGATTTTGTGTAGAAGTTACTGTTTGGCACAAGAAATATTGTAAATTTTGATATACAATAAATATTGTACGGTACGATATTAAAGCAGGCACATGTAAATTATGTTTCTCAAGCATAATTATACACATTGATAGCATTATTAACTGTCACATGGAAAGTGACATTACCAGGAAAACGCTTCTATACAATTATCCTTTTTAACAACAATAACGAACTATAACAGGATTTTTATACATATATATCAATCTATTGCTCTAATGCTCTAATTCTACTGCAATGGAAGATGAATATAATGCCTGCAAAGTAAACGTTTCAACGAATATCGAATATGTGCGAATTAACGTTGTATCTCTATTTAATTGGAATTTTAGACACTCTGTGCCAGTAAAGTTTATAAAACAGTTATTAAAACAGCAGATATTGTTTTTTTTTATGTTTGCATAAACTCAAGATAATCTTACTATTGGTTATAAACTAATCTGATATTTGGCAGACATGTAGCTCGAATAAGTTGACTCTGTTTGTGTATAAAGTGAAATAAATACTTCTCTTATATCGTGTAGACTTTTCATTTGGTATTTAAGTACTGGTCACACCTTTGCGAGCTACTAATAAATTTAATACTGGATGTTTTCTGATGTACGATACTGCTTTTTTATGAGTGACCATCGTGAAATCATACCCGTTGCACTGTAAAATTTTGTCGTGCATTCTGAGGCCACTTTTTGCTGCTGGTGATCCTTCGTGTACTTCGGTAACATATATACCCTACAATAATATAAGATTAGGTAATATGTTGCAGTCTCTGTTAACATTCACAAAACCATTTAAGAGATGTTTACAATATGTATGTTACATTAATTATTCTTACATTATCTGTATATCCTTGTGGACTTTTCCTAAAATCTTGATCGATTCCTCCACCTATTTTAAAACCACATTTCATTACTTCCTCTCCATTTTCGTTAACTTCTGTTTCCTTGTGCAATGTAATCGGTATCTAAAAACACAAATATGATAACAAACTGTTTGATCGAGATATCTTCTATTCGATACACGTTAAATGTGATTCGATAATTCGTAATTATTAAAGGAAATTTTGCTTTTCTTCATACTATATATTATTAGTTTAAGAAGTGAAAATATTAGGATTTAACGAAATACGAAAGTGAACGCCCAAATAAGACAATTGTTGATTGATCGTTAACCAAGTGTTGGAGAACAACGCTTAAATAATCGAGATACGTACGCTTAAGCATTCCATTGCGGTGCCAGCCTGATGCTGAAAAGCCATTTTCGCGCACATAATGACGAATGTTGTGCGTCCGTTTAATTGAAATCGACAAAGTTAAAATTACTCGAACGATTTGGCTAACGTGATTATACCAGTTGTGCACGCACAATTTACACTGATATAACGATGACAGATTTAACGTGACTCACGAATACAATCGACAACGCGGTACCAAATACTGTAGAAATGATTGCGTTCGCTTTGACTAAACGATTAGCTGATTAAAGTCGAACAAGCTTTGAATGACTTTGAGTTGTAAGATCAGTTAAAACAATTTCGCTCTCACATTGACAGCCATGCGTAAGTTGCTACTGGTTCCAAGATCACGTCACTCGCGCATAAACTATTATCTTACATGATACCACTACACCAGCAGTGCATAAACCATTCTCATAGTAACTGTTGGCTCCCACTGTTGGCCTGCCTGGGTATCCGTAGGGGTGGTTTTATGAATACGAAGTTGGTAGCACTGTACTTTAAATTTCGAAAGAATAAGCCACAACGCGTAGCGTCTGTAGTGTGCGATACATTGTTCAGGAGAATTTTCTATATATTGTAATTGTTTTTTGCATTATATTTAATGTGTGAGCTATTCCAATTTACTTCAGTAAAACATTCGTCTACTCCATTTACTTACGAGGCGACAAACATCTCGAGTTACAGGTAAATTTTCAAACATAATCTGCGTACAAGAATATTTCAATGTTCAATCTTATTCGTTTCAAGTAAATTTAAGCCGTTGTAGTGATTTCATTGTTATTAAGTAATTATTATCGCTTTATGACGACGGGCTGTGATATATTATTATATAAAGTCCTTCCAGTAGTCGTAATTTGGTAGCGTTCATTTTGGAATAGTCCATTTGATATTCCATTGCGCGGGAAACGTGTCACTTACCAGTCGCATAAACATTTACTTACCTTGTTTAGAAAAATGTATGCCACCGTCACTGAAACAGGGAACACGTTTTGTTTATTTGCATTGGGTCGAGGGAAGGGAACAGTACGAGGTTTCGTAATATTAAAATAATTTAACTGTATAATTCGATAGACAGTAACATGGTTGACACGAATGACGTAATGCCACATCGAAGTTGTATTTGTATCGGTTGCCGGTCGACGAAATCTAACAACGATCGAAAACAGCGTCGTTCTGTCGTATTCGAAATAATGTTTACGGCAACCATCGCTCGGCGTCTTTACCGACGATCGATAACGAAAATACGCGGTAAATTGTAGATCGAAGGGAACGATTTATTGGGCTAAACAGTTCGTCTGCAAACACGAATTTCGGCGCACTTTCACACGTTTCAGCGACTTATAAATATTAATACGATCGATAAAACAGGAAACTTTCGCTGGTTCTACATATCAATAGCTTAACCTTCGATATTTCATTGTGCTAATGTACTGTATAAACGTAGAAGAAAAAAAAAAGAAAAGAAACATATAGAACAAAAGGAACGCAAGTGCCTCCTTTAACTATTGACCAGTAAGTACCACACGCGAAAACATTCTTCTTCGCTCCGAAATAGAATGCAACAAAAATTATTTAACGCAATACAGGACATAGTATAAAGATTTTTCCCCCAGATTGTTCTCGAATATTTGTTCGTTGTTACAAATATGAAAACGAATCGCAGGCTTTCTCGTGAAAATTAAATTCCTGTTAGAGTTTACCCAGTCTCCTCTGACATTTCTTTCAACGATATCCTGTCCATCTTCCACGGTTCACGGTTTTCACATTGTAACACCGTACGTCTACGTTCTTTATCACTGGCCGTTGGTCGAAATTGTACAGAAATTGTTCATCGTCTATCCAACAATTCTCCATTTGGTCGCGACATTAAAAGGACAAACGAAACGAAAGTAATTACAAACTTGTTACATGGCATTTCGTTTCCGCCATTCAGTGGCCATGTTTCTCAACCCCACGCGAACAGGGCAACACGACGCAAAAACAATTAACGATCTCGCGTTAACTCGTGCGTCGCACAACCGATTCGAAATAGTAAAAGCTGAATCACGTGAAGTAACTAAGCCGTTATTTACACGTTTCGCGTTAGTATTAACCCTTGGACGATCGACGCGAGTTCTGTTATTAACTCTTACAAATCGTTTTACGATGTTTTACCAGATTAACTCCTTGTCACGTTGGATGATTCTTTCTTTTAATCTTAGTTTCATGCTGCGGTTACATTTTTCAAAATCATCTTGCACCGACTGAGTTTGTACTAAAATTATGAATTATAATTTCAACGGGTACATTCAGTAGATATGTTTTCCAAAGTATCGACAAACAATTCTTCAAGATTAAAATCCATAGTTTTAGGGTTTGTTTCTGAACAATTTTTGAGCCTCGATGATAACATAACTTCACCGTACTTCAAACTTTGTCCAATAAATGATTAATCGTTCATCTAACACATTGATATTAATATTATCTGATTTCTCAGGTCTGTTAACGATCGAGTAAGTAGAACAAAATCGCCTGATCGTCCAAGGATTAAACGTCTACTGGCTAAAATATACAAATAGAGAGACAGGGAGGGAAAAGAGTAACATTATCGCGGCTGCATCGGTTGCCACGCAGAGTAACGCGCAACGACACGCTTGTCGCTCGAGATTCCAACATGTACGCTTAATCAAGGGTCAATCTTAAACTAGATGGATCTTCCGCTCTTGATCTTCGCCAGGTTGCGATTCGCTGTCCTCCAGCGAACAATCGAATGTTCGTTTTCGGCGCTCGTCTGGGTGCATTCCATTACGAATCAGCATCCAAGAGCGTCGTTAGACGTTACAGAAATTGTACAGATTCAAGGTCCACGTGTTTAGGGAAGAATGTAACCGTGGTCACGCGTTTGGAGTATTGGTGGTTTCGTCCTCTTTGCTCAGTTCTATCAGCTTCTCGAGAGAGAACTGGCGCGCCCTGGCCGCCCACACTTCCCCGTTCGCCAGCACCCTGAAAAATAACGATAGAAATAATTAATCTAGCGTTAGTCCCACCTACGGATTTGTTAATACGGTTCAAACTAGTAGTTTGGGTTCGTTGCGGTAGTTGACTATTTTTAACGTGTTAAACACAGGTCCCGAAGTAAAAGTAAACCACTTATTCGCTTTGGGATCTGTGTTTGTGTTTATGCACTCAGATCTCTGAGCTATCTGAGTAATTAAGCGATAAGTAATCACGATTACAAGGGTTACTTTGGAAAGTATATTCTTCCTTCGAAATTGAAATATATCAGCGAATTCGAGGGAAGTAAATATACCGAGGAAGTTGCTCGGTGAATCTAATTACGTACCGTCTCGTGTTTTCGCTAACCAGCCTGTCTGGCGCTCCATAGATCGGCGGATTAGCATAAGGATCATAGCCGAGCACAGAAAGCATCGGCGCGATGTCAGGCATCTCTCTGACCACGTCGTCTGGAATGTGGCCAACCCACTTGGTCAATGCCTCCAAGTTAACTGGCTTTATGATCTGGTCCGACGACCTTTCGACCCTGCAATTCCAAAAATGCAGAAAGAATTCACCCTCCGATTACTTCGCCGCAGTCCTTTGTCGTCCATTCCTTCGCTCATCATCTTTCTTATCAACTAACGAACGTAGAAAAACGTATTTAGAGTCTCTGATAATTTTAGCGTGGATCTGAGCGCGAATAAAAATTTCGACGAAATTTCTCGTTATTCCTAAACGAGTAAACACGTTGCAGGCACTGGTATCGCCAATTGCAGAGGTGCGAGTATACTAGGTCGCGAATTTCTAACGTTTCATCGACGGTTGCTTTCTTACTTGCTAAGTGGAACGCCGCCTGGTTTGTTAATGAATTCTTCGTGATGCATCACAGACTCGTTCCAAGGCACGTCTAGGAAGTTCAAGATCTTCTTCATCCATTGACGCGGGTGGAGCACCAGTTGCTCGTAGGGTACCATCAGACACTTGTCCGATCCTATCTCCTTGCACTGTCCGTACATTATGGATATCGCGTGATTCCATTTGATCAGCGATTGACGATAAGACGACAGGTCGAAACCCGTTATGGTGACCTGAAAGACACGTTATTATCGAGTGCTCGAAGCCAACAGAGGTGATGCATAATTAATGCCTCGCGATGAACGACTATTTCCCGTTGGGCTCGCATGAAACCGTTAATAGGCAGAGTGCGTATGTTACGATACAGGCTATCTCGAGAGTCGCTATTTATTTATGGCAGTACATTCAGAAAAATAGCTGTTAGACACGAGTATGTTTACTTTATGATGCTTTTTCAATGGATTATAAATGGAAATTTGTGGGACTATTTAAGGACGGTACAAAGTCTAAGATATACATACAGGGTGTCCCAACCAAGGAAGGAAAATGAGAAGAATTCCAATATTCTGGGCCTAGAATCCCAAGCGAGATGCAATTTCCATATTTGAAATTTTGCATTCGACCGATAGTTTTGGAGTTAGAGCTCCGTATCGCTTAGGCTAGGACACCCTGTATTATAGTCCAGGAAGAGTTTCTAAACAATATACAGAAGAACATTGCGTTCTTCTCGCAGAGTTCGCTAAGGAAATTTCTCAAGGCTAGCTCGCTTCCTTTCGAGGGCGTCTAATAGCTCTGCACTCGGTCCAAACGTTAATTAATTCACGAACATACAGTTGGGCCAGGTATAATTTCCGTTCCGAATAAAAATAAATGAATAAATAGAATTGAAAAGGGAAAAAGTCCAACTATTACCCGCGAAACCGAGAGCTCTGGATAATGCTACTTACAACACAGGATCAGGAGGGGCTGGAAGAGTGATCGACGAAGGGGTTCGATTTACATAAATTTCCATCTCACGGTTTCATTTTTATCGTTCCGTTTGCGCTAGGAAAATACCGTAAATTTCCACGGTTTTCGTCGCGCTTCTCATTTTTCGTTTCGACGCGTACACGTCGTTTTAATATTCGCGAATGAGCCGGGATAAATTTGCATGCATCAACCCCGGGCACAGTGGCGGCGGTTCGAGAAGCATTCGATCGTAGCCCGTACCTTTCTCGAGATAATGGAATGCACGGTGGCACGGCCGTCGCGGATCATGAAGATAAACTTGGCATTTGGAAAGAGATCGAGAATGTAGGAGCCCATCTTGAGAGTGAGGGGATCCTTGTTGCACAACCTAGGCGCAGGTTCCGCGTGTCGCGCGATGATCTCCAGGCAGAACGCCGCTATCGCGCTGTCCATCACCTGGGTAAAGCGTTCATTTCGCAATTAGTATCGTCGATTGTCTGTACAGGACCGTCGCCTATCGAAATCGGTCCTGAAAACGATCGTATGCTAATGGTCGATAGATACACTACGCGACAACTGTTAGATCTCGTAGAAATATCATTAAAACTAAACAGATGCGCGAAAACTGCGGTACGTACAGCTAGAAATTCTTTCTACCTTTTTCTTAAAACGTTTCTCTGTTAATATTGATCAGTTAATCTTGAGAAAAGATCTCTGCTCATTCGTAACATTTTCAAAATAAAATGAAAATGTTTAATTAACGAGACAGTTGTCGAGTAGTGTACCTGCGCCATCGACTCCCTGAAACGACAAAGTTTCCCAACAGGTTCTTTACCGAAACTTGATGGCAGCAACATAGGAATTCACATTTCAAAATTAGATAAAGGAAGCGTTGAAATTTTAATAATTTACCATTAATTAAGTAAATGTCGCTCGGGACGTTACTCACTTCCTTCGAGATCCCCGCTTCCGAAAGTCGCAGGTTCTCCCTTTCAGACTTGAGCCAGTGCATCCTCATCTGCAGGATCCTCGGTATCACCCTGGTCTCTTGGCCGCACCTGCCGCGAAAAACGATTGGCGAATGAGCTTCCGGGTATTCGACGGCTGGCCTTTGACGGGGGATTGATCAATGACACTCGAGGCGAATCGTATCGGGCGATAATTGGCAATTTGTCCCCGTGAATGGAACTCACCTGACATCGGGATGTGCATCGAGCATGGCGCGCACCAGAGTGGTGCCCGATCGTGGCACCCCACCGATGAATATTAGAGGCATATACCGATCGTACGTGTACCTCTTGTGATCGAACGGGCCCACCACGTATTTCTGAAAGATATCAACGATATTCGATCGGTATTCAATTTTCTGGGTAACAGAAATAATAGAAATTTGTCTCGTTGAAAATAATATTAATATCAGAGGATCGAAAGTTCCTAGCGGAAGGGTAGATGAGGAGTATTTTGTCGAACGATTCTTACGAAATTATAGTCTGCGTTAGGGCAAGTTTTTCCGTGGCGGGGATCTGGCTTGATTAAACTTCAATTACGAAGAAGTTTCTGTCTGCTCTATAATACCTCCTAACGAACGAACTCGACGAAAATGCTTCGCTAAGTCGAAGGGTGGCTGGATCGACGCGTTTCGGACTTTACAGCGGGATCGAGGCGCGCCATTCGATAATTCGATCGAAGAAAAGTTCAAACAACTTCGGAGCAATTACGAAGTTCTGGCTCCGATGCTCGCGGGGTTTCTTAGACTCGACTTTCTTTCCTCATCTAGCTCCCCCTTTTAATGTTTTTCGTATATCGATTTACTTAACGCTGGAGCGACGTATCTGTCGCTTCGAGTTCGAAAATACTCGAAGTAGGAGCTCCTATATTTCCTAAGACCGAGGAACTCGTTTTCCCATTATCGAAGATGAAGAAGGATTGAAGCAACTTCACTTTTCGTTCTACTTTTAAAAAGAAAACTTCTTTGAATGTTTCAAAGATTCACCTTAAAAGTCACAGTCAACATACCCAGTCAGGTTTGTTTTTAAAGCATGGCCCACAATGGATGATCCCGCGATTTTCCGCGCCAAAAATTAATTATCGCCCTGAATGGTTCAATTAACCGCAAATCATTATAAGGTATAGTAGGATAACATTCGCTCCGACGCGTAGTGTCGATTAAGCAAATAGTACATATATCAAGAACTTTATCGTTCGATCGAGCAGCGGTTGCGTTTTACATGATTATTAATAAACGTGGTCCGTTTCGTGCATACGGACGGGATAAATTTAAATTGAATTACTAGCCATAATTTTCGCGATGCGTTCGCCTGTTTGTAGAGCCTCGTCCCCCCCCCCCCCCTCCAAGTTAATTAAACTCCATTTTATAGAAGTTCTTCGACGGATGCGCTTTGTTTCGAAGATACACGACCAAGTAAAGAAATTAAAGAGAGTAAATCGGATAAATCAATGGTCCGTTGCGCTTTCGAGTCTAGAAACAATTGTATAAATTCTTTAACCGTGTTACGATATGTTTTACATCGCTCGAGAAGGCAAAGAATTTATACTCTTTTTGTTCAAACTTCAGGAGGAGAATATTTGCCATGAAAAGGCACGTATTAAACGCGCGTGCGACGCTTGGAGCAGCCGCTGCAAAAAAATACGTCTCGCAATTAGCATTTTTTTTACGCGCAAAATAATGTACACCTCCCCGGTGTCTACCGCTTTTCATTCTTTTGTGCTCTCGTACGGGGGAGCGAATAAACCCAGCGCCAGAAATTCTGCGTTCACAATTTACGTTCTGAGCGAGCACGTCACGGGGGGATTCTAATAAAAACCGGTAATTAACGTTCTAATTAGTTGGTCGCATCGGGTTATTTGATGTACCGATCGAGGCTTCGTGCCGTATAAAATTGTTTCGCAGTGATACCTCCGGCACCACCTACGCGTTTAATTTTTAATAATTTACTACATCCGAGTAACAAATACGGAGAGGAAGGGCTTTTTTGTATAATGGGGAACGTAGAAATGGAGGCGGAAGTACATGTAACCCTCAGGGGAATCATTAATGAACATATATACAGGTGTACAGCTCAGGTGTACATCGTAATAACGAATAAAGTACTATAACGTGCGAATACCGATACGAGTCACTGTGCATATTTAAATAACAAATAACAAAGATCTCCACGTCGAAGAGAACCCAATGAAAAGCTGAAAGAGATATGTTCAAACTCGAAGTTCGTCATTCCGAAGAAAAAAGAATGAAATCTGATGTGACGATACCGAGATACGTACGCAGAACGTGAAGTTCAGCCTGGATATCTCTCAATAAGGATTTCCTCACGCAAAATAACCGTACCCATTTCAAGAACCAAACCGATGGGCATCGTTGCCTTCCAGCGTTTTACGATTTTTCGTCGCTGGTAGCGAAGAAGAAAGGCACGAAAAAGAAAGAATACCTACATTTCGCAATTAGCATTCCAACGTGGAGCGGAGGTGGCTTCACTGCTCCGGGGGCTGAGCCATCCCATCGTTCTCTTTTGGCCCGAAGCACACGGAGAAAAGTGCGCGTGAAACTCAACCGACGCGATTTATGTTGCACGGAGGGCGAGCCTGACAGAACCTCGTTTCTCTTCCGTTCGCACGTTGTCGACAGGAACCAGGCGAATACAGACACTCCCCGTGCACGTATTCACGCATGTTGCTCCTTCCTGTGTCCTCGTTTGTTTCCCCATCTCGGCGCGTGGTCGCGAAAGGGGAGAGAAGTTCGGGGAAGTCGAAGATTTCCAGGTCGCGATTCTATCTGTCCCCTTTCGACCCTTTACCGCTGGCACGATCTTGGCTCAACGTCCGAACGGAAACGTAAGCTTTTGTGCGGGGCGTTTGTTACCGTAAAGCGACTTTTTAGCATTTGTGGCGTAATGGTATACATGGCATACGCGGTACACAAACTGATATTATTCCATAACAATATCAATATCCGTGTCTTTCGCAACTATTATACATTTACTTTTGCTAAAGGGACAACAAATATTCCAACAAAAATGATTGCGTAACTAATGACCACGAAACATTTCTGTTTCGGTTTACAAACGTCCCACCCAATGTGTCTTCGACTCCAGAGTATCAACGATGTTATTCGAGACACCAGGTGCATAACATTCCTTAAATAATAAATACTGGCAAACATTATTGTGGAGCTAACGGCCTTGGTACGTTTCTGTTTCGGTTTACAAAGAGACAAAAGCCTCGACAACGATGTAAACAAAGTTCGAGTCGCGAGGCCAACGACTGTCGACTTGTTTTTCAGAGATACAAATTTCACTGGAAAATTGGGCCACACCCACTGCCTAATCCGGCAGTGGGTGTGGCCCAAGTTGAGTCCCGCGAGCATCGAGGTTCGTACGCTCGACCTTCCTTGGCCTATTAACGTCGGTTCGCGTGTAATCATCGCTCCTGTTTACTTCTATCGGTGCTTACTCTAATATCATTTCCTTCGTTATAAATTCACTCGAACAAAATTCTATCGCTTCTCTATACTTTTCCATTTCTATTTTTTATCCAACGTTGAATCGATTCTTATATTTAGATTGAACGACAACTTTTTAATTCATTTAGTACTTAAATTTGTATAATTCGACCGTGTTCCGTTTCGATATACTTTACGAAAAGCAGCGTTTCCTCTATAAGCAGTCGATGAGTAAACAGAAGCACTTTCCGAGATTTGAACAACTCTCGTCGAGTTCAATTCCGCGACGCGAGTTCAGTCGGAGTCTTTTTATTAAAGCGCAGTGAAAGGGTAAGTAATCGAATAAGACACGTCCCTCCGCCGAAAAGAAACGAATTAACGAGGGATTTCCCGTTGGTTGCACATTTTCAGAAGGCTTTTTCATCTCCCCTAATCGTCCATTAAACGGAGCCGACACGTCCTTGCGCACGTCCCATCGATCACTCCGCAGGCGTAAAAGTCACGTCGGGGAGAAGTTTCGCACCGATAACCAGGGTCGATTAATCGGTTACGGAGGCGAGCACAAGGTCATCCGAAAGGTAAGATCTCGCAATTATGACGAAGCAATTGGCTGGATAAATCCGTGCCGAGATCGGATCTCTCGACTTGCCGGCCGACCCGGCAATTTTCTTTCTCGTTCGTTCCTATTAAGGCTCGCTTCCAAGACGCGTGACTGACTTTGCGCCACGCTCGACGGGGAAAATGCCATTTTTAACCTCGGCACTGGCGAATTTTCCAGCCGCGGAGATACCTTTGCGAGGAATGAATCGCGCGATTCATTCTTTGAAAGAGCATCGCGCGGTAGCCTTTAAAAGCGGTTGATAAATTGGGGGGACGTGCGCAAGGATTAGTCGCAACAGAAATCGAATAAAACACTCTAGGTTTATGAGGGTAATGGGCTTCCTTTGGGTGAAATGAAGAAGCTCGAAGGACTAAGCCTTCGAAGCTTCAGATAACACGTTCGCGACCGACAGATATTTTACTGACGAAAATAATCAAATTCTAATGTTGCGAATATGTGGTGTATAAAATAAAAAGATTTAGAAAATAAGTCTTTCTTCGGGGCTAATCTCGGCGAGCCGAAATTCGATTGGCAAGTTTCGCCGCATAAACGGAGAAGTTCCGAAGAAATTCCTGGCCTCTCGCGCACCTCGATATAAGTTCGCAGCGCGGAGTCGCGACTGTCCTCATAAGCTATGCATAGGGACGCATGGGCGCCTGTCGAAGCGGACAGGTTGGATACGCGCGTTCGTAATGGGAAAATTAAAATTCAGATCGAAAGTTCCCTGTTTTCGTCGCATCTTGCCACGGTCCCGTTCTCGACCTCTCGATCGATTTTCTCGTCCCGTGGCAATTAATCGTTCTCGCGACGAGGCTGTTAGGAGATCGAACCTTTGGACCACGTTCGAGTATGAGTTACAAGTCATACTAAATATTCGGTTAATTGGTAAATAACTTTCGCTTGATAACTTACAATTTATTTCCAAATATATTGTTGTATTATTCTAATCAAAGAATAACACCTTGGCTGTCAGACTAAATCTCGTTAAAATGTTGTCTCGAGGCAATTGAAAATTAGACAATCTAATATTTCCTGTAGTATTTAATTTTTTAGCCTTGCCAACTTCACGTATCGTATTCAGATTTGTTTTCATTAACGCCTCGCCTTCGGAGTTAATTTACTCAAATCCTTAATGAAAATTCATTGTCACGGTGGATTCAAATCTCCGCGTCTTACTTTTCGTACGAACTCCTACATTATTACACGATAAATTTAAGATCTGCTTATTATGTCGGTCCCTTAATAATAATTGCAATCAAAATATCGTCAATTTCGAACAGCCCCGAACGCGATAGAAACGTCGTGCGTTGACGCGTAGATTACGAAGTCCTCCCCGTTTCGCTCCCTCTGAAAAAGATGGAAAGACACGCGGGGAGATCCCGGAAGGGGGAAGTTTCCGAACGATAAAGAACTTTATACGAGCTTCGTCGTACGTCACTGAATCATAATGGAATTTTCCAACAAATAAAGCAAGCGGATAAAAAGTTCGCGAAACTTAATTGTCGCCGTCGACGCACGTTGAGGATGGTCAGATAAGGGCGGGGTGGGAAGGGGGCAAACTGGAAGCAGTTAGTTCGCGCGATAAAGCCCGCTGTTCGGGCGTAGCTTTAATTGCGTCTCGCCTAATTCCTGCCAGGATCTCCCATTGAAATTTTCCAAGGAAACTCGCGGAAACGGCCGCGAGACAACGCAGGGCGCGCTTACTCCTTGGACGGTCGGTCTACTAGCTCGTTCCTCTGGGCTATTCTCCCTCGTCCAAGGGCTCTAGTATCGGGCTATCCGGGCGAGAACAAATTCTGGTTTTGCTGTCTTGCTGTCAGAAACAGCCCTTTGCTCGCAATTTCCTTCGTTTCGCGGAGCAAGCTTGTTTGAATCTTGCTTGAACCGCCACCCAAATTGAACTCCCTTGGCAAGTAGTCGATCTTAGTGCGATAACCTCGGTCAAAGGATACGTTTACACGTTCAAATTAGCAAACTGATTTTATAAACCTTAAATGATTATTTAGGCGAATTTCAGCCAGTTTTTAAATTACTCGATAAAGCGAGTCCAATTTGCATATGTAACTTTACCTCGTCCAGCCTTGGGTAGGCCCTCGCGATTTAATAGCGCGAAAATGGCACGTAACCAGAGTCACTTTAACAATTTCAAGCCAATTTTCTGCGTTAAAAGCAACGCTGATCTCCATTTTTAATTTGCCAAGCGCGATTTTGCGCGGGGGATCGTTGTATGAAATTTACAGCCTTCATTGTTCCACGGGACTTGTAATTAACCGCTTCGATAAAACGCTCGCGACCGGGCCGAGTAAATCGCCGCGTCGAGATTTTTAATCACACCCTTAAATTAGGAAACTATTTTCATCTCACGACCGGGCCGCGCATTAATAACTTATTCCTATGGAGTTGCCCTCACACCCTCCGTCGAAGCTGGGGAACTGACGAGTAAAACTAGTTACAGTTTCCATCCAGAGGGGGTGGCGAGTCACGAGTATCCATTTTCTGACCATTCGGAAGTTTTTGCATACGCGAAAGTAAAATAATCGCACGAAACGATCCCGTGTACGTGTTTCGACGAAACTTTAGATTCGAGCGAACTTAAAAGGAAGTCTAGAGGACAGGTTTTTGATTGGAAACCGTAGATATCGTAGACAAATTTTACTATTAGGTCGATCAAAAATTTTTAACGCATAAATGAAGCGATTTTTTGGGTGGAAGGCAAAGGGTTAACTTAAATTCTGATAAAAATTGTCGAACACTCACCTCCTTGGCGACCATCATCCCTGTGGGTACGTATTTCATGGATCCACAGATGATGCCCAGCTCGTAGAGGGCAAAGATCAGTAGAAGCCCAACGAAGCAGATGATAGGACCCTTTCGGCCACCTCGGCTCAAAAGGAACGACATTTCGTCGACGACGACGACGTCACTCGCGTGCTTGGACGTGTTCCGGGACCGCGAACTCGAGGCCAAGGTTTCAGGGCCTCGTGCTTCCGGTTACGCCATTAGCTCATTGCACCTGTGAAACACGGGGGGGAGAATCTAATTAGACGATGGTATCAATCACGGCGTGTAGATGGTTACATCGGAGGCTAAATTATTTAAACCAGACCAACACTCGAGCCTTCCAAGTAGTTTACTTTGAAGGAGAGTGAAAGGATTCACGAATGGGTTATAAAACAGAAATTTTAGTTTAGGTTCTAATTATAGATATATGCTTTGAAAATAGGATTCTAGGATAGGGGTTAGATGATTCTGTTGATTATTCTTCACGTATATCGCGTGTTACATTTACAAGCTCTGAAAAGATCGATCGACGAGTCGTAAACAGAAATTTCACTAAGCAAATGTTTCCATCGTAGATACATTTTTTGAAAATAATCCCTTGGATAATACTATTCATTATATTTCATCTGTACTACACATTTCACCCAGCAGCTACGTTCAGTGATCGAACATCGCTGCTCGTCGATGTCTGAAATTTTCGTCGCAGATATATTTGCCACGGGTTTCCTTTCTCAATATTTATCTTCGAGCAGCTCCTCGCGATCGTAATTTTCATTTCGATGGCACCGTGCCACGAACCGTTGAGTTCCTTAAGCGGGTTTTGATTTACTTGCTCCTCTTCCGTTTCGCGGCTTTGTTTGATGTAATTTATGGATCGACGCCGGGGTACCGGTGTGTGCACTTTACACACGTAGGAATCATCGATGCATTAGCGCGATAAATCTCCTCGCTGGATTACCGTACGTCGAACGATGTTAACCGATACCGAAAAGATGAGGGTAAACATATTCCAATATTTGATCGTGCATCGCAACGATCCCGGGGCATCGATAAACCGGCACGAAACGGGGCCAAACCGTTGCGGAAATTTCGAAATGGGACGCTCGTAGGAGTCGGTGCCACGGGAACCTCGCAACAACGTCTTATCGAGCGGTTAAAAGATTTCCAATAATCGGAGAAAATACGGCGGATTTTCATGGGAAATCGGTAGCAGCTCCCCTGAGTTCTTAGAACGTTTCCAAAATGAACTGCGCATTTTTAGCTCCTTCGTGATTCGTGAAACGTAACAGTCGGTCAGAGGGAGGCAAAAGATGAAGATTAAAAAGAAGGAAGTCTTTGTAGGTCTGCGCGGTGTTTAGTCGACCCGTATCTATTTTCCGGCGACAGCTTTCAACGCAAGCTTCCTATTTTCCGCCTTCTTTTGACCTCTCTCCTCGAAGTTGAGCGTTTCGCGATGAAAGATGAGAACAATCGCCGCACATATTGCTGGCGTCTCGAGACACGGTTCAATTTAACCGTTCCCTTCCGTTTACTTTAAATTTCCTGGCTATCAGGACCTTTTCCGAAACAAAGAGTCGCTTCGTTTCCTTGTATCGACACGGTGCTTCCTGGACCCGAGTGTGTCTTTCTTCTTAACGCGATTGTTCCGAGGCTCGCGTTCGATTGGATGAAATCGAAACGGATAACGGCCTCTCGGGAGACAGGATTATTCGTTCATGGCAACGGTGATTACTAGACTGCGGATTTTTATGCGTTTATAGGAAATTTGAATGTGCAAGAAACTACAAAACGCAAGCAATATGCAAGACTATAAAAAAGATTGAAAGTAAAGTTCGTGTTATAATATTTGCAGAATAAAATAAATTCCTATTTAGGTTTAATTTTTGTAGGCACGTTCCCGAAGATTTTATTTTGCATAAAGATCCGCAGTCCAGTGATTACACTTCTTAGTTAAAGGATTAGATAAAACGAAATCATAAAGTAGGGAGTCAGGAGCAAGGTACTGCAAATTATTCGGTGTAGAAATTGATTCAGTGCCTTTCACTTTTACACGTTTATATTTTCAAATTTGTCCTCGATTTTATTTGCGCACGAGGAATAAGCTAGACGAAAGTGTCGAATTTTTCCGCGTATTGGGAATTGCGCTTCACTGGTTTACGGTGACCATTGATGCACATTTTTAAGCAATTCGAGAATCAAAATCCCCTCGAGTAGATTTTCACGCGGAAAATCAGCGAATCGAACATAAATAACGCGACGGGATATTCTGTTTCGCGATGAAGAGCAATATCACTGTATCGTTTACAATTACGCGCGATAAATGCGTAAAATGAATGAAATGTCGTTCAACTCGGCTATTAATCTCTCGAGGTGATGTATTTCGAATGGATTCTTTTTTTCTTTAATAGAATGTGATGGCGTCGCACTTTAATATTGTATTCTGCTTCTTACTGCAGCATACCGTTCAATTTTTATATAAAAGCGAACGTATAATATCCCTCAAGAGGTTAATTAATTTCTGAACACATAGATAACCAAGAATTAGTTTCTTTTTTAAAAGAAAATGAACTCCACGCAACGGAGGGTCGACTTAAACCAAGGTTCGCTTCCCGATCGAGACGATCGCGTTTCTTTAATGGGTCGTCGCGAAAATTGTCAGTTCTTCCCGAAGTAGTTTCAACTTAAACGTTTCCATGTTCACGATTCCAGTCTGGTAGAGACCGTTCAATTAGCAGAAACACGTTCAAGCGTTGCCCGAGGGCTAGTTTCATTGAATTGTTACATTCCTTCTCGAATTCGCCCCAAGAACGCCGTCCCTGGTCTCTTACTTTAATATTTCCGCCACTTTTGATAACCGTAGACCGCGACGGTTTATTCCAACGAGTGTAGCGGTACCACGGAATAAATGTGGACCGACTGGCGAAATTTAGGCCAACCGCGCTCGCACCGTTACGCGTCGTTTCGTCTTTCGTTTCGACCCATGTTTGTTAGCCGAAATAGCTTCGTAACAAATATACTGTTTCTATTTTATAGACCGAGGGGGCGAAAGATCGCGAAAAGAGCAATTACATTTCCATTTCCCCGATGTCCGTGCCTCTGGATGTCGAGCTTTGTTCAAATATCGCGAGCCACGCGATTGTACCGGTGATTGGACGCTCTGTTTGTTTATTAATTAAAAGGCAAGCATTTAGCTCGATCGAATAAATGTCGCCAAGCCTTGATCGTTAGCGGACCGTGGATGTGATATTTTCACAGATCAAGAAAGGGAGTTTCTTGGATCAATAATGGAAAAATCCCGAGGATTGCTCGGCTACCTATTCTGCCTCCAATAAAAATTCGTCGAAAGAAATCGAGTCAAACCGTCCCAGCGACTGTTTGAACAGCTCGCTTGTTAGGGCATCGATACCAGCGAATTCTCAGCGCTCGCAGCCAGAGCCTTTCCACCCACACACCTTCCCGCCCCTCGTCCTTTCGCAGGGCTAGCAATTCTCAGTGCACAGGCAGACTGTGTTTGATCAGACCCTTTCCATTCGAACTCTCTCCTCCCAGCCTCATCCTTTCGACGAAAGGCCTTTTCGCTCGCAGCAACTTCCCCGTCGGTTTATGGGACGTATTCCGTTCGAAACGTTATCGATATCGGCGCTCGTTCTCTCCTGCCTTTCTTAAATTCGACATTTGTCTACGACAGCGAGTTGTCGGTGTAAAATTGATATCGGGGATTTCGCTATCTGCTCGAAACACCCCCTCGCGCACAGGAGGCTGGCAGATCGATGTTTACGATAGCGCTTGGCTGTTGGCACCCCAGACATATTGTTGCTTTTCGCCCAGGCACTGAACGACAACTACATCCCCCTCTTTACACGCCCCTATCCGACGCCCGTTGCCTTTATGATATCGCGGACTTTTGCAGACCTGCCAGGGTCAACGATCGTTCGCATCGCAAGGGTGAATTTTAACGCCAACGTAGTTGCAATAATAACCCGAACCTCGGATTTTCCCTACCAGCGATTTCACCCTCTCTCCCTAGAAAATAATCACGCGAAACGCTTAGAAAGCGCAAAATCAGTCTCACGAAGCCTTCGCGCGTACGTTTCGGGAACAAGGGATGATCGGGGAAACTTCGCGTGACATAGACAGGGAAGCATGCGAACGTTCGGCGTTACATGCGATTCCGTGAGAAATCGAGGCCTGACACGGTGGTCGGAGATTGTACGCGCCACGAAACGGTCTTTGTTTCGACATCCACGAATTTTATCGATCCTCGCGCCGATGTTGGACACTTCACTGTTCCTGAGGAATTCACCGAGACACGGATTCTCCAGGTTTAATGAAAGAACTTCGATACCGTCGCCGGCGATTCGATATTCGAATGGAGCGACGCCAAGAACGACCCAGAAAATAAATATTTAGGTCGAACCCACCGACTCTGCGTTGTGTTCTCGTTTCGAATCGTGTCGTTTGACGTGGCATAATTGCCGAACGTTTAGGCGAGGGAAATTTGCATGGACGTTTTCCTTCTGGAGCATAATTGGATTCCAGTATGAAAGATACTGTAATAATTATAAAGTCACGAAAGATATTGTTACGACTACACTGCGGATTTTATGCTTTTATCTATAACGAAAAAACGATATTATTATATCAATTGTAGTATACATTCGACATACATTATGTGCATTTCTTGTACGTTTGTCCATAATATCGTACGTAATAAGATGCATAAGATCCATAATCTAGTTACGGCACTACGTGCTAAAGAAAATTTCTGAATCAACAGTGAAATCGAGAATACCTCTCGAAGGAAACATAACCGCGTTTCTTCATCGAATTTCCTCTTTCTCATTTGCTCGAATCCGGCTTTAGTTCTTCGTCCACTGAGTTATGTAAATGAAGTATGTCATTGGGAATCTTTTCATTCGGATAATACTTCTCTCATCGAATAAGCAAAAGAATGTAAATTTGCTGATTCCAGTTTTCCTTGTTTCGTCCCTGTTCCGGCGGAACAGACGACGGGGAGTGCGATTAATTCAATCCGATATTTAAATTTCTCTCGGCGCAGTAAATTTTCGAAGCATTCTGTCGCTTTGTATCGTCGCAGGGTTCGCTTTTCGAGGGTTACGCGACGACAAGGGTCTTCGTATTTACGTAAGTTTAATGAAAGAAGTTTGGCACGGTGAACTTTAAGCCGATATTCCAATCGACGGTCGTTTAACCGATGCTAACGAGAACGAATCGTTACCTCCGACCAGGCAGCCGAGTTTCCCAAGGAAATTATGGACATCGATTTACCTATTCGATACGTTTAAAGCGATGGTCTCTTTTTTTTTTTACACTTAACCAATTACAATTTTATCAGGGGTTAACTCAATCTACTTCCATAGAAAATCTATTTTGGAATATCCAGGAGAAAATTCGCGAACGTAATTACTTTCGGCTGATAATTACGATGTGATATATTATACAATAATTATATCATTCGTAGCCTTTAATTGCGTAGCTACGTAACACCGATATGATTTACATACGTATCGATTCTAATCGTTAAATATTCTAGAAATTTCAAAAAATGTCCCCGTACGTTTTATTAGTGGTGCCTTCTGCGATTTTATTATTCAATTTAATAATTTCCTCCGCCATCGAGGAACTCTTCGAGATAGAAACACGGAGACAGAGCTGTTGACACGCTGGCGTCGGTCCACTGCAAACTGTGCGCGAAGTAAACAACGAACCCCTCGAGGGGTTAGCGCGAACGCGCTTTGATTAACAATAATTAAAGGTCTCCCGTACTGGTCACATTATTAAAGTGTTCGGCAGGGAGAGATTGCGAGTTTCTTTCATCGAAATTACATCGCGCCTCTGGTTACAACAGAGTCAAAGTTTTTTCACCGCGGTGGTCGGGCTTAAAGTTAATTAATGTTTGTAACAGTGACACAGATTTTACCAGGGGTTCCGTCTCTCGTTTCCCCTTCTGTGCAACAAGAAATACGAGATAAGGGGCGCGTGGTTTAAATCCAGCGGAAATGTATTCTTGGCTGCTTCCGTTTCTCGACGACGGCGAAATCCTTAATTCCGCTTATCGATTAATTCCTTGTCGTTTTAAATCCTCCGTGAATTGTAATTCCCTGACCCGCAACCGTGCACAGTCTCTTCGTTAATTAATTTAAGAGTTTAATCGCGTTTTTCATCGACGATAAGTATCGGATCCAGCCATAAATAACGTTCTTTTCGAGCACTATTGGTCCCACAGGAGATCATCCCTGGAAGTTAACGAGGGACGGGACACTGGTGCCGTCGGTGGACGTGGCACAGTGTCTTCTAGACTCGTAACTGATTTACCCTTGTCAGTCTCTGCAGCTCAATTTCTTTAGGGCTTAAAACTTCTTACCTATTACTTCTTTTACTTTAATTTAAAGAAACATGCAATTCGTGAAAATAGAATCGCAAAGACAACTAAGTTTCGCTAAAAAGATCAAATTAATCGTCCATCAAGCCGACTCGAATTGTCGCGGTAACAAACGACACGGGAGTTGCTTTATTCCCATCGCGCTCCCACGCAGCAGGTTCGATTGCTCCAAAAGTCACGGTAATTACTTCATCCATGTTGATGCTCGTCTCCCTCGGAATTCTGATTGAGACATCGACGCTCGGAGGATGGTGACGGCGAATGGAACCGAACAGAGTAGAGAAATGGGATCCGAAATTCAAGACGGAGCGTCGCCACGAGGGGGCTGAGGCTGCTCGAAGGCAGCTGCTGAAATGTAATACTAATAGAAACCGAAATACAGGAACAAAGGGGAACGTCTCGAAACGGTAATCGAAGTTCGGAACCGAGTGGAAACGGATGCGGGGAGTTCCGCGGAAGAATCGAGAAACTATGAGAAAGCGGAACGAACAGACTGCAATTCCGGGAACGAAGTGGTGGATGACAGGGAGTCCAAGAGACTGCGTAATAACGGAAGAGTACCGATTCTGCTTTACGATGACATCAAGAATCGAGAACAAAGAGGTCGATCCGAGAATATTTATGGGGAGGATAAGTCTAATTTACATTCTTCGAGTTGATAATTTTCTTCACCTGAGATCACGCACACCCTCGAGATTTTATCTCCTCGTCGAGTCTAGAACTGAGAAAAACGATATATTATAAAGAACCCCCTTCTCTGAAACTGCTTCTTTACTGATCGACCAGAAAATTATTTAGAATTTATCAAGAATCGAAAACGAAGAGGGCTTAAGAATATTTATGGGAAGGATAAATCTAACCTAGATTGCTCGGGTTGATAATGATCTCTACCCTCGAGATTTTATTCCCTCGTCGAGTCTAGAATCGGGTAAAACGATAGATCGCGAAGAAGCCCCTTCACATCGAGTGGAACTGCCGCTTTGGGCGCACCTAGTCGAGCAAAAGATTATTCGTCGTCGCTGTTCCATAAAAGTCGCGGTCAAACAACAAAGCTACGCGGGTGAAACATTCGCGACATGAAACTCCGTGCATACTTCAATTTCGAAAGTAACGAACTGGAGGGACGGGGGAAAGATAGTCAATTAAATTGTTGGTCGAGGCAGAGCAGGGCGGAGGTGGCGGCGGCGTGTGTAGAGATCAAAACGGAAATGAAACTCATGGAAAAGAGTAGAGAAACACAGACGCTGAAACTGATGGTCTGATACACGAGTTTGCCATTGGGCCAGCGGGACTGGCACACGAGAGAAGCTGAAACTCGACGACCGAGTCAGAAGTACGGGCAAAGGAGTTAATGACTGGTTCTCGCGTTTCTCTGGCGGGGGCGGTCGATAGTGTCGGTAGTGCAGGGCTAGGTATTTCCAGAAGTCCAATTTGGACTCGAGTACACGATGCTTTATACGGGGTGTCCGGTTCACGAGGGACGCGACCGAAAAGGGACAAAATTCTACAAACAAAACCGAATCAAAGCGTGGAATAAACTTCCTCGCCCGGGGCTCTTCCTGTTCGAGATACATGGCGAATTTCTCTGAGCCAAGTGCGCGCTAATGAGTCAACTTCATGACGCTTGCACGGATTAACAGATTTTACAAATTCATGGCTTTCGCTTAATCTTGATGCTTGGGACAAAGTGTAACTCAAATTGACAGTGCTTTTATGGACATATGTTATATTATTTTAACATACGATCTAGCTTTATATTGAGATTTACCAATTTGTTATAACTACGATACTATTTATGTTCGCTGGGGTAACTGAAATTTGAGATGTAAAATTACCTTCCCAAGTTTCGTCTTCGCTACTACCTTGGAAACTATCGAAAATATGAGGAAGTCTTCTAAAGAAGCTTCACAATTTTCAACTCTATTCCCACTTGATATAGCGACTTACATATATTTCAAGCTATCCCTTGTTATCTCTATCTCATCCACGCTTCTATATCCTGCAGGAACTCTAATATACACGGTCTAAAAAAAGTCATACTCCATTTTCCTCAGTTTTGCTTCCATTCTCCAAGGAATATTTCTCGTTACCAAGACCCGCGACAATAAGGCAGCTGCTTTGTTCGTCTAAAAACGTTGGAATTTTCTACCGTGTCTTTGCTGGTTCCCTCGTTGCGATCCTACAGAAGCAATCCAATTAATCGACGGACTCCACGCGCGCTCGCACGTATAATGCAACGCCAGCGCGAAGAGCGATGCGCTTTCAGGCGGAAACGAGGCCGATGCGCGCATATTACCGCTGGAATATGCATCCCTCGGCTCTGTTCGTCTCGCGACGGATTCATCCTGTTCCGCCAATCCGCCAATGGCTCGTCTTTGATACGCGCACGCTGGAAAAACTACACCCCGGGGAACGCTGCGCTTTCCACCCCCGCGACCGTCGATGCATTTGTAATAATTACCTCGGATGTAGTTTACGGCGGATAATCTGCAAATGCTGTTTCGGTGTTGCCCATCGGTACCGCGTGTAATTGCCACTTTTTCCTCAATTTTAGCCTGCGATTGGAATTATAGAAAGGGGATTCCACGGGATACCACAGAGAGATTTTGCACAAAGCGAATCGAGAGAATTCCTCGGAGGGTGGTATTTACCATTTGGGAAGGTGAATTTTGGTATCGATTGGAAATGTTCCTTGGTAATCCATTTGTCTACTTGAAGAGGATGGAGATATTTTCACGATATAATAGAACCTCGTTTATAGGAATAAAATCATGCTCGGTCTCCGTTCGATGTACGGACTTGTAGCTGAGTCTAGTTACCCTCTAGCTTTCGGTAGCTGAGCTTAGTTACCCTCTAGCTTTCCATAATTGAGCCTTGTATCCTCTAGCCCCCTGTAGCTCAGCCTAATTACCGTTTAACCCCTCGTAGCTTCTGTTACTTGAAGAATCGTATCGTAAAGACCGTTCTTCTTTGCCTCGATTTCATTTGCTTCCAAAGTAACGAATCAAAGACAAACCACGTCCAATAACGATTTAATACCGATATCCATCGCTCTTCCACCTGGACCTCCAGTATGATCGATTCAAATCGTTAACGAATGGTCACCCGTCGGTAATCCCCAACAAATGGAAATCGTCGCAGCCGAACTAGGCATTAAAACTCGATCGCAGCGGGTGAACAAGCGTTCCTTTTTATCTAGCAGGGAACCGATCCGATCAGCCAGATTTCGTGCGCTAACATTTCCCCATTACGTACTCTCGTAAAACTGTTAAATTGATTGTAAATTCTCGATACTCGCGCGCCAGAGTAATCCGCGATATTCGTTTTTATTTCGAGCGTTGTCGCGCGTACACAATCCGCCTGGCGGATGGCGGCCTTCGAAAATTCCTGCGAGACTCCCGATGTCGGTTTCCGTGCATTCGTTCCAATTAGCAGACGAACTTTTCGCACGATTCGCCGCGCAACACGGCTCTCCACGCCGCGAACGAGCTCGTAAATTTCACGCGATATCTCCATTTGACTAGCTTTTTCCCACGAACCTCGGATCGCGTTCGATTCCGCGGTTTTCATCGGGAGGTGCGAAGAAAATCGTATATTCGAGGAAAGGAAGGGCTAAGGGAGGAGGAAGTATGGAAAATGAGAGTGAGAAATAGAAGTGAGAGCTTTGACAAATTCGTATTTTATTGGGTTGATTCATAAATAAATTATTCTACCGTAGGTAATCGATAATTATGCTTTCGAACTCTAAGTAAAGAATAACTATAAACACTAAGTGACATAGACAATTCTATACCCCTGTTGCCTGAGAAGGACTAAAACAATTCGATTCATACAATGGCGTTCCCAACTCGAGATGTTTAAAATATAGATTTTTTTAGATCTGACAGTCGTTTTCCTGTTTCTGGTTGGCAGACACTGGCGCGGAACGAAAGTAATTTTTCCCTTGGGCGGGGGATGAAATTTGATTATCTCTTTTTTCCTCTTCATCGAGTAATAGGAACGAGAAAGCAGGGGAGGTGACGCAAACACGACCACGCCGAGATCATGACGGGATATATACGGCCTTGCTGGCTGCACTGTGGCAACGAGCGGCAAATGGTGTCGAGGCGCACCAAATCACGCGAGAGTCTCGGCTACTAATTGAAACAAATGGTCGCAGCCGAGCCCCCAGGACCCTTTTGTTTCGCCTCGCGCGAAGGGGGACCCGCCGTCGAATCGGAAGTTGCATTTCGAATCTAATTTCGCCCCTGTAGACGACGTGGAAAAAGGGGTGGTAACCATGAAAAGTATCGCGCGCAACTTTACAGCGCGGGCCTCGTATCCACCTTTTCCGTCGTTATATATATATATATATGAAAAATATATATATGTTTTTCTTTTTTTGTGGAACAGCCAGACAGCTTTTGATTCGCACCAGGTCGTAAATGGAACGCCAGACAGCTTTGAAATATTTGCGCGATACATAACCAAACGGATTGTTTACAGTACCGCTGCTGTTTTGCGTTGTATCGTATCTCTTTTTCTATTTTTTCTTTGCAGAGTATTTGACAATTACCAAAAAAATATCGGGTTCTCTTGCGTGTTCGATCGCAAATACGTTGTTGGTTTGGACTCTATCGATTCATGTTGGATAGGTTACCTTCGATATCAGGCTTCAAGAATTATTATTAAGCGTAGAAATATCTACTCGTCATTCCGTTACGTTAGAGCATCAATTTTCATAGCAATGAAACACACAGCTTGGTTCCAACATTTTGTTTTTACTCTACTTTTAAAAGTTGCACGATTTTCTATCGAGAAGGAATGGTAACAAAGAATTAATTTCTACGCCTAGTAATAATCATACTTTCGATACAAATTTCATTAAGATAATCCACGTAAATTCGATGCTTCATGTATAGTAGAGGGCGATCAACTACTCGAAAATCTCTTACGAGTTCAACGCCGCCCCCAGCAACGAAAATAAAAAAAACCGAGAAATTAATTACTACGCTCTCCCTTTGTTTGACTTCTTTTCAAACACGCACTCCGCTATGGTCTTTTACTCGTTTACAAGTTTGTCGACAAACTAAACGTCGGAATGTCGCGTTACGTGTTTGCTTTACAACACAACGGGGCGCCAACGTTTCGTTTCGCCCCGGCGATTTCTGCGAAAAGCGAGTTGCGGGAGCCGATGGGAGCGTTTTTTGCGATGATAACTCGTCGGAGACACGTGTAATTGAAGGCTGACGAAAAAAAGAGACCGGAGAACCATTCGAACGTGGTAACAGGAGATTGCCTTTCTTTCTTTTTTTTTTTTTAAATTGAAGACCCAGTTGTTCATTTTTGGTGAGCTTCTAAAACGTTTAGAAGACATAGCATACTGTGTATCTAAAAACATGAATTCGCATAAAAGTCTAGCTACGATAAATCAAATTAATTCAGCAATAACGAGTACTCGAACAAAAGTTTGAGAAGGGACTCGAATGACCCCAGGAGTTGACCTCGCCCAGGGGTCATCCGTAAGTTAACAGGAAAAATGAAGTTCGTGGAAGCAAGAGGAAGTTTTCCTAATAATAAAGCGAATCCAGCAAAGATGGCGGAAACGGTTAAACGAGCGCCTGGATTGTTCTTTATGGGAATCATTTCAACCGTACTGGACGAAGAATTTTAATTCTGAAACTCGTCCTGTGTACAGGGCGTGGCCGTGTCCCTGTGAAATGGAAATCCAGAGGGAGTGGGGAGGGGTTCCTTTTATTGCGACAGCAATGATTTCACCCAGCGATATTGCGTCCTCCGCAAAGGCTTAATCCGTTCGGTTTACTATCAACGTCGGGAAGAACTTTTCGCGAGTAGATTGCAAACCGCTTACCCCGAGTGACCGACCAGCCATTTATATCAGTGTCTGCGATCGTTTGAAAGTTGGATCTCGCGGGAGAACTTCGTGCTGTTTCAGTTTTCCATTCCACTCGCGATCATCCCAGCTTCCCACACGTTGCGCACAAACGGAAAAACGACCGATGTTGGAAATTTGTTTCTTTAGGGTAAAGAACGCGAGACGAGTGACCGAAACTTCTTTTGTTGATCGATATGGTTGCGGAGGTGGTGCGTGATTTTTTTTCAAGAGGATTTAGAAAATGCGAAGGTAGTGCCCGCAGAAGTTGTAGAATCGCGGTATTCCTGGGGAATGGGAAGGGGTCAAACGGGAAAGCAAAGATTCCCCGCGATTACAGAGACCCGATCCGTTGACACGCATTTTCGCGAGCGTAAATTGTCGCTTCCCCGAAAACGGGAGTGTTGGCCTCGTTTTCACCTCGTTTCCATTCCCAGCGGGTTGCTCTTTTTCCTATCTCGTCGGAGAGGCCGCGCCAGCCCGCCTCTTTGGATGACATATCGGGCAAAACGAAAGCCCTTCTCGCGCCGGATGCATTCTCGGTGAATGAAGGCTTGATTACACGAATCTCAGAGAAGATTCGAGGGCTGGCACTTATACGGGATACTCGTGCGAACGCCGGAAGCGAAAAAGAATCTACAGAGAGAAAAGGGGCGGAGGTGTGGGTGGGGGATTGAGATTAGACTCGAAGAAAAGGGAATTCTCGTTAGCGATACGTTTGCACGAAGCGCTCTTTACTCTCTCTTCAGGATAAAGTGCAAGTCGTTTCCTGATGCTCGACCAAAGCGTAAAGGTTATTAAAGCAATCGTTGCGTTTTCGGTGCCGTCAATGGATGTCGTGCGCGTCGCTGACATGTATCATCTTGGCTGAATTTCTTCCGTTTTACTTTTTAATGTTCATTTTCGCTCGAGACGAGGAACGAGACGGAGGTATTAGCGGCATTCGAGCCGATAGGGACGTCCATTGTCGGAGATTCGAACGACGATTTACCGGCACGCGAAAGTGACACGCAACTGAGGAAGAGTCGGAATGAATAGCATTGTTCTTGTTCTTTTCGTCGTCGTGCAAGCGCGTCATTTACATCAGTTATAGCGCTGGTTCGCTTCGTCTGCTCCTCTGTTCTGGTCGACTGCGAAACGTGACCGTATTTCTACGACTCTTTTCCTTCCTCCGTGGAAAACGTTGCCTTTATTCTTGAACCCGTTAAATAATTGCAAATATCGCGAGACACCCAGCGATGGTTTGCGGTGAAAGACCGAGAGGAAATAATTTCCACCTTTTTATCAACGTTGCGAGTATCTTTGCGTCTCTTGGCATTCGTTGTACCTTGTTTCTTCTACTCTGCGACCCGTGAAAATATTTTTCCGCGTTACAGCGTACAAGGGTGGGTCAAGCGAAATCGCCGCGAGCTGTTTTCTACCGAGACATCTTTAATTCTTTTTCCAAATTGAATGGGGCAACAGGGGCTAATTATTTGACTAGTTTTTCCGAGGATTTTTATCTAGTTGAAAATATCGTCCGCGCTTTTACCTCCACGTATGGCTTAGGAACTCGTCGCGCAAGAAGCGACGAGCGAAACAGGTGGCGGTAAATAAAAAGCGACAACTTGTTCGTCTTCGTTGGCCAACTCTGCTCAAGTGTGTTCTCTCGCTGAAAACGCCTAACTTGTTTCAGACTTGGCCGGCTAACATTCAGTGGGATTTCCTTCTCCATTTTTGTTCGTTCGGTAACGCGTAACTCCTCGAACCTTGGCTTCTGTTTTTATCTTTTGCGACGAACGATATTGCACTCCACTTTTTCGCTTCTCCACCAGCTGAAATTTTACTCGCTCGAATGGTATTGAATATACCGGAGGACGTATCGCTATCGGTTCAAATTTATCTTCTTCTTTCATGGTTTTTGCATTTTTGCACGATCCAACCTGGCCTTAGGCTAAAAGTGCACGATAAAATTTAGCGCGAAATCGATATGCTTTCTACTCGCAATGCCACTTTTCACACGAAAGAATTCAATTACGTCGCCTTCTTTCTATCAACGGATTTTTGATTCGAGGTCATTTGGCTTCTCGACCACGCGTTGTTCAACGTATCGCGGCCCGATATCCGACGCGGTAATCTGTTTCGGTTAATAATTCAGAGGCACGAAACGTTTAACAATAGCAATTATGCATGGTAATACGTAAACGCGGCACGTGTTTGCACAATATCGTGATTAACGTTAAATTACAAGTAACTCGCTCTACGAGCATTCGAATTCGCATTGGGCCGTGTTTGGTATGCGTTTATGGGATGTTTGACTTGCTGGCGATCCTGTACATTCGATGATTACATTTATTATTTCGATCCTTTATATTTATACCGTGACCGTTTACGAAGCTCCCAAGTGCGATGTATACTTAAATAAGTGTACATAAACATGTTTTAACGAGTACGAAAATTCTTTAGTAAATTTGCACAAGTACAGAAAAAATATTCTTTGCTAATTTGATACAGGACTACCTGTAAATGTAATAAAAGTACCTGTAATAAAAGATACACAGAGTACAATGTACCACCTCGTCGTCGATTACATATTCTATACAATGTAGATTCGGTCCTCTGGACGCATTCTAATTACAAAAACCACGCGAATGTATTCATCTCCAAGGTTCGCCCGTCTTATTCTTGGCTTTTCCACTCGTTTCTCTTCGTCGAGGCACGAAGAGCGCGCGAAAAACACACGCGCGTCCGGGCAAATTGGAATTCCAGAGGGATAACCGGGTTTCCGCTCTATTCGCTTCCCTCTTTTCGGTGCATATTCCGCCGCCCACCTCCCGGGGCCGTGGAGGGTTGAAACTTGGTGAAAAGAGGAAGAGGGAACGGCGTCGTCTCCTAGGCTCGGCTTGCCACGCGGTTAACCGTCGGGAACGACGAGCATCGATGGAGCGCTAAGCTTTTACGACGATTCCGTCTGACATTAAGTTTCCGACGGATTATTATTCGCCGCCACTCGCGATTATGGTTATTTTTATTTTTATTATCATTAAGATTGGCGTCGTTCGCGATCCTTTACGAGAACCTCGTCGATCATCGTTGCGACGCTTTTACGAGGCGAACGTTTCCACCAGTTGATGCTTCGGTGATTAATCTTTCGATTAAGTGGCGCGCACAGGTGGATATTTTTTTTCAAATTTTGGTTTAGATGAGGTAATTCATAGACTTTGTCTTTTTTTTTTTCTTATATGCATGAATAGGCACGGTTTGCACTATTTTTCACGATAATTTGTTTGCTTCGATGATTAATCCTTTGACCCAGAGTGACCTTCATCGGTGTCCATTTTACAAAATTTTGTTTTATCGGATTCGACTCGTAGGCTTTGCTTTTCGTACACGCGAATATGCACGATTTGCAGTATTTTCACATTCGTCGCGAAATTTCCAATCATTCGTTTATTTACCGTTCCACATAACTTATCAGAATGAAAAGAGTAGCGCGAATTTGTACAGAAATATTTTCTTCACGAAGAAAATCAATAACGAAAATCACGCGTATAATAAAATACCATGCTCGCTGCGTTGGAAATATCCTGGATTAATCTCCAATCGGGGAGTGAATTTAAAAGTGTGGATAGGAAGCATTTATTCGCGAAGAATCGAGCGATACGGATCGACTGAAACGAGCCGAACGCAAACAGCTTTCGTCGAAGTATGTTTGCATCTGGATCATATGAATTTATCGGGGGTCCAATCCGTAGCAACGGGATTAAAATTGCGGGTGTTCGAATCGACGGTGCGACGGTTTATTTTAATCACGCGCCGAAACTGATTTTCCGTGTTGTCCTGGTTTTTTTCTTCCTGTTTTTCTTTCGTCTTTTTTTGTTTTTATAGAATCGCTCGTATCGACCACGTCGAAAAACGCTATCCAAAACCGACAGCCGTCAGAGGAAACGCGTCGGTTTTTGAACAACCCTCGCGTCGCGTATTCTCATTTTAATTGGTGATTGTTATTTGAATTGAGTTACCGCCAGCTTATACGCGTTTCCATCGCCGAATAACAAGTGAACTCGGAAACGTTGAACGGCGTGCGGGCCTCTTTGAAGCGTGTCTATTGTTTTAAATTCGTACCAACAGCCAACAGTCACCACGCGACTGAAACAGCCGGCGAATGAATAAAACACACAAAAGTTAGATACCCAGAGATATTCAATAACTTATTTTGGATTTCACGCGGAAAGTTACAGAATCCATGTTGACTATTATCTACAAAAAGGGTGTTTCATCCAGAAAAAGATCCAAATTTGATAAATATATAGATATAAACGTGATTAAATTCAAAAAACAATATAAGATACTTGGAATCTCCGCAAACCTAGCGTTGATTAAACCTGAGAAGCTTCCCTTATCAAGTAAAAAAGTTCCCACGGATCACCAATTCGATTTTTCCTCTCCAACGGATTCTCCTTTCTCACGAATGACCAATCTCGATCATCCTTTCCTTTCTTGCCAATTCGTGCGCGAGGAAGGAGGTTGGGAATAATCGAAACGAAAAATACAAACCTCCTTCCTGTTCCTGGTCGGTTTTCGATTCCCTCCAGTGATCGTTTCGCGATACGCGGTCTAAACGGGAAGCGGAGACGTGAGGCGGCGCTTCTTAACCGGAAATCGTCCAACGAAGACGATTGCGGAGGACTTGTAGCGCTGGATAACGGATAATAGAATCTCCGCGGTAAGATGAGTTCTTCGTCGGATACTTCAGGATATTAGAAACGTGCGTGGATTGCAGACCCGCTGGTCTGGGTGACAAGAACCGGAAATGGGCATGGGTAACCGATACACCGAGTCCATCGAGAGGACCGAGACGGACGGCGAAAGGGAGATTTAACGATCCTCGAAAAGATAGAAAAATTTAATAACGAAAATTGTATTCAATCTATCATACAATAGAAAATACAATGACACTCGTAAATAATCGTTGCTTCTCGTTGAGGTTTCTTGGAACACACAGACGAATTCCACTCAAAAGTAGATGTCGAAAAATAGCTTTATTCGTGTTCCTGGTATTCTTATTCCAGTCGTAGCCGTCAGTTTGGAGACAAAGCACGATTCCCAAGCGGCGTGGCAGAGGGAAAAATCGATTTCACGCCATTGTTTGGTGGTCGAACGTATTACACGAGCGCGTTAAGGTTCATCAGCGCGGAATCGATTGGAGCGTGGGCGTTGTTCGAAATTATGCAAGTTCCCCGGGATTTTTGAGCGCGACCGTACCGGCTTCACGGTGTTAAAAACGCCGGGATAATACCATTAACGAATAATAATCGGATCAGCGAGGAGAAATGCCCGGGTGGGCAGATATTAAAATCACACGATAAATCGCAGAGTGCCGGAGATGAAACGCAACGAATCGGAGAAACGGGCACGAATGTACAATTACGGCGCTCCGCGTTAATGAAATCGCATCGAGACGACGAATACGAGGCGTTAATTAAACAACCTAACTCCCCCGTGTTGTATCGTTAAACGAGGGATCTAATTTCTTGTGCAAATCGAAAAAGAAACGTGTTTAACGTAGAGCGAATCGTCTGAACGGAACATTCTCGAATTGGTACTCGACGGATCAACGTTATATCGGCGTGTTAAATTTATTGCATCTCGAATTATGCAAATTTCTGACCAGCGATCGTTCGTTGCTATCAGCGCACGCGTCAGGGCTGACAATGCGGCTGGTGGCTGTGAACGATGAGGCACATTTTTGATCGAATGGTGCAGGTGATCGTGGCATGCACAAATATAGTTTAATTAAGCTTCCGAGTCATTAATAACGAACCCTCTGGGTTTGTACTTCTGTACATTTAATCCGAGTTAGAAAAATATATAAAATTTCGCGAATAAAATACATATCACACTGCGTGGAATGTGACGTACGTTCATTTGAATTTCAAATCTTTACGTGTATCTGTAAAAATACTTTCAAAGCACAATCGAAACGTGGTAGAATGAATTTAATTTCAAATTAATGAATATAATTATATTCACCGACATTATAGACTTTTGACATACCTTAACGACTGGACAGCCCATCCACGATTAAAGAGAATTGTCGTTAGGTACGTAAAACATTGTTTCATTGTTCGTAGAACACTCAGCTTCGCAAGCTGCTTACGTTTCACGTTTGTAACGAGATGTTGCTTTTGTGCGTCGCGAAATTTACAAGCTGCCTCGAACGGGAGGGGTTGCTAATTCAACTAACCCAGGCTTTTACGTTAAATCGTCTGAAAAATAAATCGTCGTTAGCGTCTTGTTTTCCTTTTGTCAGGACTATTTGATGCGGCCTTTGGCTTCGTGCGTTGCTCAAGAAAAAACGAAAAAGGGAGGGCAAAATATAAGCTAGATAAAATGCGAGGCCGCGTATACGTTTTACATCTACGCGAGGTAAAAGCAGGATCGCGAGCATAAAGAAGGATGGCTCGCTTAAAGCGCCGCGGCTAACGACGTTTGTATCCATTCCGAGAAGGATTATACAATATTTCCTTCTACCCGTTTTTTTACGACTCGTTTTACCAGAAAGATGAATCTTCGCACAAAGGATGCGTCGATAAACTTTGCCCTGTTAAGTATTTCCATAGGTTGCGTAGGTTTCTATAGTCTTCTTCCTTTCATACATTTATGCACTCGTGAAATTATTTTTAGTCGTTGAATGTGCATCGCCATTCTTTCCAGTTTTCGTTTCTATTCTATTTTTCTTTCATCCTACAATTAAACATCTTCCCCCGTTGCGTATTTTTAATCGATTTAAACAAAAATTATTTTTCGCAAATTTAAATTAAACAAGAAAAACAGGAACACCGGGGATTTATTCGATATGTTTGTTTGAGCAAAAGTTAGGTTTCATATTTAAGCGTGAAACGTAATTTCAGTTTATAATTCAGGCTGTACTTTCCGTGGAACAAATAACGCATCAAAAGCGGTTTATCGTCTGTTTGTTGGCGGGAGTTTTGGGTTTAGATGTGAATTCTGCCAGTCTCTGAGCGAAACTAATCCGTAAGTTTAATATTGAATTAAAACCGTGGGAAGCGTCGATCACTGGGCCACCGCTGGTTTACCCTATGCAGGCGCTTTTCAGAACGTCGACGAAGCCGAGCGCTGTTTAAAGTATAAAGTATCGCTCGAAATAACGTCGCCTGAGTGTCAATTTTCGTACGCTTGGGCGATATGCGTCGATCTTTTTCTCCGCGTTACAGGGTAGTACTGTAGGGCCGCGGTATTATTCAGCACTTTTTCGATCGAGGTACACGTTTGGATGGAGTTCCAAATATAAAAACAAAGATCGTCAGTCGAACCTCCGGAAGGGTGAAAAATGTGTTCGAACGAATCTATCCTAGTAATTACCAAATATACATATCGATAATTGCAAACATTGCGTGCATTGCCGGGGCGTATCGGGAGAACGTTGTTGCAATCGTTCGTTGAAGTTTTTCGTGGAAAACGCGGTTGTAATCGTGGCAAATTTACCGGTCAGCGAAAATGTTTGTATTGAGAATATTAAACAAGCACGGAATTGCGGTTCGTCGAAAAATTGCTGTTGCCCGGAGAGCGAGAAACGCGAAACGTTGAATAAATAGCGGAAACTTTCGAATCGAAACAACGAACGAAAGTGCTGTTATGCATTTCTCTCTCTCGGCCAATATTCCGCGGAATCGAATAATTACAGCCCAATTAACCACGAGTCGGGCATATTTAAATGGAAATTATGTCTTTATGATTGCGGTACAACGGAAATGGTTTGCTTCGTGTTACTTTCAATCTGCTGGTGAAAATGGATTCGTTATTGCTGGGCACTTTTTTCGCTGAATACAGAAAGATATAAAGTTGAAGCTGTAAATACAAGAGTATGTCATTATGGGGTGCGATGATTTCTAGAAACTTGAGACGAGTTTCTATGTTGATATTAATTTATCGTATACTTTATAAATCCAATCTTGCATTTGCAATTCCAACTCCGTATTATATGATTATATTCGTTCTGAAGATGCCTCTCGTTTCTCTTATAGAAACTTCTCCATTTATATTTATATCAGAGGTACTTTCAGATATTCTCTTCTTTTCTTCAGGCTCTCGACAATAAGGTTAAGTGGAGTGTCTATAAGTAGTCGAAGTTCACGAACAGTTCCACCACATAACACCGTGCAATATTCCCAAGTTCATAAATTAGACGTAATTTCAGTAAAATTATAGCAAGTGCCCATTTACATGCTCGTCGCGTCTTCGTACCGATTCTCCTTTCGGCTTTCCTTTCTTTCCCATTCACCTTCATCGAAAAGCGATCGTTCCTCGACCAGGTGTGCTCGTTTCGCCGTTGATATTTTCACGTGGCGCGGAAACCCCCGAAAAAATGAGGGGAGCGTTTCGGAATAGAAACAAGGGGCGGATGGTCCGAGGTCGGGTCAATTTTTCAATACCGCGACTGGCAAATATCGACTGTCGATTCTCTTTTTCCTCGTATCATTCCGACCAACGGTCCGTGCTCCCTTTTCTCGTATCGAGGCCCGACGTTGCGCGTCCCTTTGTGCGTCACGTCGATCCGATTGTTTCGAACGGAATAAAAAAAAAAAAAAAAAAAAGAACAGCCTGGAAAAAGGGAAAGATTGTCGCACAAAGCGACGAGTAATTAGAACATCCGCGATATTCGACCGTCGTTTTCACCGTATCTGTCGAACAATATGAAACATACGGGGAACAGAGTCGATGGAAAATTTGTTCAGGGAAATGTTTCCCTAATGGATTCGATCACTTGTTTTATTAACCCTTTGCACTCGAGCGGTGATTCTCGATCACCGGTAGGTCCGAAGTGTTGATAAAATGATTGTCGGTGAGGCAAAGGTGACCTGATCTCAATCTAAGCTTAGCATTCGTGGGAATAGAATACTAAGGAAGCATGTAGAGACGTGTGAAGTAATTCTTCAGAGAAAAAAAGATTAGGTTCGTTCTCTTATCGCGAGGAGTGTGAAATCAAAATTCAACAGTATTTTACAACGAAAACCATTGTAATTCGAGAAGGGAACTCGTCTCTGGAAAGTTCTGTGTCAAGTGCCTTTCGTGCCAACGATCCCACATAATAATTGGTTACTCTTGACAAGTGGCTAATCAATATTTCACGAACGGAAAACAAATTTTCTCCCTCCGGTTTCGTCGAGTGTCGAAGCTCGCGCATTGAAATCGTCGAATTGATTGGAGTTAAAATGTCCTCAGCTGCCCTCAATTTATAAATGTAATATTTTATTGGTGGACTTGATGATTTTTTTGTGAAATTGATACACATGTGATTGAAAGGATGGGTCGAAGGTAGTTTACAATAGAATCGGTGCTCTTACGGTACCATGCGGTATCGATGTCGAACAGAATTAATTCTAGTTGCATCGATATCGAAACTTGATATCGAGTATCTGAGATTTCAATACGTTTCGGTAGTTTCCTCTAATTGCAAGGGAATCGAATAGCTCGAGTATCACGAATGTGTATCGTATCAGTTTTGTCAGTCAACACGCGTTCTCGAAGAGGATCGATTCATTTGTATACTATAACACGTACAGTTCCCTTTGAATTCGCTGTTGCTGCCATCGACAAATTAAATTTATTCAAACCGTTGGACTGTATTATACAATTATGATTTCTGCCAATACAGACATAAATTGCTTCTCCAATGAATAGATTAAAAACGAAGAATGGTTTCTGTTATCTTTCTATCGAATACGCGAAAGTAAAACAAGGCTAACAGCATTTTCCGAGGTCAAAATACATTTTCCAGCGTAAGTCGGCTCGATAACGACCAGAATCGTTTACCTTACCGGATATCGAGTTCTCCTCTGTCAAGAACGCTCATTGGTTGCCAGTTATCGGGCCGAGAAAACCGATCGAGTCGAGTGGATCGGAGTTCCCGTCGGCAAATAAAATTAAGAACAAAGTTCGGGCAAGTTGCATCGCGTTCGCTGATTGGAGTTTCGCGCCGAGTAATCCGCTCAAATCGATCCGGATCCGTTCGTCGAACGAACGGGATGATCGATCGTTTAATTTTCGTTATATTCGAAATTCGTATCGATAACCACTCACGTCAGTCGCGTTGATCACCGCCGGAAATTGTCAGATTATTTTGGGACCGAACTGGATCTGAAACAGGAAGAGAATTTGACATTTAAACGGGGTATCGGTCCTTGCTTCGTGCCAGGGTAAATTTGATAAATAACTTGGGTCACGAGTACGCTGTTTTAGAAATGTGACCTCTCTTAGAAATCCTTTTATATAATAATTATTATTTTATAACAATATAATAAATATAGATATAGATTGCGAAGGAAGTATGAGTTGGTTAGCATCCTAGCTCGAAAGCTCGAGGACTGTTAAGGCTCGACGTGCGTATCGATTAACCGTTAGTTAAACATCCAGGGCTTATGAAGGCCTATCGGGTTGTCGGTTTAATCGAGGACGATTCATTTCCTGTCGAATCAGGAAACGGGAAGGCAGCGCGTGCTGGCCATATATCAGACCAATAGTAAACGCAGCTGCGAAACAGACACGACGGTCGACAGTAGAACTGACTCGTATCTGGTCGGACGGCACCGTGAACGGGCGGACTATGCTTACACTAACGTTGCATCGATGAATACCCCAAGAACCATTACGAGGGAAGAAGATTAATCAGTTCTGGATTATTGCGTGAATTTTATTCCATGTTTGTAAGTAAACAATAAAAAAGTAATGCAGAAGCCACGACTACTTGGATCTTTCTTTCTCTCGTCCATTTCCGTTCTGTCTTCGGATCGGTATCGACTTCAACGAGCGAGAACATTTCTGACGGTTGTTCCCCTGCGTGGAAATTGTTCCGGGAACATTTCACCGGAAGCGATATTTCTTCGCGGCGCGATACACCTCGCGTATCTATTTGCCTCTGTTTACCCGACGGAACCAAAGACACTTTTATTCACTTTCTCCCGTCTGTGATTTATCGAGTCCATTCTCGGAGCAAAGGTGAGCGCAGCAGAGTGTACCCGTGCTCCGTCAAACGAAGCAAACGTTCTCGGGGGTTTCTCTCCCCGTCCAATACACGCAGATAAGGGAAGTGGAAACCAAATACGAGGGAAATACTCGACGGACTAATAAAAGGCCGAGGAAACAGCGTTGGGAAACAAAATGATTCGTGTTACGTGTAGCCACGGGGCGACGTGTTCCTCGAAGGGTCTCTCTTTAATTCGAAACGCAAGCACCTGTTCAACTACATATAAGTGGTACCCTTCGTGTAGGTGATACCTCCTTCGTTAAAATAATTCCTGGCCAATGGCTACTGTGACGTAAAATTTATAAAAATTTTCCAAAAAAGAATTTGATTTGGAATCTTTTTTTTTAATAAAATTGGTATCACCTAATCCTCCTTTAGCGAGATTAAAAGAATTTTTCATTAACATTGTTCATTTTTTGTCTGTTCAGGTAATTCCGCCCATATCTGCAATATCCGGACAACATTTCAGCAGAAATGTCTGGTCGAAATTGCCCTGTCAACATGCTGTTTGCTGATAATATACGAGGTGGTCGGAGACACCCACGCACCAGGTACTGCTCTATTTTCCCTTCAAATTTAACCTAGCATTTATTACGTTTAATCCATCCCCTTTAAGAATCCAATATACATCCAATGACAGACTCTTCCGCGAGATAATTTCAATAAAAATTCTCGAAAAGTGGCCTAACAAACAACGAAAAATAATAACGACGCAGTGTCGCTAGTGTTCTCGTTCGAGTATCAATTCCCTTTCAATTTAAAGAGATACTTCCCAGGAAAACCCTGCCAGCCAGAAGATATATAAACCAACAAGAACGTACGCCAGCTCGAGAAGTTTTCCAGCGACACTTTGAGAGGCGGTGTCCCGCGAAATCGTAGGGGGTAAATCCGCGCGTGACCGCGGGCGTTCGAATACTTTTCCAGAATACATCCACGACGAGGAAAACGGGATAACAGAATGCACGGAGGGGGACAGGCTCGCGAGAAGTCTGTCGCGCGAATTCCTTCCACTGGAAACTTTCGAGCGTAAATCCGCCCTCCACACGGAGGGGATAAGCGGCACGCCTAATCCGCGACGTCGCCGAGGATTTAGTATGTTCTCCGACGCGCGATCGAGTCGAGAACCCTGCTCTCGGGCGCAATTCAGTATTTATCAGAATTTTTAAAAAAAAAGTTATTTCGTAATTGGTTAGGTTTCCGTGTCATACGGTAGCATTATTGTTATTAAAACGGGTGTATTCATGGAATGCAATTAACTTGAGAATTGTTCAGATGGTGTTTGTAGGGGAGGAATGCATCCGTTGAATCGAAGAAAAATTAATTAAACGAATCCATAAAAATTCTCTCCATACCTTCGAGGGTGCTTCGCTCTTTCAACGCGAATATCAACCGGTATAGAAAAAGAGGACGTGTGCTATTTGTCTCTATTCGACGTAGCTACATAAAAATCGAAACGTTCAAGTGAGCGATGGTCCCCGTCGGTCAGGTTAGGTACTCCACGTCGCTCTGCCGTGAATGTAAAACATTTACGAGGCGTACAATTGACGGGGGCGAATAGGATGTTAGAGGGAACGGTATGAATCTCCAGCGACGGGAAGTTCTTTGGAAAAGGGAGGCTCGGGCTTGGAATAACCGTGGATCGGAGTCTCGTCGAACGGAAATAAACGCGTGGCGGAGGGACGAAACGAGGACAGGAAGAAGAGCGACGGTTTGCTGGAAATTTATGTCCCCCGGAATCCGTAACGGTTCGCGTTGCTCGCTGTTTACCCGAAAAACTTCTCCATCCGCGTGTTGCCAGTGAATCTCTCGGCCGCGACAGACGTAAGCGCGATGACGTCCTGATACGAGGTGGAACATAAAAGCACGAACCACGAAGCGTCGATTCTCTTATTGCGAATTAATCCTTCCATAGCAGCGATAATTCTTGACGACTTTCTAAAGTTGTATATCGAATTCTGTTTTTTTTTTTGTAATTTGTTTATTAGAGATTTATTCGTACATCTTCTCAGCCTTTTGTATACTTTTGGGAAAATCTTTGTAAGTTTCACTAGGATTCTTACAACTTTTACATCGATCGAAAACCTCAACGTGTCACAATAAAATGTATTTCACTCGATTTCCACGTTTCCATCAGTAAAATGTCCAATTTTATCAGTGAAAGATGAAACGCGGATTTTCTTGGCGTCGGGACGTTCGCTGTCGATCGAAATGGTTCGCAGCACCTGTCTCGACTTGGCTCGAACGAAAAACAAAACGCCGCCGATGTCTGAACGAAAATAACGTTGATTTCCATTCTGACACGGCAGATTTAATTATCGCTGCCTAAGCCGGCGTAGAATTGTTGGAGAGTCGATTGGGTTTCTCTCTCGCGTTTCACTCGGATCCTGCGCCGCCGCGCTTCCATTTAAATTCAATGCTTAAATCGCGTAATTAGAGGGAAAATACCCGCGCGGTATTCCTCAACGGCGGACGAACAACAATCCGGGATGTAATAAGTTCCGAATTAGCGAGGCGATTACACCTCGAGCGTTATTGATCTCTTTACGGTTCCTTTTTGTAGGCTGAACATCGTCATTCTGTTAGTGGTATTTCCTTTAACCCTTTACCGCGTCAATTCTATTAAATAGAAAAAAGGTAAACACGATTCGATACTGTCTCAAGTTGAGATCGCTTTTTTGGAAATAGAATTATTCGAGAACTTGTGTGAATTGAAATTGGCAAAATAAAGGATAACATAAGAAACTATATATTCAACAATTGCCAAGTGTGGTAAAAACCACAGTTTTTCCCACGACTCGATAGCGAAGCGCAATCTCAAGGTATCGTTCCACATGAAATGAAATTTGAAATCCAACCACCGTTAGCTGGGGATAAGAACACTTGGCGGTCGCAATAAAGATTTCGCCGGAAGGATATCCGGGGAGGAAAGTAAAATTTGTCGAGCCGGGAGATTCAAGGGGCACCGTTCCAACTCTCGTTATTAAGGTGGCCCTTTATTTGACAAAATAAGCCCGATCTATCGCTCCGACGAACTGCTACTCTATCGATTTCGCGTCTATCGAGGATTTCAATGTTTTATGGGGGAAAGACGAGACTCGGGAGAACACGGAGGATATCTAGCGTGCGTATGTCGAAATAGTTCCCATAAATAGGGATTCCGACTCGTTGATCCTGTCGGACTCCTATGCACTTCCGGTTCCCGTTGCGTTTCGACGAACTTCCCGTGCGAAACGCGGCTTTTATTAAGATTACCGGACAATCAGATGGAATTTTCTCACGTGTCTCGAGGTTTCATTTAAAATTCAAGCATTCGGGTACCCCTATCTTGCTCGTTTTAGAGATATTCTGTTTGTTGTAGTTTCAGCTTTAGCCACAGTCACGTGGAATATTGTGTCTGGGAATCCAAAAATCATGCTAGCTCTTATCTTTTTTTTTTTTTTTAACCGGTAAATGCCTTTAAAGAGCCGTATCAGTAACCCCATTAAGTTTCAAATCTCCACCTCGAACAGTTGTCTCTCTAAAAAATTCTCAAGACGTTCCAGTTTTCTCCATCTTCTTTTCCATAAGAATTGCGCTCGAGGAAAGATATTCCAAAGCTCAATTTGCTCAATAAAAAAAAAAGTCCAATCTAGCCCCGGTTAAACAGATAACGCCCATCCGACTACGATTTCGCACTACCAGGCTCGATTTCCCGAGCGTAAACACGCGATAACTTCGAACGACCATTTTTCATTCGGGGCGGTGGCGTCGCGACGGAAAAGCAATTTTGGGCGAGGCAATGTTGGTCTCGACCGCGAAATCACGGCGATAACTGATTAATTATAACGACGAAACGCGCACGCGAACCGAGCTCGTCCCTTTTATCGGTTTTACGCGTTACCGCGAATCGTTGACAGGCGTAGTCGAGGGGTTATTAACGCTCGCGCAATTTTCATTCCCAAGCTAGTCAACGAAAACGTTCCCGTAGACGACGTTCGCGCCGTTCGCGGCAATGATTCATAATTCATTGTTTATTCACGCGGAAACGGAACCACTTGTCCTCAGGATTCAGGATTTATTCAGCCCGAAAGAGGATCCTGGGCGACGGTCGTCGGGTCCTCGTCGCGGAAAACGCTTAATTCGCGAGCTCACGGTTTTCCTCGAGACTTTTTCCTGGCCGGGCAAGGTAGCTGAATTTAATTAAGAACTTCACGAGCGCGCAGGCAAAAAGAAAAGCGCGCCTCGCCGCAGCGAGCCGCGTCGCCCCTTTCGTCGCCGTAATATTACCCCGTTTCACTCGTTCGCGCCAGGGCCGCATCGGAGAACCATTCTCTTACGAAGGATCAATTTTAAATTCAATTCGGTGAGAGGAAAGGGACAGGGAGAAGACTCCGTAACGCGAGCTTTCATTTAGAGTCACTTGAATATGGGAATTTGATTGTCAATAAATTGTCAAATTGATTGTCAAAAATTGAAATAAATGCAGAATTTCACAAAGAAAAGGAAACAGAAAGTATTAACAAAGTTGTAAAATACGCTGGCCGTTTGATTTAATTACGGATGACTTGTACAGTCTGCTTTAGATTTGAAACCGACCAGTGTACGAAAAGAGCTACTCTTTTTTCTTCACATATTTGCCCGTTTTACCAAAGAAGAATATCAAATTTTCATTCATGGTTAAACACGTAAACTTCTGCTTTTCTAATAATTTCAATATTGCCAAAACTGTCTCCTTTTCGTGCGAATAGTGCAATTTTAGGGTTAACCCCTGAGAAAGCTGCAATCCCTGGAGCACAATCCGACCCTGGCTTCCACCTTTACCTTTGCGTTTCGACTTTTTCTCCTTCTTCCCGCGTTCTCATCCCAACGTCGCCCCATCGAGGTGGGGACGAGCAATTTTGTGGCTCAAAGGAATTCCTGCACTCCCCAGGATCTCCTTTGACCGAAATGTCTTCGATCATTGTGACGAGTTTCGAGGGTTTCGTGCGGCTGCAAAGGGCTCTTAGGTTCGTTCCAACGTTCTCGGGTTTACACCTTCGGCGGTCCTGGGTTTCATTCATCTGTTGATTGCGTCGATTTTCTTCTTGGAGGGTACGGGAGGACACACTTAAAAGTTTCTTTCTGCAGCTCGTACAAATGCTGGCGAATTAAATTCTTTCTTTTTAGGACTGTCGGATACTTTACATTCTTTCGATGAAGATAAAGTAACGTATAGATGAATTTAAAAATAATGTTCATTGTATTTTAGAGGTGTAGTATTTAAAAACAAGTAAAAGGAAAAATAGAAGATCCATGTTGACGAAAATTATTCAGAGCAAGGGGTTCCCAGGGACTTCACGATATCGGATTTCGCCGTGGCGACAAAAATGTTCGCCGCCGAGAGAAACTGATTTTCCGTCCGTGCCGTCGACGTTCCCCGACTTTTGCTAAATTGCTCGAAGCGTTTGCGTAATTTAAAATTAACGCGAGGAGACAGCCACTTGTAATCTCCTTTGAGCGACAACGACACGAACTTCTCGAGCGGAGAAGGTGTCAAGAACGCCGGAGAAAGATGAATCGCTTTCTATTCTGTAATAACGCGGCGTCATCTGGCTCCCGCAAAATGGGAATAAAAACGTCGATGTCCTACTCGTCAATTCGCCCTTGTATAAACTAACGAATACCTGAATCCCAAGTGTCAAATCGAGGGTGAGGAAAACAGTGTGGAAAAAAGTGTAATCGTTCGAACGATTACATTCATAATTATTACAAAAGGTGTAACGAGGACATTAGAAAACATTTTAATTTGCCCTCAGGGGCTGCAGCTGTGCTTGGTAGCAGCTAAAAGAACCAACCCTCTCCCTAACAACTCACCTCATCCTAATTTATCCTTGACTATTTCCTTCCTTAGTATAAACGACACTACCCTTTAAACTCGAGTAAACTGCCGATTCGAGGATCCCCCCAAATAAGAAACGTCACCCCCCGATGATTCGCGGAAGTCGCAGTCTCTTGCCCCCATTCAAACAAAGGAAACGAAGTTCTCTCTCCCCTTTCTTCGCCCGTGGATCTGCATCCAAGAGTAATCAACTAGTCAAACAAGAGCATCGGGCTCCATCATTCTCAAATTAACATCCACGACCCAGTTCGACCAGCGCGGAGAGGCTCGAAACCTCGATATAGATCCTTGGGAAGGGGGGTAGCCGTGATAGAAACCGTGGAAATAAGGGTGAGGCTCGAAGGAGAAGGCTTTAAACAGGCGGCATCCCCCGGCTGGTGTCGTTAATGAATAATTCAGACGATGATTTGCATGAACCAGTGCAAACGTCGGACTTCATTTCAGTTTTGGGACGGCTGTACTAATGGCTTGGTTTTTGCGCTTCGTCGACGGCGTGTCGCGCGTCGCGGGGCTTAAAACGAGCTTCCAGGCGGACTTTATTGCCTGGCTGCCGCGGCCAGATACGTGTCTGCGGTCGGGACCGACTCATCCGAGATGAAATGAATAAATAAGTCGTGGAAATGGGGCTGTTTCAGACGCTGGAAATCACGGGGAGCTCGAGAGCTTTCTTTCAAGCCTCCAATTCGGATTGAAATGACGATATCGCTGAACTATGGATCTCATATGGATCTCTTGTCTCGTATTTAGAGACCCCTCGGGAGTCTAATTTTCCGAAGGCAAATATTTTCAAGTCCAATATGTCACTCGAAAAATTGTACCCTCCAGTCACCTATGCATTTCAAACAATATTCGTGTTCCTCGGGCTGCGACGTCCCCGTATGCATAGATATAAATTGAAAATAGCAAGATTAGCATTTGAGACAGGTTTTTCGGGACATTCGACCTCTTTGTGCGGGGGAATTCAATCCGCCGGAATGGGAGTCCGTGGTGTTTTAAAATATTCAAGCACACGCTGGGACAGACGGAAACGTCGCATGGTTTCCAGCTAGGGGGAAGAGTGATCATGATTCTTTTGAAAGCCTCTCGAGCAGGCGTTCTTTGTTAGATTTGTCATCGTAAACAAGAACGACGCGGCTTGAACGCCATCCTTGGTCCATTTTCCATGAAGTATGCATCGCGTTCGACAAACGAGTTAATCCGTGTCCTTCCTCTTGCGATAGATGCCATATTTTCCCCGTGTGCGGTCCATCAGCGGCGGTTTTCGTTTGCTATCAATAGTTGATGAACCAAGGCAGCTGCGGCGGTTCCCATTTTTCAGATAGAAAACTGTTCACTCGAAATGAATTTTTTAAAACGAAAGGAAACTCTGGTAATGGTCTATCGCGGCGTTTCCCATCGCGAACTCGTGAAATTAATCAGTTTTCGTACGAAACAAACTAATTTTATACTTAGAGCCCATGAGTTTTCTTCTCTGTAAATAGTTTTCAGTTCTAAGTCGCCGCACCACTTTCGTTTACTATTCGCTGTACGTCTTATCGCTATTTTCTGAACGTTCCGTCTTATAAATACAACGTTCGTCATCCACTTGAAGTTTCTGTTCCTAAAGTTTACTCAGTCTTTCGTTATTATACATAGATTCACCATGAATTATGCATTTAATTTAATCCTGAAGGGGTCCTTATGTAAAGTTGAAACGTAGAATGAATAGTAAACGTTGTATTTAGGAAAAGAGTTTTTCATCCACGTAGCGTATGTACCAGGGCTAATTTATTTCGTATTTGTTACAAATTTGCTCCTGATAGCTCCTCTGCATTTTAATAACGTACGTTAATTATATTCTTACTCCTGGTTCTTCGACGAATATTCAACAAACTCCGTCTCATTTTGCAGCCGACGTTTACTCGTCGTTCTCCGCGATCACCTTTCCTTAGGCTACCCTTCCCGGACCCAGTCGCACCTGTTGAGCTTATTAACAAAGTGGCCTTTCGGCGGGAGACGCGCCCTTCAAATTTCGAGCTGATTCGCGTTCCTCGAGCTTTTCCTCGCTCCTTTAGTCTCCGCTAGATCGGTCTCGGGAAAATTTGGAATTCTTATCGAGCGAGCTTCCCTACGAGCTATAGCTATGGCTCGTAGCCATTAATGCCAGGCCATGTTTTTTTTTTTTTTAAGGATATAATGAGTTTCGGTATTAGATCTATTCTCCAGAGTACTGAATTAGAAAAATATCGGGCCCTTCTTATAGTCGATTCGAAGAAAAATAGTTTTTTTTCTATAAAGTAACAATCACCTATAGATCAAACTTTCAGCCAAAAGTGGACACGCTTTACACTTCATTAATTTGATCATATAATCAGAAATTAATTGAAACCAGGTAATTGAAGCTAGTCGATAATTCAATCGGAAATATTCATGACTGATTATTAACTCGGACGTTGAAATATAAATTTCATTGGCTCGGGACACCGTCTCGTTATCGATTAACTCATTTTACAAGCCGGTTGAAAATGTCGGCGCGCGAAAGCTTTGTAGCTTATTAGAATTACGAGCGGGGATGACGTGAAAGCGAATCAGAAGATGGCGGGTGGGTTGAAGACTATCGAGCCACGTACACGCGTGAATTTGCTGGGCTTTTGTGTCGACGTTCATTCCCAGCAACAGCTGAGGCAAGTCGATGCAGGGATTTAATTAGAGAAGTCGGACGAGAAGGATCTCTTTGATGGAAATGCTCGCTGTTTAGTCTGACGCGTAAACTCGACGGCTCTGTTTCTCTTTCACCCCCCCCCCCCCCCCCCACCCGCGTCTACGATTCCGCCAAGTTCTGCTCGTGACGCTAACAATAATCTCAGCTCATCCCGAAAATCGCGATCCGAGCTCGTCTAATGGTAAAACGCAAACGTTACATTCGTTGGAAACGTTTTGGATCGCCTTAAGATATTTCTGTCGAAAGTGGTGAGCCGAGAGGTGGGGTGGGGGCGGGTGTGTGGAGACTGCAATAACGCAAAGTTTGGAGATGGAAAGTTTCGGGTTATACGCGAACGCTAAGCTTCCGTTAAATTCCAAATGTTCTCTGTTATGTTCCATGCGCGGCGCGAAGCAACGCGGGGTTAATATCCGTGAAAATCGCAGAAATCGGGTGGAAATTAGCGAGAATATTCGAAAGCCCGGGTCTGGCCGGGTGTATTGTGGTCGACGACGCGGTTAAACGAATCTCGCGACAAGCGATTTCGAGCATTAGCCCCGACGAGGGAAAAAGAACAACCGCCTGGATGCGTTTCGTTCGAACGGAAATACAGGGAACGCGGGCGATACGTTGAAAGGAACTTGAAAATATTCGGTACGCATTTCGAAACTTGCATTCGTTGGATCGTAATTCCAGCCAAAAATTATTTCCAGTACGGCGATCCTCGGGGGATGGAGCTGAAATATTGAATGGAAAAAGTTGAATAAACGGGAATTATTTTCGACGATGAAAAGAATTATCTTTCTTACTTGTTTACTGTTTCGTTATGATTGCTTTGTGTTATAAAAGGAATTTTTTTTATTAAAAAATAGTAGTAATCTCACTGATTGTCGAAATAATTCCGCAGAAGAGAAGTACCTTTCAATTTGCAAAATTGACTTTTGAAATGGCGCGGTATCAGAGTGAAGTTTTGTTGAAAAATCCTGACGGCAAACAAAACGGGGGGGAGGGGGAGGGGGCAGCGAAATCGATCGACGCGATTCTTGGGGAAAGGATTTAATTGGCCGTTAAGCGACCGTTCGCTTCGACTCGATAGGACACTCTCCTCGTCCAATTAACGTTAATTACATTTAACTGCGATAATAACGATGTACGCGCGGTGATCTTCGTCGAAAGTATCGAGTTCCGTCTGCTCGACAAAAGGGACGCGTATATCGAGTGTTCTCTAGGAAAGACAAGGTTACCAAATCGTCGAGTGAACTTTGCGAACGATTACTTCTAATTAACACTTGCTAACCGTACGCGTTTGCATAAACTACGCGCAATAACATGGCTTGATTTAGACATCTGTAGCACTTGCTACATTTTTTAAATAATACTAATCGTGTCTGCGTGGAAGTGAATTTAAATTCTGTCGCAGTATTAAAAATTCTTTGTCTAATAATCAACTAAACGGTAAACAAATATTCACCTTATATTCGAGACAAAAATCCAAATTTATTATTCGATAACCACACAGTTGAAAACGTACACGCACAAAACACATTCAAAACGGGGCAAACAGAAGTCCGTCCCGTTTACATCCAAGCCAAATGAGAAAAAAATATCAACAAAACTGAAAAGGAATAACATAAACAAACGAATATCTTAAAGGTCCACTGATCACGCATTCCTTTGGCGCGCCGTGGACCGAATGCAAATTCTCGTCACAGAAATTGGTAATTATCCCGGAAAGCCTGATCAAAGTGTGCCCCTCGTCGAAATTATAACGATTGCATAAAACTTTGCATAAAACACGGTTCCTGAAGCGATATCGTATAAAAGCGACCGACTGCGCCGCGAAGGTTCGCGCCAGCGATGGAGATCGCTTTAATTCATTCGGTTTCTGGTTAATCCTCGGCGTACAGGTGCCTTTACCGTGAGGTCTGCATAATGCATACACATTCCTGTCACGTGTCGCTAGTGTCAAAGCACGGGGCAATGTCATCGCGTCACCTGGAGCGTTAACAAAATTCCCGTCGAAACGTATCGACGATCGCGCTAGAAAGTGGTCGCAACGTTAAACAAAGTGCGACGCGCCCGCCGATATTCATTCATTCGTTACAGGGAAATTCGTTTGATGCGCGTGAACCTCGACGAATGAGCAAACTCACCGAGATCGGTAGACAGGAACGTTCCAAACAATTTATTTTTATGCGTTCAATTGTAGCTTTCAGTGGTCTTCTGGTTTTAAGAGCGATACAAAGATTAGGTAGTGTTTAGGTCAGTTGTTTTTGTCGTATAAGTACAATAAGGTGAATATTTAAAGATTCATTTTATACATAGAATGTATTTCAACAATTTGTTATAATAATCAATTAATTATAATTATCGAGTATTATAATTGGTTGGCCTTTATTCAGTTTTCCTTTGAAGACCAACAAGGTGTTTAATTATCCCGAATCACATCCTAATAGTAATTCATTTCATTAAAAATTCATTCAAAAATTATCACCTTATTCTACTTAACAAAATTCGGTTATGCCTGTCAACGCAAGTAAAATAAAACGTAGCCTAGAATCACTGCAATTTTTATTCATCACTCGGAACTTGTATCCACGTAAGAACTTTGTCCATCTTTGATCGACAAGTCGAAGATGTAAGGGTACAATGGGAATGTTTGGCCATGGCGAGAGTTCGTAACGTTTGCGTAATGGTTTAACCAACCAATGAATATCAACACTTGCGCAAACACGGCAAATATCATTTCGCCATGGAGTTTGCCGCTGGTACATTATCGTCCAAAGTCAACAATGTTTTAACGCGGTATGTTTGCCAGCCGCTACGCGAGATCGATCGAATGCTAACTAATTAACGGACCTCGCCGGTGTCCCAGCGATTCCGGACAATGGCAGGAGCAATTAGGGTAGGCTTTGTTCGCGAACAATATCCTGTTGCCGCTTCCACGGAATACGGGGTAATACCGTCGTCGTTTGGCTGGAACTGCCGCTGTATCTTTTCCTGATTCAGCGAAAATACACCCCCGCGTCTTGAATTAATTTTATTTAATACTAACGCGCTCGTTTACTCGAACGTTTGGCCATTTCACAGGTAGACAGGTTTTGATTCTATTTTTAACACAGGAAAGCTTTAGAGAAAGTAACCTTTGATGAACAAATATCTCACTAGAATGTACGTAATAGTGATACCAGTAGAAACGGTTAGCCATAGTCATAACGGTCACGCGCCGAGCAATTTTCGGAATTCATTTTCTCGAGAACAAAGTCTCCTATGCGAAAACTTTATTCTACGTTTTTCGTTCATTTTTTCACATAGAATTACCACATTGTCGCTACAGTTGCACATAATCTTTGCACCACGCAGAATTGCGGCTCCAAATCCAGCTATATTTACTGCTCGCAAAAACGGTGTTCCCTATTGTCGGTCGGTTCGTTTGACAGAGTTCTCTTGCGACAGAAGCCAATATCGTCGAGAATCAACAACAAATCGATCGCGGGGAAAACCGGTGTCCGACAGAGAGGTTAGAACACTTAACGGATAGGGCAAGCTTCATCAAAGTCGAGAGCGGCTAGCCGGGGAATGTTTCCTTGCCAGCGCTGCAGAGTGCACATGACAAGTGTTAATATCTGGCGAGGGGGGTCGAAATTTTCACCGGAAGCCAGGCATAAATCCTGCCGCGTGCTCGGGACGGTCTATTGTTTTTGCCGTTTCGCTTGCACGCCCTGGAAAGGCTCGCGTTAAGCGTTCCAAACGATATCCTGCGCTTCGACCTTGCGTCGATATCGCGAAGAATTTAATCTCGCGTAAAACGGAGACGAAAGTCGCTAATATTCATTATGAATTTGCTAATAACGGTGCATAGTGCTTCCAACGAAATGAAATTTGCCCGATCCATCGAATAAAGTATATTTTTAGATCAATTTTTTTGCTATTCTCTTTGAAAAAGGACACTCACCCCGCGTAGATAGGTGTTAACAAGATTGCATATCCCTGTAAACTCGATTTAAATAGGTTAGGTCTGAAAGGGGAAAGTTTCTGATTGAAAACGAGACGGCACACTCGAATCGAGCATTTCGAGTACTGAACTCTGCGGTTAGTGCCGTCGCTAAATTCCTTGTAAATAAATGGGCTGACCATGTTCGAATGCCTCTATATCGCAGGAATTTATATTGTACGAATTCCAGGATACTAATATACCTGATGTAAAGGAGGGACCAAATGACCCGCGCATATTTTAAACGAGTTCCAGTGAGAGACACGTAACGTTTCCAGAGTAACGATAATCTAATTTGTACGGCTGTGGGTCCATATTTGTCTTGACACTCGAATTTTAAACAGGAGGGTTAGATTGGCTCTCATAGGATTTCTATCGCGACAGGCAGAAAACGAGGAAGTTCTAGAAACGTTGAGGCCTAAACATTTTTCGCAGGACTTGCGGTAATCGAAAGAATTTTCGAGCGATTGCCTTTTTCAGGAGCGTGCGACCACGCCCTTTTCGCGTACTTTGAAACGCCCTCACGCCTCGGGTGAAAGAGCTCCACGCCACACTTTTATGTAATCGTTTGCCACCCCCCCATCGTTTGTTAGAAACCTGTTCCTTGCTTGCTCCAAATCGCGCGATATTTTCTTTTTATTTTTAAATTCAGAAACTTCAATTCAGTTAGCGAATCATCTTCTTCTACGTACGATGTCTATCATTAATTCCACTTATTTTAATTTCTTGTTACGAATAAATGACTGGGTCAGGTCTAGAAAGTTCGTGGCAATTTTTAAGAAAAATTCAAAGGGCAACCAAACTATATCCGTTACACCTTCCAAATATTTCCTACAGATTCTCCTTCGTTTAATCTCGAGATTCCCTGTTCAAACATTTTTCCAACATTTTTTTACGGATCGCCTTCGATCGCTGAGTGCTTCCAAGTCTACGAACGACCCCTTCGGAGGAGAATTATAAAATGTCTTCAACTAGCCGTAAGTTTCCCCGGCTCTCTCGGCGAAAAGTCATTCACCAGATTCCACGTCCACAATTCCCGTGCGCGAAGGTTCAGTTTTCCGAATCGGGGTCGGTAAAAATTTCAAGGGTTACGGCTGTTGGATCTCGAGAGTCGCGTTAGCGAGCTCGACTCTAATTTTTCTTGCTCCGGCAAGGGCGCGATAAAAGAAGCCGGAGAGAGAAAGATTCCGCCCACTGTCCCTTCCCGGTTCTAATATTCTTTCAACGTTCGCGTGGATGTAGTAAAGGAACACTGGAGGGAGGATCGCTCCGGGTATAATGAACAGTTTCATTGGATATTCCTTGGAAACTCTTATTCCTTCCCAGAGGAATAATTAATCGAGGACGAAAATTTGTGAGCGTCGTTCCGTTCTACGGTGACAAATGCGAATATCGATCGGTTAATCGTTCGATTATGAAGAGTAATTTTTCTTGGGTAATGGGAAGCATTCGGTTCGCTTCGTTTGGATCCTTGACACCTGGATGGTTTTTCTATCTCCAGGAGATAGAATCGGATAGAATTTTTGTTCAAGATTTAAATTTACACATTTTAATACAAAAGAAAGCTTTATTTTACGCTACAAGTATCGAACTTGTGAATTAATTTGTTTGGTATATTTTATTTCTATAGATTTGCCATACCTTGTCCACTTTTAAATATATCTCAAAAAATCAGTTTATATATTAAGTTCATCACTCGTAGCATAAAATTAAGCTTCGTTTTGCGTCAAAATATGTATTTAAATCTTTAGAAAAAATTCTTGAATTTCGACTACGACCCTTGTCCACGGGGAAAGAGGAATCTATTTCATAATGAAACGTTTCGATTATTTTGGTGAAAGTGATTCGATCCAACATCTCTAGAATTACTTTTCTTCTCCTTTATTTTTTTTTCTTTATTCGTGGTGTTTTGTCCTAGTTGCGTCGTTCGTCTATTGTCTTCGCGAATCCTTTGATGTGTTCCTCGCTGGGGATACGCGTTACGCGAGAGCAATTTCGGAACAATTCCAGACGAGTATCGATAACGGGCAGAGAATGGGCGGGATATAAAGACGACACGCGTATGCGCGTAAATATACACGGGGGGAAGTCCTCCTTGACGTGCATTCGCCGTCTGCGAAGGGAAACTCTGGACGCACGAGGAGTTCATCGCGTGGCTCCGGAATATCCGTTCGACGATCATAAATTTCGCGACGTGGCGTATTAACCGCGAACAGGCTGAAATTTTTATGCGAAACTTCCCCGACTCGGTGCGCCCGACTTCCGATCGATAGGTGAAAAATATTCTCGGAACACAGACCTCGCCAGAAGTGTGCTTACGTAATAGGAAACTTCGTGCCGTTAGGCGAACGCGAGAGGCATCGACGGGCAAACGAAAAAGTGTATCTCTTTGCATTTTTAACGTGCACGAACAGGCCCTATCGTTACCAGGCGGACAGTATTTGTTCGCGAAGATGGGAAAATGTTGAATATTTTATCACTTGAATTTTCAAATATTCACTTGAGCGATATTAGTATACTAATTGCACCACAGAAAGAAACAAACCTCTCAACTAGCGTTTCGAGCCATGCTAAAATAACAGGAGATAAAATACCTCGAGTAAGTTCAAAGAAGTAATCGTTTAATTCTACGAGAAATGGTCCATCGCAAGTTTTTTTTTTTTACCATGGAAGCTCACGTGCAAATAAACATCGGTCTAAATGTTAAACCGCCACTGAGAGTGTCGTAAGTGTTACTCAACTGGAATATCTAACGGTTAGGTGGGTTCGTCCGGTTCCGTAATACGGTTTCCATGAATTTTCAGCTCAGAATGTATGCACTCCTCTCTTTTCCCGTGGGGTGTATCGCGTTGTCGCAAAATTCCATTTCGCGGGTCATACCTAATTCACGATTTCCCGGTTAGGGGACAGGATCCGCGTGCGTGTGGGTCGTGCGTGCCCGTTTTTTTCGCAGTCTGCGGAAAACTGGCGGCCCGGCATCTCCGAAGTGCTCAATTTTTGCGAGTGCACGCGTGATCGGGCAATTATTTGTGATTCAGTGGACGAAACGGGCGGGGAATGAAATTGCGTTTGGTTTTCAAAACGGACGTTTTACTTTGAGTTATCGAACGCACGTGACTGGTTAGGCGCGACGTGGATCGTCAGATTGTTATCGAATTTAATAGAAATATTATTGGGAAAATAACGATGTACGGGCTATCGCATTTTCGAAGTAGTACGGATCCTCGAGGTATATTTTAAAAATTAATATACATATGTATCGTTCGTGTACGAGGAATATATTAATTGTGTTCAATTATATTTAATATTAATAGACAAGGAGTAACAGAAGACAGGAGTACAGGTAGTCGTATCGATCGACACGTCGATCGTCGTGGCGCAGGAGGTGGGGATGGATCTCGGGAGTCCTTGCGCGCGGTGGGGAAAAAGGTCGGTCATGATCTAGAGCTCGGCGAGGCGGGTCGATTCAGGCGTCAATTAGGATACACCCGACATTCATCGTCGAAGTCACGGCAAGGTGTCAATTAGGACATGTCGGGGTAAGTAGAGTAACTTAGTTTCCGAAGCAATTAGCTTTCTTGTAGTAATAATTAAGCGTCAATGTCGTAAGCAATCAAACTTATAGCTGCGGTTGCAAATCAATTAAGTGCAATTAAGTATATCGCTGCAATTAGTAACGTCATGTTTCGCGTGTTATTAACCACAGTCTCTTCCGTTACTCTAAGATCGTCTTTTGAGGATAGCAGTCGTTAATGAAATCGATATGTACGTCTTACAAGCAGTGAATATTTATCAATTTTACTAAAAGGTCCTGTGTTTCCTTAGACTTCTGCTACAGTTGAATGGCGCAGTTCATTTTTTTTAAAAGGGAAGGTTCTTACAAATTTAAACAAAATTTCTTGACACAAACGATATCTTCATTAGTTTCCAAGAAAACAATTCAACCGTAACAAGTTATTATACACGATAGCAGTACACAACGATTCTCAACCTCGTTTCTAAAGATTTTTTAAAAAGCATCTTCCAATCCGATAATAAAAGTGCCCGCTGTTAAAAGGAAAGCATCTCGGTGTGCGGAGAGGAGTTTTCTCAACTGCAGGCAAAGTGCTGTAGATAAGTCGATGCTAACAATTTAAGAACACCGTTGTTTAATGACCGAGTCGCGGCGCTATCTTCGTCGAAACTCTCGTTCCGAAGAATAATATTCTCTGGACACGGCGAGGCGAAGGTAACCAAGGGGAACAGATGAAGCTGGCGAACTCGAGACGCCGGCAGAAATTTTATTAAATCCTCTGCCCGTGAAATATACAGGGAATATGTAAATACGATCCAGGGCGAACGAGTGACGCGCAGTAGCGACAACCGCTTATCCGCATTGCTTTTGTCGTGTCGTTCGGGAACACCTTTTCAACATTTTCTTCAACGAATCCGGCTTATCGCCGTACCTCGTTTGTTCCACCGACGGAACACCAAAGAAACGGAAATGAAAAATGGGAGGTTAACGTCACGCGTGTCGAGGTATGACCTCCACCGACGATTTGGTTAGCAATAATTTGATTATTTGTGTTGTTCACATGAAATCAAGGAGGGTTTAAGCCATAGCTTTCCTATCTCCGTTATGGTTTTAAAAATACAGCCTCCCAATGTCCGCAGTTTTTACCAGTTTCCACGAAAGATGTTTTCACAAATACATTTTCAACACCGCGGAATTATGAATGGTACGGATTTTTCCAATTTTCGTTTTAATAAAAATGGATTAATCCGCCTGAACGCATTCTGATTAATCCGCCTGAACGCATTCCGCTTGATCCATAAAAATGGTTTCCACAACGGAATAGCAACGGAAACATTTTTTGCTCGCTTTGGTCTCCGGATCAGGTATCTACAAACAGTTCTACTATTCTTTTTCCGTAAAAATCATTTTTGCAAAAATGCAGTCAAAGAGACTCGCTCGTTTCAATTAACACAAAAAAAATCGTAAAATCGGTACCTTTGATACTTCCATAGCTAAAAATTCGTTTGCAAAGATGTTCTAAAATACTGCGTACTTTGAGCACTTTCAAACAAATAAACTAGGAGAATGATGACATAACCTCCCCTCAAATTCTCATAGACTACCTCACGTTTCAGTACCCTCGATGACAGATCGATATCGCGTAGGATTTCCGTCAGCCATCGCGTAAAAGCTTCCGATGCTCCGATGTAGCGACGATCGTAGGCGTCGAGCCAAGCACTCAGGGATCGAGCAGGGGTGTTTGTTTCGCGAACACGGTTTCGTTCGATAACACGTTTCTCCACTGCGCGTCGTCGGAAGTTTCGGTACAATTCGCAAAACGCTCAATTTACCAGAAGGGCGAGGGGGGTCGAAAGTTAGAGCTCGCGGGGATTCGACGATACGTTAGAGAAAAGGAGCACGGGGTACGAGGGAAGTAAAGCACTTCTTGCCGAAAAATTTACAGCCAGCCGACGGAACAGCCGAGCCGTAAATATTTTTCCTGGTCGGCGACCCGCGAGAATTATTCCCCTTGTCCCCCACTTTATGTTTCCCGCTCGAGTATGCAAGACCGCCGCGGTCGCGACTCCTCCCGCGTTTTGCGGCTACAGCTGCAACGACTTTTTTCCCTCACGTCGACCCGGAACCCACCGCCGCCCAGATTTCATTCAATCTCGTACCTAACCAGCCCGAGAAATGAAATTTTTTATACCCAGTCCGCGCGGTTGCATCGGTTTCACATTGTGACCAGCACCATTCCCGCGACTTCGTATTCGGAGGTCGGAGAGGTTGCCCCTGGATGGAATTCAGCCACGGTTATCAGAATTTTTTTTCGAAAAATGTTACTTCACGAGTCTTCGTACGAGATTTCTATTGCATAGGGTTTGGGAATGGCGTCATTTTTCACGTATTGAAAGAAAAAACGTTTTTTTTTTTGTAGACATTTTTATAGAATTCTAGCGTACAACAGCGATCGGTAATTATTTTTGCTACGTAAATAACTTTTCTGGTTTACCTTCAGACGAAGACGAAAATCCTCGTGGCCTTCCAATTTTCAGATACACTTTTCACCCCGAGACGCATAGTTCCCCGGTGGAATTTTGTCCACCTCGCTCACCGTGCCCGTATCTTCCGTTTAATTTAGTTTAACAGCGATAACGAAGTGCCGTGCGCTAACACCTAACTGCAGTCGGACTATGATAATTCGCGAGGCTCCGTGTCTCGGAGAGAAACGAGCCCCGGGACTGCGATTTCCCATCTTTATCTCCCAACACGTGCCGCGATTACGTTACTGTTCTCCGCGAATTCGTCCTCGAAGTTATTTTATTTATATAGTAGGATTAAAATTAAAATCCTTAGGTCCCTGGTAAGGTGAACACGTACTCGAATGAGACCTGTATTAAAACTAAAGTTTACATAAAAATTGTCAATTGGAGTTTCAATTCGATCGAAATCTAACACTTTAATTGCACAGCAATTTTAAAAGTCAACCAGCTCCCAGATATCGTAGAAATAAGATAATAAATTGTATCCCACGTTCGTATGAAATATCTATCGATTCTAAACAGCCATGCGTTATCTGTTCCCTGATAAAGATACTAATAACAACGGTTAACGCGATGTAAACGAATCCTTCGCGTAAATTCGAGTCACGTTTCCCGATCACCGGATTTCGGTTTTTACGCGGATACTTTGCGCGCAGTTATCGGTTCAATTAGTCCCATTTACAGGACGGCCATCCGTAACGATCGTTCGTCGACGTGCCGAGGGGATCAGACGTAACGGGCCAGAACTTTTTCCAACGTATTTTCGCCGCTCGTATATTCATTCGTCCCTGGGTTCGCGTTTTCCACTTACTCGGGAGTGGCTGGCCGCGTCGCACGAGCGGAAAAGTAACTTTAGGGTATTTTTCAGCGGCACGCGACCAACTTCTCGTCGGAAGCAGATTGCACCGATCGCTCTAAGTGGCTGGGGTTTTAACTGGCTACCTTCCCCCTATTGATTGCTCTGCTCAAACAGTTTTGTCAGTGGGAATTTTCCGTTCTCTTTTCCTCTTCCTCCCTGGGCGAGGATTTCGCTTCTTTATCTTTGTACGAGGTGAAATGTCTTATCGTTAGGTTCAGTAGTCTATGGGGTGGTTTTATTACTAAGTAGAGCTTCATGTATCGTTTTATACTTTGGAAGTACCTATATTCTTTTTCCTTTCTTGTTAAAGTGTGCATTGTCAAGTGTAATGCCAATTGAAGTAAAATTACGACGCCTAGATTTAAAAAACTTTTGAGAAATTCGGTAAACAAAGGGTTAATACGTATATGCTCCTCGTCGCGAACCATCGGGCTTCCGGATTAATTTACCAGGGCGATTGATAATACCAGGCTGTCGAAACAGAACGAAATTCTCAGAAATTGCACGCAAAACGACGTTTGAATGCAATTTCGCGCACAAAAGCGACCGATGAAGGAGCATTAAACTGAGAAATCGGATTCACCGGGTACGTTCATCAACGGAGTTAGCGTATTTCTCGAATCCCACGGAAGACACGGAATTATTACCGTGTTCCCCCGTCCGATCGAACGAAGTTTGCGGTTTAATTCGATTCAATCGTCCTCTTTCGAGCGTTGCCCGTTGGAAATAAACTCTCCTAATTTGAAGAGCAAATACCTTTCCACGTTCGCGAAGGAAAGCCGTTCGGACAGCGCCGTCTGAAAACGCGCGGCACTTGAAATATTATCGAGACCAATGGCGTTGACGATAACGGCCCCTCGAGCAATTGATTTTGAAACCAATTAAGAAAGTTAGCAACACTCCGCGTCGAAACGACGTTGGTCCTGCCGGCTTATCAGTCGTCTGACAGAGAACTCGGCGAAAGGTAAACACAGCGTCGAATCGATCCTCTCGAGGAGGACTCGTCCGTGATCGGGAAACTTGTATTGCTTGAGAGGAAACATTGAGGGATGCCCGCATCGTTTCCTCTAGCTTAGTCCGTTGGGGTAAAGTACTTTTTTTTTTTTTTACTTGATTTATTTATGGATAGTGGATTTGGGTTATTAGGTTTGAGTAGTACACTGTTGAAAAGCTCGTTGATATTTATATCTAATACACGTACACTCAAGGATACCCGAGTCAGTGGTTAGGTTAGTTCGGAGCAAACTCGACAGGATTTTCCTGAATTTACATGCATTCTTTGAATTTACTTCAGGGCATTCCAACGTTTTAAAATAGAGAGGAAACAAGAGTAATCAAATATTAGTTGTAGAAGTTAATTCTGCGCCTTTCAAAGGTAAACTTACGATTTGATTATAAAGAAAAGGTGGTTACAAATGTGACTTGTGTATAGTCAGAAATATGAACAAATTCCTTGCGGATAAAGAAAGAGAGAATGTGTCTGTGTGCAAATTGAACAAAGTACTGTTTAGGTTTTAAGTGCTTTAACGTGTCCAGTTTTGTCTGTGATCGTCGATGACTCGAAACGTAGAAAGCAAAATGGGGTCGTTCCGCGTCGAGAAACAAATAAGAGCTCGAAAAGTATATGTCGAATGTTCGTTCTTACTGGTAGCATTTCCCATTCATCCATCATTCGGTAGGTGCTTCCTCAATAAAAGTCGCGGGAACGTATTCGGGACATAGACATATGAGAGTATCCTCATCCGACAAACGTATCCTGACAAGCGTAATCATTGGTGGAAAAATGTGTCTTCTCTTGTTCCTTCATAATATCAACAGGATCTTTCAATCGCGTGATGCGATGTCCAATAATAATTTCAAGGAAAAAAAAAACAGTCAATCCCATTTAATTATTCATATCCTCTATTTCTATTAAAAAAATTTGTCTAAATTAAATGATAGCTGATTGATGTTTCCAAATAAATGTACATGTTTGCAATTAAATATTTATTTGGAATACGTATGGGACTGACGGTAGTTTTATTAAACTCGACTATTTACGTTAAAAACGTACAACCAAAGTTTTGAATTTGTTCGCTCTCTTTTTACGATCAGTTGCATTTCTCCACGAACTTTTTAGCGCATTATCTATCCATCCAGTGAATTACCGATGAGGATGGTTTCTCGTTTGGAGGAAGATAAAAGCGCGAACGTTGCCGAGATAAAAATACAAGGAAATAGGGTGATCCATCTTAGCCGGAGTATAAGCTCGCGCCCACCCTCCAACCCCTTCTCGCTTTCCCTTTGAACCCCTGAAACTATCCCGTTGAAATACGTTACCCTAGCTCCCATACAGCTACGGAAATAAGTTCGCCTCCGTCCCCGTCGGCCCTTTATATATATTTACTGTCCACTAACGGATGATCGTTCGCCGTTTATTTATTTATCGAACGAATGACGGCGACCATTCGTTTCGAAGCACTCTATTGGTCGCTGCCACGCTCAACCCTTCTTGAGAAACGTGCTCACTCCGACAGGCACGTCAGGCTCGTTTTACCTTTTCATTATGCTGTAAACCGAAGTTTCTTAAATATTATTAAAATGTCAGTTGTTCACGCCAACAGCAGAATTTAATGATTCAACGTTTGCGAAAGGATGTCAAGCGCCTTCGAACCTGAACGAATTTCTATAAAAATGAGAAACAATTATAGTGGAAACTCGTTTATACCTCCACCATGGACCTCCATGCTCGACCATGGCTCGGGTAATAAAAGTTACGGGGGGCTGGAGGGTACTGGGCTCAGCTACGAGTCGTATATTCGAGGGTGAGCATGATTTTGTTCAGATAAACGAGATTCCACTGTAGATAGAATAACATTTCAGCTTCTTAAACAACCAACTTGCTTAAAATACCAGATGTTTAAACAATTAAATTTATTTATTACATAATAATACATAAGAATGCATACGAAATGATCTATTTCGCTAGAAAACCAGGCTGCATTTTCTCGCAAGGCAATTTCAGTATACCCACGACTTTCCCTGGCTAATGTCCCCTCTTGTACTGTACCTTCATTGTTCCTGCGCGAACTTCAGCCTCAACGACATTTCGCGACGTTGCGCCACTTATTCCACCGTGAAATTGAACCGTGATCTCGCGTCGAGCGTACGAATCTATCTCGCGATAAAAGTTTCACAGGACGATCGATTTACGCGGTCCACCAGCGCCAGTATGCAGCCGCGATAAATATTCGAGGACATTTCCCGGGATAATCGAAGAGAGAAAAAAAAAAGCGTGACAGGTCGGTTTTCCAAACCATGTTTTATATTTTTCATAAATTCCATTCGAACTTCCGTGGCGGGAAAAGGACCGCACGATGGAATCGCCCAACGAATGCATATTTGTATGATTCAAAAGGAAGACAGGAAAGGGGTACCCCGTGAGAAATTTCGAAAATATTTATTTTCTTTTTTTTTTTGAAAAAAGAACGTAGTTTATTTTGAACGCTAACATGTCGGGTTGCCTGTCCGGTTGAACGGGTTTTTGTGAAATTTTATATTTTTAAATCTAGGAATATTGATCGAGAGAACGTTGTAGCTCGGAAATTTCTCCTCTCTTTATATTTTGTTTCAGTTTAAAAATTGAACTAACACGAATGCATTACGTGCTTTTTATAAATATAGAATGTCATATTTTTATTTCATTCTTTTGTGAAACGATGTAGTAAATGTTGTTTTTTATTTTTATTTTTTAATTGAACGTTCAATCTATCTCGTAAAATATGATAAAAATTCATTATCGCTTTTCCTGATCGACGAATCGGACCGATACCAAGCGTCGAAGCGTTTTCGACGATTACGGGAACGATAATAATTGCCGCGCGTCATGTGGAAAATTCGAAATTGCGGGGGCGTTACAATAAAATCGTGTCAGACGATGCCAGTCGACATGCTTGACAGCGTTTTTGGTACAATCGAACGTCACTCATTCGCGGAATGCATTATCGTTATCGTGTTGTGGAACGCGTTGCACTTCGACTACGTGTACAATGAGTCACAGAAATGTATGCACACCCTCGAATAGAATTTCTTTTAACAAGACAAATTTACCAGAAAGAGTGTCCTTCCCCTTTCAAGAATAATTTAAAACGAATATTCTTAATGAGAAGCAACATTTTCCAAATTCCTTTTAAAATAAGAAAAACTGAAAATTCTGTTCCGTCACAGGTGGAAGAGAAGTGAAAAAAGAGAAGTGAAAAAAGTTATTGGTCATACTTCCCATTAAAAATATCCTACAGTACTCGTGCCTTCAATGTTGACTTCAATCTTGAGCTCCATTTCCTTTTCAAGAAACACTCGCAAGAATTGCTTTTAATGAGAAGAAACTTACCTGTAGAAATATTTCTTGGAATAGAAAACCCCACCCTTCCAGGTATAGGAATATTTCTGCGACCCACTGTAACGAAGCGAAACGGAACCGAGTGTGTAACGATAAATAAATTGCATCGATAAATAAATTGCATCGATAAAATCAGTCGTCGGTTATATCGACGCCGATAGTCCGCCATTTTAATCTTTCGTTTGCAAATGGAAGTCAATTTCGTTTATCGCGGGGGTGGATCGAGTGGAGTCGAGCGTCGAAGCGTAAAGCCCGATAGAAAAGAATGACGACAACCAACCCGATATCGACGTCGTGCGACGGAAACCGTTGGCTGGTAATAGCGACACTTAAATTTTGTCTGAAATTTGCATTCGAATGGCTCGCCTCGGAAATAATCGACGAGGGAACGATACAGGGACTCCAGAGAAGGAACGAAAGTGTTCCACGTATATTTTAGTCGTTTCGCGACTCTATAACGCGAACAAATTTTCATTGGACATATAAAAATAATAAATAAATTATTACCAGGAATTTTGCTGGCTCGCATCTTTAGTAGAATATTTATTAGCTGATTAAATTTTCCTTGAATTGCACGGTCACTGACACTGGAGCATAATAATAATAATACTAATAGTGTCAGATTTTAATATCGACTAGCTAGCATTCGAAATACTAGCGAAGAGAGAATAAAGTGATTTTCCGACCAGGCTCAGCAGCGTATCTTTTGTAGATAAATCTTTTCCAGGCGAATGCAAAGTCTTTTCCCCGATGATTTCATCCCTATTGTGCGTTGCTGCTCTTGTTTACGTGAACATTAACGAGAAATACGAGTCTCGTCGAGAGGATATTGCTTGGTAAGGCATTAACCACGCGATGAAACCCTTTACGCGTATGCTGGCAGTGCAATTACTAAATTATTCTCCAGGGTTCTTTCTTCGTCGTTTCATCATGCCCGCCGCTCGTTATCTTATACGCGGTAACTGCACACCGTGTAAATTTTGGAAAAGATCGAAGAGGTACAGGATGGTTAAAAAAAAAAAAACACTCGTAACGTTTACATCGAAGAAAGTTTAGCGGAGGAACAGGAGCAATAATGCAAAATATTATCATCGGAGAATAGGCTCCTTGTATCGTTATTGCATGGATGTACGTGATCCTTTTATTATTCGGTATTATCAGTTCTGTTTCTCTGTTAACATTTTTTTGACGCATACTGTACGGATTCAAGCTCAGTCGCGTTTCCACGCGCCGCTTCCAAACGGGTTAAAACTGAATTTTTCATTCCGTCCTACTTCCGGGCGTAATTAGACCCCCGACCCGTTGCCAGTCATTGTTATCGTTCGTTTCGAATCAGCGAAACCAGCTCGCTGCGACATCCCTTCGTTTTACACCACGATATAAACGACCATTTTCTATCTTACGTAACATTAATTATAGAATCGTTGAAAAATTCCATTTGATCTTCCTTCGCTGCTAGAAACCATCGAGATAACTTTCTTAAACCATTTCAATTACTTAAACGACAATTTCATTATTACCCTCATCCCGTTACGGTAGCTAATAAAATTGCTTCGCCTATATTTGCTCGTACAACATCCCCTTAAATATAATACGAGCACGATATTTCCAAGTAACTAAATTTCAAGAAAACCGGCTCTAAAGGAAGAATTTCATGCCCGAGGAAATCAGGGAGGAATTTCAATTATCCGTTTTCGAAATGGCGAGTTATTCCGATGGTTCATCGGCGAAGATAGCGGGATGACCTCGAAGCTGCTCTTGCTCGTTGCAGCCCGGCAAACCGGAAACTAGGCCGAAGGCGCCGACAACTGGCGAACCCGTTCAACCCCTTTCGCGCAGTGATTGGCCACTCGCCGCTCGTACGGAATAAATCACCAACGATGAATATTAATACGGTCGCTAGTCGATCCGCAGTCGAAACACGCCTCCGTGAGCAAAATGGGACAAGGGGATAGGAAAGAAGAGGGGGTAGGCGAATTTCAATTCGCCCATTTTCAATGGCAGGCTCCGAAGAAAAAAAATTGTTAATACGGAGGGCGATAAATTAGTCGATATATACAGTGGTGTGAGTAATTGAAGGTTCGAAGTTAAATATTTAATGTAATAATGGAAAAAGGAGGCGTTAATTTATATACGTACAACCTCGTCCACGCGTAACGAAAATATTACTCTGGTAAATTGTAGAAAGCACGAAATCGTATCAGCTTTATTTCAGGGGAAAGTTACGTTTACGCCGGCAAGTCCGGCACAATTCCGAATAGGTGGTAATTTAAAGACGCGCAAGGTTTTTCTGGAAACCGCGTTCGCGGAACGTGCGGCATCTAATTAAAACGGGGAGGGGTGCTCAACAAGTGTTGAATACTTACTTCTCGAAAATAACGGTTTTCGCTCGTTTTCCATTTTTCCCCGAAATATTATACCGCGAACCGTCGCGAAACGTGCGAATAAATATTAAATGCTGTTCAGTTTTTTATCACGGCGAACATTGTTTCTCTTTTTCAGCGTGTGGTAACTTTGATACATATACGGAAATGCTGCGGAAAAAATTTATTTGAAAATGCAATATCAATTGTTTAATCATTTCACTGTAGAATGTGTTACTTTTACTACTATAAAATCATTACTATTAAAACTATAGAGATCAATGGATAGTTGTCATAGATAAATTGTTATCTTTGTAAATAGAGAGAAAAATTTGATTAGAATTATTGCTAACAACTCAAGAACTGACCGACTTGGTAGGTTTAGAATGAATAGTCTGCCTATAAATATCTATCGTAATTACGATAGATTACGAATCGTATTAACAATATAAATTCAACAAATATTCAGTCCAAAAAGTCTTCTCGACGACCCCATAAATTGCGTCAAAGTGGCGCTGAAAATGATGCCGTGGGCACGTAAAGGTTTAATCCAATGGCGCGGCTCGAGCCTGGTAAAAAGTTCCATGGAGAGGAAAATTGAGGGAAGTGAAATCGTTTCGGTAAGAATGAGCGCCGAGCACATAATGCCGTTGCCGGGTAACAAAGTTGTAATTGAGCCGCGTGAGAATTTATGTAACTTTAATTCGGGCTAAATATTTTTTAATCGGATTAAGACGAATGGGGGAATAAGTTGGTGCTCACGGGGCTCACGGGCTGACTCTGCTCGGTCAGACGCGTAAAACGAGGATTTATGCTACCCGTAGAAGTGTTTTACCATTTTTATAGCCCCCTGGGAAGCACCTGCGCATTTAACGGATGCCGGAAAAGATTGAATAGGAAATGCCCGGAGCGTACTTGGCCCGAAACGAAGGAAAATCAGTATCGCGTGTTGTACCTTGAGATCTGCAACAGAAAACGACATGCTCAGGTTAATCTTAAGGTGGTAAATCCTGACAGACGATGTTAAAATTTAATCCGATAGGGATTATTTACTTTATCACTGATACTAAACATTTTATATTTAATTGGTTCTCAGAACGAAGCTCAAAAATTTCTCAGCGGGTGTTTACTATTTTTAGAGACATTTTTAGTGAGGAGAAAGACCAATTCTGAATAATAATACATATTAATAGTTCGAACTTAATTTAGGAGAAATATTAATCAATGAATCAATTTAGAAATCCAAGCGTGTGGTTCAATTTAATTTTAATTTATTCTTAAACTTGGCTCGTTCTTAATTTATTCTACTATAGTCGCACATCAAGCCTCCATTTTACGGAAGTTATATTTACAGTTGCACCATACGTAACATTTTCGTGGTCCATCGAGCGAGTCAATGTTTCGTCGAAATCGCGTTTGGCAAATCGTAAAAGATTTATTTTCGCGTTCGCTGGGACTGTTTTGGATTTAACCAGCTCCCAGTAGGAGTCGGTTGATTTGTCGAACAGAGCTTGAACTCTGTTCCAGCTTTGTTTTCGATACGAGCTACGCCCCGGAGCGAGGGACTCTCCTCATTACCGGAGGATCCTCCTGTTTCTGATTCGAGTAATTACGCACCACGCTGTTCTCTCGGAAACGGAATTTTAGCGCTATGCACAAGTTGCATATAACAATCAACGTCACGGGCTAAATATGTTAACGCGATTGAGCGACAGGAACGGTCTATGATATACACGGTTATAACCTAGGCAATTTTTAATTTCTTTAAATACAATTCAGTAGAAATGTTTTAAAAATCTCGAGCAGCAAGAGTATCCTCTTAAATAACCGATTGATAAGGATTGAATGTTGTATCACCAAAATAAAACTTGCTTCCTTTTGACCAGTTAAAAAATTAGTAAATGCAACGTGGTAAGCAAGGAACTGTCGGTCTTGTAATAAAAGAGGTCCCTCTTTTTCCCAACGCGTTCATTTACCAGAGATTTAAGCACATCGCCGTCAACTCCCGTGAATATATCAGGGTTCTGCCAAAATTCGCTGGCGTTCCACCCCACGTCGTCTGTGTTTCATCCAGAGTCGTGTATATATTCCCCGTTATCAAGCGCTTTTCAGCTTCAGCCGGTTTACGTAAAGATACTTTCACCTATAGCCTAGCACATCCGCTGGAAATAGCCTTTAGGAAGTAGCTCGTGGCGAGCTCTTATCGGGAACGGCGAGCAACAGAAATGTTTTACGCTCGCATGCAAATCCTTTTCGGAGAAACATGTAATTAAATTGCCGGCTTTATGGCGGGGATATACCGACGGAAACTGCGAGCCGACGACGCAAGAACAGCATCTATGTTTTACTAGGACAGGGAAGGACGGGAATTTAACGTCGGACTCTTGTAAACAAGCCGGGAAATATAATATTGTATGTTTAAAGAGTTCTCCGCCGTGTTGCACTGGTTTGTAAATTGAATCCGCCAGGGGAGAACATTTATGCGAGAATTAACTGTCAGGAGGTGGGGTTTATTTGTTTATTCGTTTGAAAGAATTGGATCCTTTTCGTGCAGAAAAAGTGAAAAAAATAGGAACAGTAGATGTTGGATAAGAGGATGTATGACAGGAGCGCAAGATTTTTTCCTCTGAGAATGAGAGAACCTATCCCATTCTCTCGGGAAATTACATTCGTCGATGCCGCGACCCCTAAACGCGACGCTTAATTATCCCAGGAAAGAAACTCGCTCGGTTGTCTACCAAATTTCGTTAGCCGGTTAGAAGAACTTTCACGCGATTTCCGTCTGCCGTTCAATTCGACCTGTGCAAAGTTTTCCAGGCACTTAAACCTGAAGTTTACTCAGTCCCGAGTCGAATAAGAAAGGGGAAAAAGACAGGGGAAAGCGATTGGCTCGAGACTCGCGATGTTAATGGTTCGAACATCGTAGCTCGGACAACGACGCAACTAGTGGGGTTTGCTGGGAAACTTGAGCAAGAATTATTTTATCGGCGGACGTAGTAATTTTAACATGGCTGCTGTGTCTTACTCGTACAAAAAAATTGCATGGTCATCGATTTTCATCGTAAAATTGAAGAGCTCCCGCAGTGAGATCCAAAATGTTATATATATTCTGGTTGTCATTTTTCACGAGTATTCGGAACGTAATGATAGAAAATCCTCGATAGGGTGAAACAATGAAATCGATGACGAGGATCGGGACCGGTGATATTCGACGCACGTAAGTCTTATTCCGTAGACACATTCCCTGGGGAAATTGCGTTCGTCGTCGTTGTGATTCGAACACAAGGGGTTGCGGTCTCGGCGTCATTGTCTCGGAACGTTTCATCGGCGATGTCTGTTTGCGCACGCTGTCGAGGCAAGTAAACCGACGCTGACGGCTGCCTCGACTCCGTTATAATGGAAGTGGATGCTAACGACTCACAATTACGTTCGCTCGAGCGTGAAAGACACGTCTAAGACGCGCACAAGACGTAAACAGAACGGGTGGATTTGCATCGCTGAACTGCCAGTGAGTTAGTTTGATATTCAGACACCGTGTATAGTATCTACTTTGAGACTTTATTCTATTTTTTCTATGACGAAGGATAGAGTAACTGGTGTACATATTATATTGGTGTTTTGAATCTAGTTAATGGAAACATTGGATTTATTTAGAAAGCTAGATGAATTTGCACATGTTGCAGTTAGCAATTAATGTTTGTAAAATATGTAAGACATTTTGGGACAACCCGATATTATTATTAATCGCTCTTATTATGCATGTGGGTATAGTGTGGACTTGTAGAACTTCGGAATAATTAGCCCCGATAAGGAACAGCCAGAGGGCTGCTTTTCAAACTAATCTCGACATTCGTACGCAAACATAAACACTTAAGGTAAGACACGCGAACGCAACGCAGGGAAGCGATTGATTAATTATTAGCTAACTATTATTATGCGCGAGTCAACTGGACAAAATTTCTTCTACGCAATTTATAGCGTTCGAAACTATCCAAAGATCCATTGGAAGGGGACTACACGTTGAATGTAACGTAGCTTCGCGGTTTAGTTTTTGACCAAAGGTGAAACGCGACCGGGACGTTAATCGCACGAGATGGGATTATTAAAATGATATACGCGCATTTAAATTGATCGTATAAGCGGTCCAATTGAAATCAATTTGGCGCCAACATCGAAATTAATTATTTAGATATCAAAATAATTAACGACAATTTTAGTCGTGTACCAAAGCCCGTTGCACTCGACGTGATCCGTGGGAATACTCAAATATCAATTAGTCATTTCGCAGATCCCCAAAGTGGTAGCAATTTACACGGTGTATAATTAAGCAGGATATTTTTGGTTAAAATTAGACATGCTAGTCCTTTCTAAAATTCTCGATAAAAATAAATTACATCGCGATACGAAAGAAAATATTTACTTCTACTACCAGGAGGCCACCATGAATTCTCCCTAGTCGAGGTAGCCAAAATTTTGTTTATTCAGGAGTTAAAGTTTCAGATAGAGGGTTAAGGGCGTCGAGAAATGAAAGGTGTCTAGTATATTCTCGACGTCATCTCGAGGAGCCGTCGCGTTGGAATCGTATCCTGCGACGAAGGATGTCTCTGTTACTGGCTGAGGGAACGTCAGCAATAATGAGACAACGCCTGAACGGGGTTACACGTGGCCTGGGTCCAGCTACATTAACTAACAACGTATTTCCCGGGGGGGGGGGGGGGGGGGGGCGGACGTAAATCCAGCCAGGCCGCCGGCTCCTGGGAAATATGGAATTGAATTGTTAATGTCGAACAACGCCTGTGCCCGCTGTTATCGGAAAGCGATAAGGTCGATCGGCTACGTTCGGGCCGAGCAACGCGATCCGCTGTCACTTCGTCGCCAACTTCGCGATTCCTCGAGACCAACCCCCGCGAACTCTCGAATCGATTATCGTTACGCTGATTTTCGTTCTCGCGGTTTTGAAACATTTGGGGTCAGTCGAGGCTCACGTGGAACGCAAATTTCGTCAGGATAATTGATCAATAGGCGCTTAGTGCAAAGTGATCGATTTCGATTATTGGAAGTATGATGGTCAGCGTTTAAAAATTATTTAGCCGTGATACAGGGAAGAAATCGTGGATCGTCATTAATACCGCAATTATTCAAGAATTTTTCTTTACTTTAAAAACGACCAAATACGATGGAAAATAATTCTCTAAACTATTTGTGTAATATTTGGTACGTCTTTTCTCCCCTCGCGTTTTTTAATATTTTATTTTCGCTACACTTTACTGTACTTAGCTACCACTTTACTATATCTTGATACTTCGACTACCGATCTGGAAAGAACCCGCACCATGGAAGAGAAATCTCTGTATCGATCCACTCCGACAGTAATGAAACATACTCCAAAGGTCCATCAAGCCAAGAAATCTCAATAAAATCGATGCCGAACCCATCCCCTCGCGAGTGTACGTCGCTTTGTTCGACAGTCGCGTGGTCCAGGGATACTCTGGAGGAATTCCAGCTAATTCCATCGGACTGTTTAGCGAGGCAGAGCGAAACGAAACGAAGCCGATGAAGCGGATTGCCACTGGAATACGGAGAAATTATAGAGGGCAAAGAGGATCGGCGGGGGTGTGTCCTTTCCCGCGATTCTCTTGGATCGATCCCAGTAGCCGCGGTATGGAATTTCCACCGGTGGAATCTCACGAATTATACTCCATCCATCCATCCCTCTCCTACTCCTCGTGTCGGTTACTATCGAGATTGGTTGCTAATGTATTTGCAACACTTATTAGGAGGCTGGCTTTGCGCCGCTCGATTCAATTAGCGCGAGTTTACTATCGTACACCCTCCAGTGGTTGCCGTCGACGTCGGAGTATCGCGACGTCTCCACGGAAAAGGACGAATTCGGAGGTTCTTCGTCTACGGGAACGAGACGGATGGATTTCCAAGGATATGTTCGCGAGGATGTAGTATCACGGTTGGCTGTTAATTAGCTTCGTTGGTTGCCGTCTTCCCTCGGGACGCGTTTCGTCGAATCCTGTCGCATTCAATGTTTTGTCCCTGGAACGTTGGCACTGACTCGACGACGCCCGAGATATTTATTCTTCCATGGCGCGTTCGTCGGGAATGTTCGATAGAGAATATTCCGAAGGTTCCGATATTATCTGTGAATCTGTGGGACGTATTGAAATTGCAAGGGATGATTATTGATAGGTGATGGGATAGAGAATGCTGCTCCTTAAAGATTTCTTCAGTTTTCGGTCATTCTTAGTCACAAATGCCTAGTTCTCCATTAGAACTCTATATCTTCTTTCAAATTTCTTACCTGCAAACAAGATTGGGGGTGAAGGGAGGGTGTCGCTGTGAGGTCGTTAAAAGTGACCAATGTACTTCGATGTTCAATCTCACCGTTGATTCCAGAGAAGAATCCTTCGGGGACATCGTTATGAAATAACGATTTTTTCTCCAATTACTTATCAATTTTCGAACCCAAGTACAGTTTCAACGAGCATTCGTTCCCTTGGCGAAGCACCGAGAGCTTCAAAGGGCGTCGATTAATTGGAAGTGACAGCCACCGAGTTATGTTTTCCCGTAGCCAGCAGCGCACTCTGTTTCGAAGGCTGCCTCGTAATCGATGAAATATTTTCCTCCGTGACGTCAGGGATTTCGCTCAAATTGAAATATGTCGCGCGTCACGTAAAAATAGGGGGGGGGGGGGTAGGGGTTAGTCGCCGCTTCGCTATTTTTGAAATTGTTTCGAAAACGCAAGTCTTCAAATTGGACAGTTTCCCTGAAAATAAATAAAAACTGACAATTTCGGGGGGCCAGTATTTTTTAGACCATTCAGAATAGACCGAACTTAGTCGAGACTAAGGCTGAGCTAATCCACGCTTGGAAATCGGAAAAACCGGCAGATTCGCGCAGTTTCTTCGCAAAATTGCCGTAGCTCTCGCGAAGAATTAAGCTGCATCGTTGCCGGCCGATGTATCGGAAAACAATTACGCCGTCTCTAATTGTGGGCGAAGTTACGTTACGCTCGCCTCGATACGACCCTCGGAACGGAAGAACGCCGCAAGTACTGCGAATAATACCTCCGGCGTTGCGTCTACCGAGAGAGAACTCGACCACGAGTTCGTTACGTTCTGGTTAATGCAAACAAACTTTGACTGAAATTGCAAATCGACGCGCGAAAATTACGAATTTACATTTCAAGTCCGACCGTCTCCAATGTTCCAGTTAAACTTGTCGAAACGGACAACGAACGAATCTTTACGAAGAACGTTCCTTCCATGCATTAAGATAGGCAAAATTTATTCGTACGAAGATATTATCAGAACGTTGAAGAGGATTATATATTAAAAGCAGAGTGCTTCGTATCTTTGATAATAATTAATCACTCGGGCGATTGGAAGAAGTTCTATTAAATGCAACGCGCACCTTTCGTTTTCGTTCCCTCTCTATCCTATGCCCAACTCATTTGCCAAACCATATTTGTGTTTCAATAGTTCCGAAGCTGGTATAACTGATTCCATCGAAATGTGTTTACAAACAGCGGTTACCATCTCGCGAACGGTCTGGCTTGCTACTCTGTAATGTAAACAGTATTGCATAGCCCTCCGCGATTCCGCAGGGTGGACTGTGTAAATTCGATCACCCGAATATCGCGCGCAAAAGTGTTCTAATGAAATCATGCAGAAACTGCTCATTCAAAATTGCTCTTTTCGAATGCGTACGTGCGCGTATATTCCGCGAGCATGTAGCATACGCCACACGTGCATAAAATACCCCACTCCGGTTTCATAAAGAGTTATCGCGTCCCTCGCCACGCTCTACTCGAGTAACAGGGAGTTACTTCCTTTTGGAGCGGGGTTCTACATCGGGGACAAATCCGGATGACGCGACGCTAGACGCAGATCCCGCAGATAGGGTGAAGCTCCACGGAGGAAAAAGAAACGAAAGGGGAAATGAGTGGAAGTCAACTGGATTTCCACGTGGATTTCAACCTGCTACCTAATCCAACTTGGAATCTCTAATTCCGTCCGGATGCTTCCGGCGAGTCGACGCCTTGGAGAACAGGTTGTGAATTCTGAAGCGATCTTTCCATTTCCGATGCTTTTACTCCTTCTCGGGAACGCCGTGTGTCCCACGTAATCAGGATTGTTCCCGTGGATCGCGTGGCCTCGGAGTCCGCATGATCGTCGAGCACATTTCTTGGTCCACGTAGTCCCATATCTAATTTAATATAAATGTTAACGAAGGGCCAAGAGGTTGTTTTCCTCCACTCGACTCGGGCGAGCATTTTTCCAGGTTCTTCGAACGAGTTACGGTAGAGGAAAAATGCTTCATGCTTCTATCGACTTAGTATCTTGGAAAATAATGAATATATAATCAACGGAGAAAATACATGGTCAGTCTGTTAGGCTCCTTTTTTTTTTAACGAACAACAATTTTTGCTCGAGTTTTACTCACGATATTACTTACATATTTGAAATATTAATAATCAAACTCTACTTAAACTCCTACATAAGCCGATACATTCTATTATAAGTAATTTTTTTTTTTTCATAAAACGTATTTCGTAGCAATATCGACAACGTGTTATAATAAATAGCCGCTTTAAAAAGTGTCTAACGAAGCTAGCGATTTTTCGGTCCATTCGAAGTCGAGAATAGACCGATCACGACCATAAATTGATTCCCCCTTTATCCTGGGGGGAGGGGCAAACAAATTCGCGAGTTTTGATTTCTGACGGTGGCTCGAGCCGCGATTCGTTTCCATAGCGAGAAATGAAATCGATGCCCAACGACGACCATCTTTCTTTCGTGCCTGACACGCGTCACGCTGCGCATCATTCGTCACCATCGAGGGAAAAAAACGAGTGCTAATAACTCTTTGTTTGCCGCGAACCACAGAGAAATTCGTGACTCCGATCCCACTCGAGACGCCTACTTCATACATCACCGTCGTCGAGCTGTTGATTTTCCTTATTTTTCTCGAAGCTCCGTGTTTTTAGAAATTACTCCGATTGCAAGATGAAGGGAATCGTAAACACTGTAATGGAAAAGGAGAAAAATACGATCGTTCGAAATTTTAGGTAGAATTTGGAATCAACCCTTCGCGAGGTAACTTTCTATCTTCGAGTCGTACTTCCGTCGCTCTTGTAAATTAATCTTCACAAAATTCAACATCTCGAGTCATCTCCATCTCCGAAGAACGTAAATCCAGTTGAACTCGCGCGAACCCTACGCGCGCATAACTCAAAGAAAAATCCCGTGTACAGGAGAAGTTAACTAAACACTGAATGTATTCCGACGTCGCGTGACTCGGCTCCCAACAAACGAATAAACGATATTATAAATGACATTATAATAAATCATATTATATCGCTCGCTCGTACAGGGATTCCACCGGGTGCGTCATAAATCTTTCTGTGAGTCACACTTTGCCTAAGCACGGTCTCGATAAAACATGATGAATTATGCGCGCGGCGTCGTTATTTCGATGCACCCAGAAGAAATCGGTTTCGCGACAGTGTCGAGCGAGGGAAAGTCGCCTCGTTGGCGTTATCCTTCGCGGTAAAGAAGAGGAAACGAGTTCTGTGGCTCGTAACGCGCATTGTCCTCGAGATGACGAAAAAGATAGCCAATATTCCATCCCGTGGTATTCCTACGGGAAGCTCGGACGGAGCATTGTCGTGAAGAGGACGCCGGACGATAGCCAATAATCCCGCGCTTTCGAGATTCCAGCTCCGAAAGGCGTGGAGGAGGAATCCTTTTTCCGACTCCTTGGCAGCGGAGCTGGGCAAACCGGGCGCCAATAATCCTTTCGTTTCAGGACACCGCGATTGTGCCACGGTAACCTCGTTGCACCTGGAATATTGTGTCGCGGCCCGATTTCCGGATCGATGCTGTTCGCGCCCGATAATACCTTGGGGAACCGCGCCTGTTGCGATTCTCGTTTAATTCCGCGCCAGTCTCTCTGATCAGGATCCCGCGCTTCAGCGTGATCAGTTTACACTCTTCGTTAGGTACCTGCCTGCTCTGGACTGAAATACGCGAGACATTACGGCGAAATTTTTACTTTACTATCATCTTTATTTTCCGAAGGTTTTTCTTCTTTCCGTTGCTATGCATCTGGGGACATTATTGCAAAGCTCGTTAAGTAGTATGGCGACTCCAGATTAAAATCCACGGGACGTTATTTTAAATTGTGATATTTTTAACAAACACGTCGTGAATATTTTTATTTTATTCCCTTCGTTAATTTACAATTCATTTTCAAAAATATATCATTATATCATCGTTGATCGTCGCGTGTTCCGACATAGCAGGCAAATTAAAAATTGTTTCCTATAGGGGAAGTTACTTACGAATCAACCTAATAATAATAGTAATTTTTCATCGCCTTCCAATAGGCGTAAAAGTCAGTTTCTCCGAAAATTTCCTACAGAAACGTACAGTAGAATGTATGCGGAAAAAATGAGAACTCTCCTTTAATGTCTCGCGTACTTCAGGTTGGAGTGACTGGACCGAAGCCCTCGACCCCCCCCCCCCCACCCCCTCCCTCTGAATCTGGATTGAATATGCAAACGCGTGGCAAATGGACGGAAATGGAAGAGCATCGGAATCCTCGCGAACAATGGAATTTTTCCTCGAGAGCTGATGGCGAAGCCTGAAAGGATTCCTGGATTTTAAGATCTTAAGATCGTGGAGACAACGGGGGATGCTTCTCGGCGCGTAATTTCATTTCTTGTGCGCGACGTCCTCCCATAAGTAACGCGGACTTTCCCCGGAGCTTATGCGAAGCCAAGGATACCTCCCCCATCCTCTTCTCGGGAAGATTCCTGCGGGTTTGCTTCGTAAAAATTCATCTTACGCCTGAATAATTTCTCGTTTCTCGAAAACGGCGAGCAACAAAATCGAGGACCGCGAAATCGAATATTAATAGTTCAGCAACATGCGAATCGGAGAATGATGTCTTCTGACGTCTTTGACAATCTAACAAGAATGGAGATAATAATCCCTTTTAAGCAGAATCAAGAATTAGGGTGATTTAATATATACAAATTGCTTTTACACCTGGATGTTCCCCGAGGGTAAACGGTAAAGTACTTCGTCTCTGCAATAAAAGAATCGAGCGCCGGGAAGTAGAATTTAAAGGTTGGCCAGGATTGGGTAGAACCGCGGGAAAATGGGTCCCCGATGGTGACGGGACAACGACAACGATCCATTCAGAATTGCGCGGAGAAGTACTCTCAGCGAGGATGTGGTCACAGTTTTATTGGATCGTTTGTTTCGCGGTCAATGGAAACGAGAAATAAGAGGGCGTGGAGATTGCGAGGCAGCCGCGTAAATCGCTGTACAGCAACTCGCGCTCTTGGTTTTCCTGTTTTCCCTTGCTTAATTTGCATGCTCGGTGTTCTCGCCGCGAGCTGGAGTTCAAAACAGGATGGTCATAGATTTCGACGATGTTCTTGCCTCGAGGCAGGACTGGAAAACGATTCCTGCTTATCGAAGGAGGACAAGTTGGTTCTCGAGAGTGGTAAAAGGAAATAGAGGGCAAATAAGAAAATAGACAATGAGATTCAAATCAATCCTTTGTCCATTCTAAGGTATTCCTACTTCTAGTCACTAACATACTCAAATGAACACTGCTTCATGATTCAAGGTTTACTTTACCTACTTCAGGATGACTCCCAAGGTTTATGTTAGATTCTACTACGAATTTACGTACCCTGAAACGAAGGAGGTCTGGCGGAAAAGATAGGAGGGTTAATGATATTTCGAGACAAGGACCTGTTCGAATGCGCCTCTGAAGGACCATTTTACGGGTTCTTCGTGATACGCGCGTGACGGGAAACAGTAACGTTCGATTTACGATAGAGCCTGGATCGTTGAGGGGTGCGATGCGGTGCAAAGTCGATTCTGAATAAAAGATGATGAGCCCGATAGCGGTTGCTTGATAAACCCTTACGGTCGCCTTCGAACACACAGCCTTGGCGACAGCCTGGATTTATTCATGCTCGTGTCCTTCTCGTGGACTCATTTGAATGCCGCCATTTTCAATATCACGGCGAAAAAGGTGTGTGAACAAAATCGAGCCAGAAATGTTTCCATCATTAGAGCAGTGTTTATCAAAAACCAGAGAACAAAAAAAACATTTTTAAGGTAGACAATTTTTATACGTTTGTTTCACTTTTATTTTCAAGGATTATCATTTTAACGCTAGCTTAAGAAAGATCACGGTACCTCTAAACATACTAATAATGCTTGTCAGGGAGACTATTCTTCTTCTATAATTTAATACACCGCCGCAGCCCCACCATCCTACTCGGTTTCATTAATAGTACGGCTTCTAAATAACGAAATACCAAAGTTATCGGCAAGAACGTATCGCAGACGTCATCAGGTATGCACTGTGACGGGCATACAGGTTTTCAATATTGGGCGAGAGACGGCGTCGTACCTGAGAGGAGGGAGCGTCAAGTTTTTGGAAGTCTCGTCCCAAGCGATGATTAATATTCCATGAAGTTGAACGGGAAATTCAGGGGTGGCGAGACAGGGAGGACTCGTTAAGTTGACTAACTACCTCCCGAACAGATCGTCCACGAATTTCCGTTCGCGTGTTCTACGCGGCAGCACGCGTGCCCCGTCGCGAACCTGATTTCGAAGTACGAAACTCGGGAACCTCGTACTGTTATAGTTTCACACGAAGGTAATATAAAATCATCGAAGCGAATGTCATTGACCAGGAACGTGGAATAGAATCTGTGAGAGCTAGTTAGCAAGACCTAGAACGGGTTACACGAATTATTATTGTCTTTAACTTAGTGCAAAAGCCGTTTAAGAAAAGAAAAATATATTCCATACAATAGCCTGCAACTTACGAAACATGTAAATTTTATTTACATATTAATTAAAAGTAGGAAGTATGAAAGGCAAGAAAATGAATAAATAAAATTATTAGTCGTCTCGGTCCTCGAGAGAATCGACCTTTTAAATAAACTGTTACAAATAGAACGAGCACGAGAGTAATGCGCAGTGCGCGGACGAGAAAAAAATTGGGATACAAACTCGAAGGAGGTTCTCGAAGGGGACCGGGAAGGGTATTTTGGTTGCAAATGTAGACGAGGGTATGAAATTTTCATCGGCTACTCCTGAAAGTTGGAGCAACCACTTGTCTGACTCGTATCACCCTCCGTCTACTTCCAAGCGTTTGGGCTGACTATGCACCGACCTATATCACTGACTCCCCTGGAAACCTCGTTTATACTACTGGCTACGCCCGCCATGCGGGATAGCGTTTCGCAAACTTTCTCGCTAACAAAATATTTTTCATTCTTACGCTCCTCCGGCGTGGCTCGTTCCGTTTTAACATGAATATTTTATCCTTGGAAAGTACACCGAAAATAAAAATGAAACTGCTTCCTAAATTATGAAATGCATGAGTTGCATTAAAACAATTCGCATTTTTGGAAGACGTGCAACCGCGTAAAAAATTAGTAAATATAAATGGAGAATGAATATATATATATAATTCTTTAAATAAAATTTATTTCAATAAATATATAAACGTCTTTAAACTGAATGTATAAATGTATTTAAATACGAGCCTCGACATTTATATAATTCAATGTTATATCATACACGGAGATCTTCCAACTTGGAACACCGATGCCTTTTTTCCTATATCTTAAAATAAATTGACGTTAAAATTTACCAACTTCACCTGGCATTCCATGATACTTTCCGACCTAAATACAGAACAAAAGTTCAACTTCCACCTAAAAAAGAAAGACGCCGCGAAGAAAGTTAATTATACGCAAACGATGACCTCTGCTCGTCGCAGAATCTTATTAAAGAACACGGGTGCATCGTTTCGGTTAGCCAATTTCCAAACTACGGACGAAAATGTTCCGCGAACTTTCTCGTGACCGAAAAAAGGGACGTAGGCCGTGCTTTCGATCAAAAACTTTGCTGCAACTCGCTGCTAATAAACCGTCGAGCGCAGGAGCACCGTGAGAACTAAAAGACCCTCGAAACAGCTGAAAGAGAGGAGTTGACTTCGAGTTTCTTAGCGATACAGTAGCCGTACAAAGGGCGTGCCTCCCTGCTCTAACGTTTCTCGTGGGCCATTGGCTTGATTAGGGGAGAGTTGGGAAAGGAGACCGCAATTTGTGATAATTAGCTGCAGCGAGGTCTACGCGGGGTCACTTTGAGATTGGAACTCGAAGAAAAGTCTCTTTTAAAGGAAGACAACCGTCAAACTTGAAGTCGAATGTTATCGAACTGTTAGGAAAATTTAGAGAGGGGAGGTTTAGCGTAGGTAACACTGTGACATACGAGAATTTTTTGGAAAATACTTTCTTGTTGTTTATTATAGTGCTTTGACTCTTCGATTCGAGTCACCTTTAGACTTACAATTATTACAAGTAAAATTCAAATTTCCATTGACTAGTATTTAAATTAATATTAATATTATAAATATTGATCGTGGCCGACATATTTTTACTTGTAAGACTGTTCCAAGAATGATCAATGAAAAAAGTCGAATCAAAACTACCCCTAAATTCTAGTCCGGAAAGAATCCAAGATTCAAAGTAACTTTTTCAATTCGAAATAAAGCGATCAAGTTTGATCCATCGAGCTGTTTCCAATCGCACCATTCGGGTATCAGTCGAGGAACCTTTGTTCCTGAATCACGCCAGGGGAGAGAGATTACGAATTCCCGTGGATGTAATTTGCCCTCGGGGGTGAGAGGGCGCGGTAATCCTCCCGTGGCGAAGAGCTCGAAGAAAGTCGTCGGCTAGAAACAAGAGAAAGCGACGGGGAACGAAAATCGTCGAACAAAGGAACGTATTTTCATTCGAGCCCGGGCCTCGAGCGAAACGAACAGACTCGGGATTACAATTCGTAATCAGCGTCAATTTGCGCCCCGACAACTTGACCGACTTTCACCTGCATCTCCGAGGGCCATCGATCCGTCTATTTATAAACATTTCTCATAATTCGGGTCAAGTCCAGGCTCCTTCGAATACTTGAAGCAAGGGAACAACGGTAGTCGTCGTATCGAAGAACAGGTTTGGAGTATGTTTTCCTTGTATCATTTCTAATCTGTCACTTGACTTAAACCGGGGAGATTTTATTTCCGACACTATCGATCCACCCCGCGATCTTTCCTAATTCCAACCCCTCATTTTTCCTCATGGGATCCCTTGTCTACAGAATCAAAGGAATTCCCTCGAACAATAAACTCATTTCTAAGTCTTCTACGAAAGACCACTCGAAACAAATCGAACTGTCTGCGAAGTTCCTCCGCGTTTCTACTCGAGTCGTGAAATTGCCGGGGCGTTAACTCTCCTCTCCCCACTCTCTAGGAATTAATGCAATTTACCCGAGACACGGAGAGGGTTTAAAGTCGACCGCGGCTCGTCACGGTTAAACGCGAGGAGTCGTTATGATCTCGTTTAGTCTCCACCGATTCCCAGACAATGTTAAACCGCGCGTTCAGCCGTCGGATAAGAGAATCTCAGCGACTCGAAGGCGAATGCAAACCGCGTACACCGTGCAGTTGGCCTTTTATTCGACGAGAAAGAGCAGAGGAAGCGTAAAAGATCGTGCTCCGTTCGCTGCGGGCTCCGTGTATGGCCGCAAGCTCGTAAACAGTGGATCTTTTTAGAATCCCACGGACCATGGAGAACGGTAAACCTTCTTACGACGCCGCGTGGTCGATGGTTAGAAAAGCTCGTCCTAATTCGATCCATAATTCACGCCGATTCCACGGTTATGGGGCTATAAATTAGCTTAGCGGCCTACGGAGCCGACTTTAAAGACCCGCCTCGTCTTTAAACAGAACACTTTTTAATACTTTCCGCGGTATCTGGAATTTCAAAATGGAAACGAAGTCTCCTTGGAGACGGTTATAAATCCGATACTCTGGTCTGAATTCTGTAGCAAACTTTTAGAAATTGTTCTTTCCTAGAGGGGAAAACGAAACAGCCATAAAAGAAAGTGGAGCTTCATCGAAGCGACTGTTCTAACTGATTACTTCTCGATCAATTTTTCCAAGACTTGCATTTCCGAATTAATTTCTAAACATATTTCGTCTCGAAGCTCAAAAATATCACCGATTACGAATGCACGCCGAGGGCAAAAAGTCAGGAAGCTTCCCAGGTATTAATTCCCAAAGAATTTATTTGGACGCAATTACCTCCTCCCTTGAGACACCTTGATCTCGTCGAGACCACAGGAACCAAGCCGTTGAGAGCCGAAATTTACTGGACTCTCAAACTGGCTGCCACGCGGTCGTAAAACAGAGCGTTGGAGGAGGCGCGATAAAACCTCGAAAAGTGGGGCGGGCGAATGGTCGGAAACGGATCAAAGTCCTCGTTGAAAGCTGAAATTGGCCACGTCCCGTTGCCACGTAGACCATATCTTATTGGCAAATCCGATGAATGAGCGACTTCTGTCGCGGTTGAAACGTAAAATTGTCGAAGAGCCTCGAGGGTGGCGGTAAAAACTTTAGAGCTGCCAGTCAGCTCACGAGTCAATGCGGCCATCACTGATTCAGGAAGATCGTGTAAAGACATCGATGTCCCGTTTGTTTCGACACGGAGAGACCATGTTGGGGCAGAGATCTCTTGAAAATCTCTATTAACGTCTCGAACAGAGTGTAAGAACCATAAGAAAAATCTCAGAACCAGTAACTAACACCGTTTAAAAAAAACTCCGGTCCCCACTAACGTACAAGAACGACTCGGTTCGCTAATTGTGCGTTGTCGAGGCGAAGAAGAGTCGCGAGAGGGGGTTGAAAAGGAGGGAAGAAAGGACAGTGGGTCGAGAGTCGATATCCATGGAGCCAGAGGAAGACCGACAGACGATTTCCGGTGATTCATGCGAAGGTTTACAAACTGTCCTATACCCTGGGGCGCGTGCATACACGGCTGTCTGCATCTGGATACGTCGTGAGTCGAGCAACGGGTCCTTTCTCTTGGGGTAGGTCGTCGTGAAAGGGGTCGTTGAAATTTCCGGTTCTATAGTCGACAAACTCGAGCACCAAAAGCCGCCTGCAGGTATATTTCCCCTGCGCAGTGTGTCCAGTTCCAGTATGCTTTCTGCATAATGAGAGGTGTGGCGGAGGATGGGGTGGGCTTGGACCGTCGGGGGAAGAGAATTGAAATCCCGTGCCTTCGTGCCACGGTAGCGGAGTCTCCCCTAATCGATGACGAGCGAGTAATAGGCTCTGCCCTTTGAGAGACTCCGCGAAACCCTCCCTTTCTCCACCGACAAAGCCTTCAACCCTCCTGGCCTTAGTTAACGCGACTGGAATTTTCCTTTCGTGAACATACGACGAGTCGATGAACGATAGCGATTTGTATTCGATAGGGGTGGCTGAACATTCTGAATATCGTGCGTCAGAATATTCTTCGACTTGAGTATTCGTTAGCATGATTGGCATTGAAATTAATATTTTTAATTTGTCAGCAGTTTTTGTATGCAAAAAAGTCTGTTGAATATTTTGTTGTTGTTGTCGAAGAATACAGCTGTCTCTACACGTATGTAAAATTTTATGCATTCGTAGGATAAACATGGGAAACGTATTATACTGTACGCATTTCATAAAGCGAAGCCGTGATATTAATATTTTACTTTGTACGAGAGGATACGTTTATTACGCATTTTTCATCATGTAGATAAGTACTCGTCATTTCATATGTAGATCCACGATTGTGAATTTAAATTTAAATTTAAATTTTAATCATTCCGGGTTCGAAGTACGTATGCTTCAAACATACATTAATTATAATTAACTTCCTTTGACGTTACAAACAATCTTCATAAAAATTCTTACATTGAAATATCAATTTCAATTTCATTCCTATCAAAATTACTATAATGTCATACCATTTCTGTATGAAAAAAATATTCGTCGTACTCTTCTTCTCGCTATCGATTCATTATTAATGTAATAGTTTTCTGGACACGTTGACCACTGGCTGTAAGATTCGAGTGAAACAATGCGAATTCCCGAACGGAAGAGTACGATGCATTGGTTTCGTTGGGTTTTTCCGTGAATAATTGCGCGAAACACCCGTAACTCAATGTCGCAACTCGAGCCGCGATAAATAAACCCCACGAATTTGGCAGTTGCGACTCGCTGCGAACAAACTGCCCTCAGTTACCCGTAACTTTCTGGATAGACGTTGCGAGCGAAGTTGGACGATGGTCGTTCGTTTCGACTGCGCAATTAGCGGAGTACAAATAAAACTGTGTAACCCCCTGAAACGTCTGGCGCCTCTGTGAGAAACTTATCTTTTCATACAGAATTTTTCAAAAAATGTAAACCTCTCGGAGAACGAATTTTAAACGGCTTTCTGTTCGTTCTAATTGAATACATGCAAATCAAAGCAATTTCTATTAAAGTCTCGCTTTAATATGGTATATTTTGTAAATTTAAGAGCGAACGAAAATGTTGTTTCTAAAGTCGTCCCAGGGGCTCCGTGTCCCGCATTAAATCCTGTTCTGCAGTTTAATGTACTTCCCTCGTACATCCAATTAATAGGTTGAAACGCGGCGAGTTGCATAGTAGTCGGAACGAAATTAATTGGCGGCTTACGGGTCACCGTGGGACTATCCCACCCCCATACAGTTTAACTACTCCGCTTGATCTCTATTCCGCTCATAGACTTTGAAATAGGACCGCACAAATACCCAGCAATTCTATGTAGCCCACACCGAACCATTTGCTCGCGATGCCGCTAAATTTGGTTCAACTTCGGGAACAACGAAACTTGAATTCAACATAAAAAAATCAGTGTTAGACAGACTAGAAACTAATGCGAAGTAATTTTAATGTCATCAAAAAATTGCACAAACTGAAAACGTAAAAAACTTGTGGTTCGCCCTAATAACAATCTTTATTAATCCGAAGATGACTCCAATCTCAAGGACAGAAACCTTTTATTATTTACTCGGCAAGACTTCTAAAAATATCAATTGGCCGTGCATCGCCGTTTTAGCGTTCGAGAGAAGTCTTGAATTATAAAGTAAACACCGTTCAACCGAAATGCACTTTATTTCCGTCGCGATTTAAATAAGTAAACGATATCGACGCCTGCGACAATTCTTTGGTCGCGGCATCGAGAGGTCGACCGACAGTGTTCCAACCGTACTTTCGATCCTCCTCGATTCCCGTTCCATAGACTCGAATTTTCACGCGGAGGAGTCCAATTGAAAATAAAACTTCGCGAGTTTTCATCGTTCGCTGGAGAATCGCGAGCGCGTCGGTGTTCTGAGTGGCATTAGACGGAAAAGCGTGGACGACTAAACCCTCGCCTGTATAAATAGCCTCGTCAAACGTCGAGGTCGATCGACCCAGAAATGCCAGAAAGGTAATTGAGAGGTTCTAGCCAGACGCGCGGCGAATAATAGATCCGGCGGGCTGGCTCTCGATCCTTTGCGGTCAGAAACGAATAAAGCGTTGTTTGATCTTTCGCGGCGCTACCGACAGACGCGACATTTGCATTTCCATTACGATACTGGTAATTTCCATTAGCACAAATCAAGCGAGCGTGGATCTAGCCAGCGCTAACCGCGTTGCGGTAGCTCGCAGGGGCTTCTCTCTCTTGCGGTTCGACTTCAAACGACGATAAGCGAACCTCGAGCGACGAAATTGGTGTATGTAAACAAATTGACAAATATTGAATTGGTAGTTGTAAATTATAGGGTTTATCGGGCATCTTTCATTTTCATACTGTTTTATTGGATTCAGGGATATTAACACATACACAGTGAGCCCCACTCTCTACTACCCCAGACGTTTTCTGACTTTTAAGTAATTTCCTACGGATTACCGTAATCTCGCCCTATATAATATCGAATGTCAGAGGAAGGTCGAAGCTGATCGTTCCGAATGAACGTCATTAGTTAGCCTGACACGGTCGTTCGGCACTCGATGAGATGGCACACGCGAGAGGCGCGCAAACTTTGCTCGATGGCTACATTCAGCTTTCAGTTCAATTGCCACTTTGCGCGAAACTCGCCTTGAAACGAGATATACTCCCCCTACCCTGTTATCCGAACTACCGTGACACCGTGAGTACGAACGGGACAAAGCTTCCTTGCTCGATGAACGCGTAGCATACGACGCCAGCAGAGCGTCTTCGAATTTCCATCCTTGACGTGTCGAGTCGACGAAAGTGTTTCTCCTGCTTGAAACTCGCGCTCCAACGTTTGTTCGATGGAACCTGCCAAGAACAATACTCGCGACGCTCGTACTCGCAGGGTTTCAGGATTTCTCGCGTTATTTACCAACGTACCGAAACAACATATCGCTGGCATTAACGTTGGAACGCGTCGACGAATTTTTCTTGTATTTTTGACCGTTTGAATACTCTACGCAACCTCGAGCACAAGTGTATCGACACTTCGTTGATCGGAATTACTTGAAGTTAATTGTAGTAACGTTATTAAATACAGCACAGAGATTAACTTCTTCGAGGATATCGTTATTTATTATTAGACAGTTTCTAAAAACGATTCAATTTTGTGTTCCGTACTACGATAAGACGTTTATTCTGATTTCATCGAAATGTCTCCAGTAGAAGAGCTACCTTCCAAAATAAATAAAAAAATGTAGCATCGAGAAGTTACAGCTCCCTTTTCGATACCTGTAATAAAAGTTAACGTCGAGTCGGGACTGTGTTTGCTCATTGCAACGAAAGCAAGGGAATTTCGCTATAAAATATTTAGTCACCCTTTCCAGAGCCCGGGTTATGGAAGTAAAATATCGTAGATATAGAAGAGGCTCAAGAGATTCAATTTCTGGAACGCGTACTTCGAGCAGGAACGTCGGAGTTCCAATCCTTTTCTCGATAGGTACAATAAAGGGACATTGCAACGAGCCGGGCCTTCGGATGAAAATTTCAATGAGAATACTTTCATTTCTCTATGCAGAATTCAGTCCATTTTCGTCAAAGATATTATTCGAAAACAAAAAGAAATTTATGCAAAGAGAAGAAAGTGCGTCAGTTTAATTTTTATGCAAATTCATATTTCTACAGGTTCAGATAAAGAATTGTCTTCTAAAGAGTGTAATACGTACTTCATTATTGATATTTGATATATTTTCGAATTGATACATATATCTTCGTACATTTTCCCATATTTTTACTCGCCATAAATTCATAAACATTTGCAGTCCTATTATCATATCGATTACAACAAATCTTCCTTCCATTAAAATGCCAACATGATTCCGACGCGGTAAAATTTGTTCGAAGTACCAGCTTTCAGGACCGTTAAGGAATTTTCCCAAAAGTCTCTCGACGGTTCCGGGACGCGCAGCTTCGATGAAGTTTCAAGGTAGTTGCCGCGTAACCACGTGTAATTTGGCCTGTAATTTCGAGATGTTATCGTTATAGCAAGCGGGCGTGCTCGATACGCCTCATTGTAGTATGATGTAGGTCAATGGCGGGGATCCGTCTCGAAATTTCAAGCAACCAGTTACGGTCCCGTATTGACCATAATCAACTTCGGGACGAGATTAACGGATCGGATTATCGTAATTCCAGTTAACAGGGAAAATGTTCCGAATTCTATTAACGTCCACCTGCTACCATCAGCCTCGACTAATCGCCTTACCGACGAATAATCCTAAGGAAATGTTTAACCAGCGATCCCACGACCAGAAATATCTCGAAGACGGTTTACGAAGTAACAACCGATGGAGAAGTTGGTTGCCGTTATCGATACACTGGATTTCTATACGTTCTACGAACGAGCGACAAGATTCGAGCTGGGGATAGGCAAGCAATGGCGAAAGCTCGGTATCACCGAAACGTATGATACGACACAGTGGCTACGTCTCTTTATTTGATCGATAGTAGCCAGTTTCGAAGGAATCGTTGAATTAGGGGAACGGAGCGCCGGGCAGGGAGTTTTTTCATAAAGGGCGAGGGACGTCTGAGTGCGCGGTACTTAATCGCCATTGTGAGATTTCTCGAGTGCGCTTCAGCATGAAGATTCCCCTCTATCTAAGGGTGAAAGATACCCTCGTCGGCTTCTGAGCATTCCGCGACCCTTTGTGATTCGGTGACCTATCTTCGAGGGCCGTGGAACACAATGCGAAGCAACGTTAAAAGTACTTGAACGGGAAACAAAAAAATATGAGGATTGTTTCACTGGAGCATCCTGCCACGGAATATTTGCGGCTCTCCAACCCTGAAGTAAGACGATTTGCGCGAATCAAGGAGATTTCATCGCGGAAATGGTCTTAAACTTGCGGCACGCTCGGGGAAACGAAGTCGGGGGCTGAACCGAATGAGGTGTTAAGAAGGAGTTCGAAGGAATATTTTCTCAGGTAATTTTCTCTGTAGTATCTAACGCGCGAATCTTGGTCTGTGCATTTATTAAAATAGTTACAATGATAAATGTAGGGATGACTAGTGCAATGGTACCGAATAGATCATAGTCGATCCAAATATAGTCAATCCCAACCCCCAAGAACGCCAGGAGTTTTCGATACAGCGCTCCTTACGTTTCTCTTCCAACTAATAAATTTTAGTATCCCTCCCATCTCTGATGGCCTGGTAACCACGAATTATCCTCGCATCGATTGATTTTCAATCGCAAAACCACGGAAAACGACGCGTATGGGAGGGAGTCATGCAAAATTCATAAGACCAATCGACTTTTGTCCGAGGCGGTGGATTTACGAGCATAACCGAACGCGAACGGTTAGATCGCCGCGAGTTCACCCGGAATAATCCTTTCCTTTTTTCATTTCCTTCGGGGCGCAAAGGGTGGAGCAGGGGAAAAAACGGGGTCGAGACAAAAGAAGAAACGGCCAAGACGGTAACTTTGAATTCCTCGTTCTCTTCGAGTGGAATAAAAAAGTTTTTTTGAAAAAAAAAAAGAAAAGAAAAATTAAAGAAGAGTCGGCGAAGTATTCGCGAAGGTGGTGTCTTACTGATTTCCCCGGGGGTGTAATCCATCTCGAGTCGCCCTCCCTGCGCCCTTTGGTTCGTTCCCGATTCAACGAGGATCGGGATTATGGTCGTCCGCGTTCGCGATCCACCGCGGAAACGTAATTAACGGTCGATGACGAAGAAGCGTTTTCCATTTTCGCCATGAAGAACCGGATGGACCGAAGTTCCATTTCTCCGCGGAATCGACCTCCCTTTCGGGAGGATGGCCTGGCTACTGGTGATTATTTTTCAGTGTAAACCATAATATTTGTTCTTCTCTCTACCCTTAAAAAAAAAAAAAAAAACATTCTAAACTAGACAGCAGTTTTAAAAAATACAATTGCCTCTACAATCAACACATCATTTCAGTTCACTTATGTCATACCCCCCCCCCCCCCCGCTCGACCCACGACTGATCTTCCCTTGTCCCCCCAATGCATATCACACTCCCGGCGCATTCCCGGTCCATTCGTAATTAATTTTGAAAGCAGAAGTGCATCGCGACAAAGATCGTCCAGAGTTCGTTTCCCGGCTCTGTGCCGCAAGATTCAATTAAAAAGTGCTTGAATGAAATTCTCGGCGTTACCGAACGGACCATTAAGGCTCGCCTTTTCCGACCTGGCCTCGGGAATCCCTCGCGATTCGCTGGCGAAAAACGTTCAATACAATTAGAGCGCTCGTTATTCGCCGAACGATTTAAAAGGTCTTCAATTACTTCGAAAAGAACGTTCGGTAAGTTATTCCGCGAGACGTCGCAAAAGTTGCCGTTAGGACGGTCGGTTGGATGCATGAGTGGACGATCTTTCGATGATTCGTGAAAATGGGGCGACAGGGTCCGAAGGGAGGGGGGAGGTTATAAACAATAGATGCAGGCGAGGGGTCTTCATTATTTTCAGGCGATCGATTTCCTTTCGGAAAGGTCTCAAATTGAACGAACGAGGGCGTTTTTAAGGATTCGATGCGCCGTTCGTTATGTAACACTCCAAAATAACCGCAGCTCTTTAACTAAAAACGATCCCCCGTATCGATAATCGATACGCTTTAACCAGGTTTCCTCGTAATTCTGCCAATCTTCCGGAGAAATCAATCGGCTCGATATCGTCGGAGCCTTTTTCCCTTGGAAATTAGCGGGCGTTTCGTGGTGTTCGCGACCCCGTTCGTAGGCGGAAACGAACGACGCAGGGAACGGGCGTCCCGACGTCGATGACGCGACGTCTAGAACGCGTCGATCTATTACCTACACTTTATACCCAGTCGGCCTTTGTACGGGGAAACCGAACGTCGAGTGCGCCGGATACACGTAACGCGACGTCCCCGTTTTCGCCACGGAATTTCCTTCTCTCGGAGGGAAAGGCATCGTCCACGTGGTTCGTTACGAGCTGTCGAGCATATAAAGTGGAACGAGTAGAGTGTGATCCGTGCAAAAATATAGCAAATAGTTAAGGATAATGCGGTGGATCCTGTCTAAGAGGCGTTGAGTCTAAGATAGGGGAGGTGGGCGAAATTTGATCGATAAGGCTAACATCTCAGATATTTAAGAAATGCAATAGCTCGATTTTTGTTATGTTCTAATGTTTTCGACTCTCCCAACCCTTCAACTATCGGGTTATTTAAAAACTTTGTATTACTAGTCTCCTCGCGTTTTTTTTTTAATTTTATTTTCGCAGTAGACTACATATCTCAGCCCTTTATCAATATTATCCTCAACACGAAACTGGTCCTGTGCATAGCTTTAGAGTCGTTTGATCGCCAGAAAGTCGCGTTAACAAGGAAAATACGGGGAACTATAAGAGTTCAAGTTTGAATTGAAAGAACCACGCTTCAAGAATTCGCAAACCCTTTATCAGCACCTATCGCTAACCAAAAGCTTCACCACTTCCCTCTTACCTTGTTAAATCGGTGTTCCTCGATTCCCAAATGCTCACCGATCCAGAATCTCCTGGAAGAAAGAAATCTCTTTCAATGCCTTCAATTTTATTATGTCCTAAAGAAATTACGAGTTAAATTTTTGTCAAATTGGAGTCGACAGTTTCTTCTTCTAAAAGAAGATGTTTAGGGTTGTGTCTAAGGGATGCATGGGAGAATCCGTGAATCCCGTCGAAACGGAGGACACAGTGTACTTTTTTTATTCAAGGATTTTCGACTAAGCACCACGGTGTGCCCGCATTGTCGCGTATTATTATCGCCGGGAGGCAGCTCGAAAGCCCGAGCGTCGGATTCGAGCACAGGAAAGCTCTTCGGATAACTTTGGACGACACGGCCTATTGTTCCAGCGTCGAGACTTAACGGTGGCGCAACGGAAAGCCTCACGGCTTCGCGAGCCAAAGAAACACGGACGTTGATTAAGGGGACGCGAGAACAAGGCCAAACGGTTCCTTGTTTGAGTGCCGGAGACAAAAATCGTACCACTTAAGCGATAAGGTTCTTTTTAAACGCGATGGTGAGATCATTGAAAGCTCATTGCATTAACAGGAAATTAATTGTATACGTTCATGGAAGTTAAAAGGGTTTAATACACATAATTCGTAGCATTTAAACGAGCATTGCACGATAATCACGTAGAAAGAGTTTAGAACCAAATAAGCACTATCAATTTGTCACCGTGGAACGATATAATACCGATCGAAACAGGGTCTCTGAACGACTCTGAACGTCCAGTAATTAAATGGCAGGGGGGTATAGTGTGTATTCAGAATCGGCGAAGGAGCCGTTGGCGCAGCAATGCATTAATTAATCGCGAAGAACGAAAAGGAGACGACCGTGGCGCAGGAGTCTCGGGGCTAAGTGAAAAGTAAGCGGAAAGCGCAATTCATTCGGCTCGCCTGACGAGTATTTGCGAAAGACAATAAAGGAGAGTCGAGTGAAACGGGAGCGCCACAAGTGCCTTTTCCTCGAGTGCCCGTCGTAGCTGAAGATTTTGGTTCGAGTCGGGGACTTGGAGAAGAACGAGAATCGGACAAAGTCGTCGTAAGGGAACGATGTCCTGTTCTCTGCGGAGAATCGAAATGGACAAAGGAGCCAAGAACAAGGAAAAGGGATCTGTGCCATGCGTCACGCTTTTTATTGTACCGGGGCTCTGGCTTTGCGAGGGGTCCTTTCAGAAGGAAAATTTGCAAATACGGGCAGTGGAACTCGGGGAGATTGAAACGGAATGCGTCGATGGCCAGCTGAGAATCGAAGACGAGCTTCGATTCAACGCCAGCGTTCCGACGGGAATTTCCAAAGACTATTTTTAAAAGTTAACTTTTTCCCCTGTTCGATCCTGTTCTTAGTACACGCGCCGAAGCATTTCGAATGCATCTGGCATACGTTTGGCACGCGACGCGATCCAAGGAGTAGATAAATGCCGGTTTTCGAGCCTTCGAGCGTCTTAATTTGTCCACGTCGCCACCCTTTCCGTTGACACGCGGAAAACAAACGATTACGAGGGCTCGTTTTATTTTCGAGTATCGTGGCCGTGCTAACGGGTGTCGCAGTGAGATATAACGAGCTCCAGCGAGCAGCTCGAAACAGCGATTAAGCAGTTAGCAGGGGTAATTAAGATTCATCGTAAGATTCGGCGCAATTAAAAGATAAGAGCACCGCGATAAACTCGAAACGGGCCAGGATAAGAAACGTTTCTTAGTTTCCCTCGCGGAGGTGCGAGCGAGAGCTACGGGTAGGAAATGGAAAAATTGTGGAACGCGCTTGAAGCAATTTTCCGTCGCGCTTGAAAATCATGGCAACTTTGTTTGGCGACGCGACGAAGCTCTGAATGAAACGATAAAAATTCCAGCGACAAGCGGAGCGGATCGAAGGAGAATAAAACTGTGTATCCCGGGAGTAGAAACAGATTAAAATTTTCTGCGCAACAGTTGTAACGGACGGGGAAAAGTTGCGAGAGAATGCTGAAAATTTGAACGCGCCGGAATTCCTCGAGAGTGGATTTTCGACTTGTGATTATACAAAGGCACTAATGATCAGTATTTTTATTCGATTTAATTTGTTTTCCATCCTTCGTTATCGTAACTTGTTCACTTTGTAGTATTTTGTTTCGTATTTAAATTCATTTTATGCTTTTCTTCGTAGGAGGACCGAATTAAAATGTCTGGAACGTTCGGTTTGGAGCACGTTGTAGTACTTTTTCGTATGTAAATTTATTTTATATTTCCTTTGTTGGGAGGACCGAATTAAAATAGTTGAAACGTTCCGTGCCAAACCGTTTGCAGAACATTCTTATTAAACAGTCCACTTTTCAAAATATAACATAAAAAAAAAAAGGAAATCTAGTAATAAAATATAAAATCAGAAGTACTCGAAATAAAAGTCTCGGGCGAATTTTCTCGGGAGAGTAAAATATTAAAAACAGCAAAGTCTTTAACATCCTCAATGATGTAAGTGTAATCCTTTCGTGTAAATAATGGACGAGTTCGTCAAAATGACGATAAGTCGGCTGTAATAATAATTCCCATTACGAAACGCGGACTAAGAGCCGTGGGAACGGCGACGAATCGGACAATCCCGCGGGATTAACATTTTACCTCGTTTAAAAAACAAAGGGAAGGGAAAAGTGGCCAGCGAACACGTTGGAAAAGAAGAACAGAGGACGGATTAATTCGATTCGCTGTTCCATGAATACCGACGAACGGCTGTCGTGATCGCGAGGGCCGAACAAACGGGAAGAGATCACGAGTATATCTTGCGAGTTACGCAAAATCCAATCGAATATTCAGCGAGTGGAATCCATATTCAATCGGTCGCGGAAAGGAAAATATTCGGGATCCGTCGAATTGTCCTCGCGAGAAATAAAGAATGAACGAAGCTTGTGTCGAGCTCTGCAATTTTCGGATCAACTGTCTGTCCGCTTTGCTGTTCGGCCTGAGAACACCCTGAGCGATGCAAAGTGGGGAAAAGGCGAGAGAAAAGTTTGGTTAGAGTTGGAAGGATTTATTTGATTCCTTGGAAACACGGTATTTTTTCAGTAGACGGTCACCGTAGCACAAGTAGCGGGGAAGAAGATGAAACATTGCTAGTAGCACTATTTTTCTAGATGCTTTATTTTATTCCAGGCGCTCTTGTAGAAAATTTAATTTTTTTCTTCTTATAGAAAACAAAAAAACACCAATTCGTAGAAATTAGGAATTTTATTTATGCCACGCTCTCGTAGCACGCAAATAATAAATTTATCTCGCGAGAAAATTCCGACTCGTAGAGAAATAAATCTGCCTTTAGCTCCCCAACCAATCAGAAACCAGAGTAAAGGAAAATACGTCGCCGCGAAGTAACAATTTCCACCCCTAATCGTGGTGAGACGTCTACGCGAGAGGTCGGATAAGAAAAAGCCACGATAATTTAACAATCGCGTGTCCCAGCGCCGGGATTAAAATTCAGCCCGCGAGTGGGAAGAAAACGCAGCCTTAGGAGACCAAGAGTAAAAAAGGAAGGGAAACGGAAGGAGGGTGGAGGAGGAAGAAGGACAAAGGAAACCCCAGTTACAAGATTGGTAGAAGGATGGCCGCCCACGCGTTTGGACGGCTGCTCGTTTCGTAGACGGGTCACGTAGTCGCCCGGAGATATTTATTATCCCGTTTAAAAATTTGCATCGAAGAATCGGGGTGACTTATCGCGGCCGATGTTGCTGCTTCCTCTCCTCGAAGCCACGAAAACTTTCGGAACTTTATTCTCTTTCGATGTTCTCGTAACACACCCGCCTCGTCTCTGTATTCAATTTTCTATCGAAAAGGCAATAAATCCGCGATGAATCAGCGTGAAATTATAGTTACCGGGCCTCCGTCAAAACATGTAAATTCTGAGCACGATTTCATCCCCCCCCTGATTCAACGCGAAGACAATTTTAGGGGGTCGTGATTTCTTTCACTTGAACGCTCTGAAGATTTCATAAACGAAATGTGGAGAGAAATATGGTCGTGGTTTGTTATAAATTATTGTAAAGGTGACTATTTCTTGGGTCTTGAAACTCTAGGTAGATATTTAACGAAGTACCTCGAAATTGTAGGAAACTGACAGGAGGTAATTTCATTAAATAATTTTTTCCGTAAGTAGCCATTTTCAAGGTATCCATTTATAAAAACTGCATATCAATTAACGGTAACAGAAGAATCGTGATATAGTAATGTGATATTAAATTACAAAACAAATAACATCGGTTGAGATTTGCAAAATCCAGTACGATACATTAAGTGTATCTTTTAAATGTATCTTTAAGCGTTATATTTTAAGTATATCTCATCCCGAATTATTTACATTTATAGTACAGCAAAAAGAAAAGTAAAAACCGATTTGATTTGCCACACACCACCGTCTACCATGGCACGAAATTGTTGCCTCGGAGAATTTCGACGGCACTTGGCATTAGAACGCGATAAGAGCCTAGATTGAAGGGTTATCCTCGCGAATTCCGTTTCATCTGGTTAATGCACTTTGCCCGAAGTTCGGAGGTCGAAGTTACGAGGGTGACGATCGGAGTAGTTGTGCCGCGTACACGGCTGTATTATTAATATGAAACGCGGCGGGGAAACTTTATGCATTTTCCAGGAGCCTGTACGTGCACGCGTTCTAAATCTGCCTTGGAGGAAAAATGAGCTGATAAGGAACTCGTCCCATGGTCGGGTTCCTCGACGCAAATACCGGAAACTTTCCAGGAACAATGAAACGTCGAAGAGAAAATGCTGAACGCGCGTCGGCCTAGCCTAACTCTAAATATAGCGATCAATTTTTTTTTTTTTAGATCGAGAAACCCTTGGTTCATGGTTGAAAAAAGAAATTATATAAAAAAGTGCAAAGCGCCAGATCAGCCTAACTCGAGATATAGCGAGGGATGTCTGCTTTTGGATCTGGAAACCTTTCGTTCATGGTCGAAAAGAGAATTGTATATGGAACAAAGTGTTTACAGGGTCTAGTTTTAGTATGACGGTTACGAGCGCTACATGTTGGTAACTAATATTCATTGATATTTTCGTTGGGACATGCACGTGATATTAAAAGGTAGCTTCGGTATGGTATGCAAATAGTGGAATAATATTTAACATGTATTCGATAATATGTAGATGATATTTGACTAGGAACGAATGATATGGAGTCCAATAATACTTGGTAAATATTCAATAATACGTGGAGAATAATGCCAGATGAACCAATGTACCGCAAAAATTGAAGAGAGAGTTTTTAATTAATATTCATTGGGACGTCCATATGTGGAATAATATTGTAAGATATTCAACTACAAACGAATGGTATGGAGTCGAAAAATAATGAAGGATACTCACAGGAAAATTACCCAAGCATTAATGGTCCCAAAGGAACTAATGGCACACAGAAATTGTAAAGCGATAGTTTCCCCAGTACGCTATAAAAATGATTACCAATATGTATCGCAATTGCTTAACTATGATTCCAGCACTACTGGCGCGTACATTGCGCTCCTAATTAACATTTACCACTACCGTCACGGGACTATATAAAAAAGATAGAGTGATACGCAGCATCCGGGAGTCAACAGTGCCTGGTGAACGACGGGATCGATGACGTAGCGTGAATTCATAAGCGTTGTTATTGTAATTAACATACACGTCGGCCAGACTGCCACGGATAGAAGCATCGAACCCGGTAATTAATTTTCGTAGCTGCTATCGGTAAATTTCACGCGTGTCCATCCCGATCGAGTCACGGAGCTTAATGTACAAATAGTGCCGCGCTGGTGAATAAGTTGCGTCGATTCGCGTCACAAAAGAGCATAAATCAGAGGCGAAATTCTCGTCTGGGGAAAAACGTGAAAGACAAAGTGGTCTGCTGGTTGAACGAAAATTAAAATTTTAGTTGCGGTGAAAAATGACTTTTTCTCCTATACTGGTATAATTAACTATTTGCAACGTTGGTGTTCATTACATAAATGTACTTTGTGTTTCAGGTGGAGAGAGAGAGAGAGAGAGAGGAACAATTTATCGCTGAAAATAGTGGATTATTGGTGGACCAGTGGAAGTGTAGAGGAAGTCCAAGGGATGTAAAGAGAAATGGTAATAAAATTCAATTTAGCGATAAGAAGTTTATGTATCGAGTAGTAAAGGTGTACACATTTTCTCAGGTAAATTCCTTGTATCATACAGCATTACAGTGCATAAAGTATCAATAATATAAATCATATATCAAAATAATCACGAAGCAAGGACGTAGTAATCACTGTCTTTCTACGGAATAAACATCGCTATCGCGCGTTAATTCCATTCGTTATCTATCGCTCCAATAAAATGGAGCTCTCTCCCCTCCGACGCGAACCAAGTTTCTTCCCCACGACTTGAGCACTTCAAGACCCGAAACGTTAATAGCGTTGAAGATTCCTCGCAGTTCCAAGTTCCCCGCGAACTTAGGTGTTTCTTCTCGCGTAAATTGCAACGGTATAATTACGAATTCAATGCTCGCGAGGAGCATTATCGATTCCCCGGCAAACCGAGAAGTCACACTCGCTTTCCCCGAACGGATGGGACTGCAGTTTCGTGGGAAGCGTTTTACAACGCGGAGATCGATTAGGGCGGTAGTCGGTGGAGGGTCCTGTGTCGAGGGTAAACCGATTGAGACTAATCAATTGGGCGGAAGTGGTCCTAATGTAAACCTAACCCATTGCCTCATGGACAAACACGAGATGGTCGAGTGTCCGGCTATCGAGGACCTGTCATTTGTCCTTGGTCGATCGATTGCCTGGAGGACCGATTCGAGCTTGATTGTCCCTTGAAAAATCTATCCTATCCCTAGGTAAGTCTCTGCTGGGATTATACTCGATCGAGTCGTTGAAATTTGAATCTTTCTTAAACTAAAACCGAAAATATAGGTTTAGAGGGCATGGAAATAATTTTTATAACATCTTGGATAGTTGAAAAAATAGTTGAAGCTCTTTCACGCTTCGCCTGTGTACAGATTTTCCTCGAATAAAATTGATGTAATTAAAAATACTCACCAGCGAGTGGAATAATATGCAACGTTCGACCGTTTGTGATAGATCGGACGCCCTTTTCCCCGTTATGCTTTCTCGCGAGTGACTTTGGAGGAATTAAAGCCACGCTGGGAAAGTTTTAATCGCTAACGCGAGTTGGCTTCGCGTGCAAACGCCCTCCCTCGGGCCAATTGGTTTTGCGCGGCCGAAAAGTGGCAAGCAAAATTTAGTCTTCCCCCCCTGTATTTGCTTTCTCGACATCGGGCCACTTTGTGGCCTCTTTCTGGGGAATTTTAGTTCGAGTGCGGCATTCCAAATCGGTGGTAAAAAGTGCGAGCGTCTATACGGCGGAATATAAAAGTATGTTATAATAATAAAAAGGAATACAAGAGGCGCTAATAAAAATACGCATAACGTAAGTGTAAGAACGATTTATTTCACATAATTTTCCATGTACATCCTCGCAATCTCATTTACAATTTAAACATCTGATTAATCACTTTTGTACTCGAGCACTCTTTCAATTGTTTCAGATGTATTCCAAGGTTCTTCTAATATTTTTACCACCCGGTTGGAGAGGACCGCAACACATCAAGGTCTTCTCGACAAACGTATCCTTGGCAAATTTCCCAGCTACAGCCACGCTTTTCTCTTCAAAGCCATACCTTGTTCTTCTACTCCTCGTGGTTCGCGATATTAACAAACACATCCCTGAGTCAATTACGCCGGCTCGTCTCGGTGAATCTTTTCGGCGAAGGTTGTTCCACGCTGCGAAACGTTGCAATTAAATTGGTGCGCTTTAGGGATCCGTGCGTGAGCCGTGTTAAAATGTGCAGGACGCGTGTCGTGCATATGTAACAGATGGGAACGAGACGGAAACGTGAAATTGCGTTCGATTGGCCGAGGTACAGCTCGAGAACTCCTGAGCCAGTGGTGTCACCGATCGCAGATCTGGCTGGTGACATTTCTACGTATTAATAACTTGTGAATATAATTAAACTGGTGTATATAGGAATGGTTTCTAGGGCAATGTCATATTTATTTCCACGATTCGAACGGAGTCCTCTTCGGGAACAATTAATACTACGAGTTATCATTAAATGTGTTTGAATGGGACTGAAATATGACGTTGCTCGCATGACGTTGTTTCGTGAAGAATATTTTTAGCTGGTAGGGACGAAAATGTGACAGGCAGCTGCTAGTCTTGTCTGAGATTCTACCGGTTAATAATAACCCCTTCTTCAAGCTTTTCCTGGGCTCATTCGATGCGGTACTCTCTTTCTGCGTGCTCTCGTACGGGACGGTCTCGCTATATTTCTGTCTACCGTGAGGATGACGGTAAAAAGAACGAAAAAACGCGAAATACGCAAGGCTCCCACACGAGGCGGCGGCCCCTTTGACGATGAAACGAACCGTCGATGGATCTAACGAATCAAGTAGTTCGACGGATCATGAACATTCAGCGACCTACATAGGTGACTTTCCATGAAATTGTGGATGAAATTAATGTTTCCAATTGTAAGATAAATTGTTGAAATAAATGATACGACAATATTAAGGGTAATTTTAATTTTCTCTAGCATCTTCTCATTTCCCTCACACTTTCTCCTCGTTTCCCACATACTTCCTAACACTACCTGACATTCCCTTTAATCTCCCTTCATTTCCTGACACATATCCTTTCATTCTCTGGCCACCTCCTTGCTCATCATTGTTCTCTTAATACAAAAGGTAAGTTTCCAGCCAGAATTAAAAGTTATGCCACTTATCTCCTGACACAAAAAGGTAAGTCCCGAGCAAGAATTCAGAACTACGCCACCTCCTCGCGTATCTTGTTCTCCTGATACCAAAGTGTAAAATCGGTCCAGAATTTTGATACGTACCGAAAATGTGCCCCTTGAATTAGGCAACCTATACCAACAGGTATGTCGAGCCGGTTGCCTGCTCGCAGGCGCAAACGTGCCACCTGTTCGCATATCATGTGCTCCCGATACCAGGAGTAAAAAAATCCGACATTTCCCATCACAATTTTTAGAGGAGCGATTCGCATCATTGTGGAAGTTTGGTGAGGGGCGATTTGCAACATTGTTGCATTTGCCAAAATGCAAAATTGGCCAGAATTCCGAAATGTTACGGAAAACTAGCCCCTTGAATTAGGCAACCTATGCTAACAGACATGTCGGACCGGTTGCCTGCTCGTAGGCGCAAACGTGCCACCTCATCGCATATTACGTTCTCCTGATACCAGGAGTAATATTCTGGCCAAAAATTCGATACGTACCAGATTTCCTTCGTGCCACCTTCTTCGCGGATCATGTTCTCCCGATACCAGGAGCCAAATTCTGACCAATATTCGATACGTAAGAAAAAAATGAGGAACTGGTACCATAGGGCTTAGAGGGAAATTAAAGGGAAAAATGCTAGGAAATGCAGGAAAATTAATGGGAAATGTGCCAGTCAATGAAGAAGAATTAATGGGAAAAGTAGCAGGAAATGGAGGGAAATTAAAGGAAAATGTAGGAGAAATGAAAGACAAATTACGTGAACATTTTTTTATTAATTATTCCATTACAGAAATTAGGTAAATACATCGAGTACGTGTACGGTCCACGCGTATACATATCTTTTATGAGGAAAATTAGAAGTTGCAAATGACAAGACTGGTACGCCATATCTATTGTATTCGATGCATAAAAATCGAGCCTCTAAAATTAGCTCACTCACGTTCGAGCGTCAAGTACTACGCGACGTAAAATCGATAGGACCGTCTTCTAGCTGGATTGCGATTCAAACGGTCACCAAGGAAACAAGGGATAATAGTGTCCCTTCTCCCGAGTTAAAAATTCAAAAAAAATTCGACGGAAGCATCGAAAGACCGTGCTGGGTGTTATTTTAAACGAGATAAAACGAGTATAGAACGGCGAAGCTTCTTTCATTGGTCCATCTAATCGCGTTAATGGAACCTTAACGCCGCGATTCACAGACTTTCAAAGTGTGTAAAAACTTGGAACAAAAGGTCTCTGTCGATGCAGAAAATCAAGGTACAATTAGCGACCGGGGCGAGGAAGGGGGCGGATAATAAAATCGCAATGAACTAGAACGGGTTTTGTACCTTTTTCTATCGGCTCTTCGTCCCAGACGCTACCGATGCAGACGTAACCAACCCATTTCTATCACGGCGCTGATCCGCGCGAACTTTTTCCCCGTCATCGCGACGAGTCGCTGAAATAATTCCCGTTTATGGTTGGACACGAATCGCGCATATTTCATGAAACATTTATCCTTGGAATCTACAGATTCCTCGCAGGGCTCTTAAAGGACGAACACTTCTCCCCACAGAAATTAAAATATAAATATCGTAGGTTTTAATAACAACTCGCGCGTTACAAAAAGCTTATCATTCACGCAAAACTCGAAGTAGTTCACCGATCCCATTGTCTGTGCCAGTGCCTTCTAACCCAGCATCCGTTTCGATGATTCCTCGAGTCCTTCCTCGTCATTTCAGTTACGTCTTCAAGAACCTTCAGGTCGAATCGGTGGAACGAAGATGAAATGGAGTAACTTGAATCTTTGTCGCGAAGCTGGAGATAAAGATTGCCGCATTCGGAAGCACGGTGATTCCTCTGCGACGTCATGGACACGGCTAGAGAGATAGGAGAGTCCCGGATGGAACGTATGCTCGGATTCGCTAAACTCCCTCGCAGCATCCGGCTGTAAATAACGCGTTGCAGCGTGGAACAGAAGCGCTCGGAGCGGAGTGGCTCGCCGCGGCACACGTGGATTCGAAAGTTTCCGCGGCAGCAGGTCGTATCGGTGTAATTTCATTCAGTCGATTCAATGATTCGTAAACAATGATACGGCTTTATCGTGCACGCCGACGCCAACGGCGAATGAATACATTATGCATGAGAGGAACAGGGTTGTCGCCGGTTGTCCTGTTGTTCCGCGACAAAACCGGGGTGCTAAGGCCGTTGGCAAACAACTTTTGTCATCGAAAACGACGACGGGATGCTCCTCGTCCGGTTAACCCATTTTCCTCGGCCGATCTCCAAACGATTGTCGACCATGCTGGAATATTCATCGGAAATATCGAACTGTTGGGCTTCTACAGGAGCGTCTCGTGCATGCTTATTTATTTCAACGAGGGTTTTATTTATTTCACGTAGCTCAAGGAAGGACAGGATCGCTTCTCCCTGTGGGGCACCTCCAATAGTCTTCTGTTCAATATATTTCTCGATATACCTAGAAAAGGAGATAAACGTTCGTTTGTAATAGCAAACGATGCTCGATATTTATTTTCCATTATTATCACTGTTTACAGCAGCAACGAAAATGCACTCGGCGTGCAATTAATTATTGTACAATCGATGCACTGTAATAATACAGTAACGACATTTAAATAACATACCCGAGAGGTTGAACTCGCATGGAAATTCGAATTAATTTAACGAATCGTCAAATTTATGAAATTCATAATTGGAAAATAAATTCTGTAAAGTAGTATATGTATTCTAGCTAGTTCGAACTTCGAGCAAAGCGTTCCGAATAGATCAATTCACTATCAATTAAATCTGAAACCTGCCAATATTGCTCCTCTGAATGCACCTAACGAGATCCAACGGCGCTCTCCAGACAGCACAGATTCTTCGGATTTCCGAATCGAAAACTTTCCAGCGGCACCAGGCTTCTTAGAATGCCTGGAACCAGGCTCGACTACTTTCAAAGCTATCCGCGGACTCTCGACGGTTTGCGCGGCGAATACCAAGTACTGCAGGCGTCGGCGAACACGTGTCTTACCGGTGGCGTAAAACAGTACCGAGATTCGAATCTAGCTTACGTTTCATGAATCGTCGGCCACGGGTAAAATACGGAGACGCGAACGTGCGGCATAATTTAACGACACGCGCCACGAAACGTTTTGGGGGAGCGTGCCATTCGTTTAGTCGACGAATAAAGGTAGGTGTATGGTTATTCAAAGTGGATTCAAGGTATGTTTACGCGAAGTGAATTTTAATACGACGAATGAATTTCAGGGACGTCGTAGATTGGAATTAGAATATTAAAAGAAATTGTCTGCACTAAAACGCTAACTCACCGTTGAATTTGCGTTGTTCAGGCAAACGATCTAGTCAAACGCGATTTAGCCTAACTCCCCGAGCAGCAGTATCGTCTTCACGGGTACATGGCTCGTCAGGCACGGAATTATATCAGCACGCAAGCTCTCATCACTCCCGTTACAGAACTCGAGTTAAATCTCCCGTCAGAACTTTCTCTCGTTTCTGCAGTACACGGCGCGAAGCAATGTCTCGTAAATCGGATCCACGCTTAATCATCGTCTTCGTTTCACGCGCTCCGAGTTCCGCTTCGACGTGTCGGTGCCGCCTCCCCTCGTGAAATACGGTTCGAAAGGAAAGAATGAAATAAAGACGGTCCCTGAAAAAAGAGCGAAACTCCGTGAGAAGCTTCTTCCCAACTTAAAGAAATCCAGGATCACCCGTTTGTCACCGAGTTCTCCTCCGAACTTCCCCAGGGTTCTTCATCATGTTCCTAACCCCCGCGATTCGAGAGTCCCTCCGCGTGCGCGTTTGCAAGCCGGGTAAATCTTAATGTTGCTTAAAGTGCAATAAATCTCAAGCAACGTTCGATAGTTGTTGAAAACAAGACAAACCTAGCAATATCGACTTAAAAGAATTAAATTGATTCCCTGCACCAGGAACGAAAAGGAAGGAAGCGAAACTCGTTCTGGCACACGTTCGCGCCATAAAAGTTTGCTCAAAATTGCGACACAAACGTGTCCGTTCCCGTCGAGTATGGTCTATGCTCGCGAAATTAACGTTGGCACGATGCACGGGCTACTCGACACGCGGAACGAACTTTTAATTAATTGTAATTACGCGGTACGCCCTTGTCCCGTGATTTACTCGAGAGGACCAAGAGAAACGTTTCACGAATTTCACGGATTCGGTAAAGCGATTAATTTAAAGCACGCAAAATTTATAACGAGCCCTTTGTTCCGCGGGTATTCCCTCGACGGTGAAACGACCAATTTGTATTATCGCGACGTTCGCCCCTAAGAACGTCTGTTTTAATAATCTCACACATGCCGTAATGAGTTTAATACGCGTGTTGGTACGTCTGTCGTTGCTATATCGCGACTACGTTCTCTCAATTTTATTATTTATTCAAATAACCTGCAGGTGGGTCTGTTTATTGTCTCCGATCGTTATCCCATTCGAAGCGCGCGCATGGACCAGATATAATGGGCGATATCACGTTTAATATCGTATTTACGGCGGGAATTAATGGAACAGAAAATGTTGCAAATTGAATTTCAAAAGTTTCTTCTGGTATTAACATTTACGATAGAATCGATATTATCCGAGATATTATTCGGGAAAAGCTTTTATGTTGAATTCATTTCGTAATTAATCTTTTTTAATCTTACAAAATTTTAAAGATTATATACCAGGTGTCTTCTTTAATATTCAGCATCTATATCTCGGAATGATGTTACCTGAATTCAGTCGGCAGAAAAAATAAACTACACGAGTTCGCGTAGCAAATCTAGACGGCTCGCGCAGCGAAACAGGTTTAACGATTACGGGGGAACTCGTCGCCCGTCTTATGGCGGTCCATCTTTAAAGGAATAATGCCAATTATGGTTCGAGGGAGAGCTTAAACCTCGATGAAGCTGCGCTGGGAGCGCCAATAAGCCCTCGCGACCGTAAAGTTAAAATTGAAAGTAAACGATAGCGATAAAACGCTCATCCACGAGTTTCTCAGCTAGAGGAAAAGAACATTTTTATCTCAGGAAACGATTCTCGTCTTCTACCATCCGTATTTACCTCTTATTGTTTAAATAGTACCGTACGTTATTCTTTTCTCCGCTTGCATTTGACGTCGGTGAATTTTTGTTTGAAACATTTTTTTGCGTCAAACTATCAGAGCTGAAATATCGCGACGATCGATTCACGACTCACCCCGTACACGAGAGGAAGTTTATGTACGGTTACTCGTTCTATCAAGAGACGAAAGAAATGTCTGATACCGTGGACCCAATTCCCCCGCTTGGACAAAACGATAAATCACCCCCGTGTAAGTTTTCTTGCCGGGGTTCTCGTGCCGTGATTTCTTTCGATTAATCAAAGACGCACGTCCGACGGTTGGATTACCATTAATTCTCTCCGCCTCGACGAGGAGGTGTTCTCCAAAATTAATCTTTCGCTACACCGAGAGAAAGTCTGCTCGGAGACGCTTCGGGTTCCAACGAGGTACAAAGAATTTTCGAATCTCTTTGTTTACAAGTATCCGGAAGAATTATCACCAAGGAAACTTCGATACGTGGAACTAAAAATAAATAAAAAAAAAAAAAACTAAAGAGGGTCCACACAATAGTTACGTAAAAGAAAAAGTCAAGAATTGCTTTTCCAGCAGGTCCCATTTTGGGAGCAACTCGATCGTCCGGTTCCTCGAAGCTTCCACGGCGAATAAATCAGCGAGCGATTCGGTCAATATGTAGGGGATAGTCCAGCTTTCGTCTGCTCCTCGAGAAGGGGTTGTCCACCCTTTGACCCATTCGCTCGTGACCCGTGTCGCGGCGCTGTCAGCGTGACGACTCGAGAAAAGTTTCAACGAAGCACAAATCCCCTTCGTCCTCTTGTCGTTTCATTTATCTTCCGGCGTTATCGCGGTCTAAACTTCGCCCTGCTACGAGGACGGAGACGAAGCGAGCACATACGGGTTACATCGAGCCCTCGAACGAAATAAATTTGCACCGTCCAAATTATCTAGCGAGCGACGGACTGTTATTAATGGGAAAGTAAAGAAGAGAAGTCTACTCCGTCTTTGGATGGTCTTGAGATTGTGCACGAGTAGGAGAAGATATTATTACGATCGCTTTACGAATGCGCTTTAAAAGCAAGAACGTTTCAGAACATGACGAGCTTCTATGGAGGTATCGTGTAAACAGATTCGTTGTCGGTAGAACGGGAGTAATCGCGGCGAGGGACTTTTAACAAGACCCGCCCACGTCGCGGTGCGAGCCAACTAGCAGCATCCGGCTGGGTAATTATAAGTCCAAATTACGAAGACGGTAGCGGGCAAAGTGCTATCCAAACTCCGGGGGAATTTCCCGACGTAGTCCGGGGAGAGTTTTGACATCCCCACTCGAATCCTTTTGACTGAGCGAAATTCCCACCGATTCTCGATATCTCTCCAAACTTCCAGCGGGGATTCTTTCGTAAGAACGCAGCCTAAATCCATTCACGATTGCACCTTCGACGAATGCAAAGACGTCTCGGGAACATCCGTGCCCCCCTTCGACGCTTTTAATTATTTCTGGCCATACCGGGGAAGCTGGAACGAAACTTCGACTTGAGAATATTTTAACAATTCCCTCTGCTCGAACTGGCCGAGTCTACGACGCTGAGTTTCCCGAGCACCATTAATATTAATTGCTAATATTGATCAGAATTCGCATCGAACGCTTCCGATTCACTTTTGGTACCGCGAAAGCGAGAATTTGAAGCATGCGTTAAATCGAAGCTTTCTTGTTGCGAAACGATTTACTTATAATGTTGTAAAGGTATGAAGCTAGCGTAGCGTCTAAAGCACCTAACTTGAAAGAGAGTTTAAACGATAAGATGTGTCTCGCGCGAAACGAACGGTTTTCTCATACAGAAATCGGTTCCCTGTGCGCCTTTTCCGCAGATGTTGATGCAAATTTACTCCCTCGTATTTGACGAGCATCGATATCTCACCGTATACTCCACTCCTCTTATGACAGCTTGCAAAAGACACAAGAGACAGACTCCTGCCTCGTGGTCTCTTTTTATCGCGACGCTTTCAATTCATGCTTCTGTAAAAACACGTAAGAATATTTTCCTTTTGCAAACGAACCCCCTGGAGAGCCTCGCGACCGCTCGAATGCTTCTTTGCCTCCTAAAGTAGCTGTTTCAGCCGTTCCCGTGAGATTTCTCTCTGTCACGTTGGATCTTTACGAGCGGGACGACGTATAGCGCCTGTGGCTGCGGCGGCGTAAGAAACCTTGCTACCCTGATACAGGTATTCCCCTAAGTAGTAACCTTTTTTCCCTTTTAGCTGCATCCAGGAGCGATGCTTCCCCGGCGATGGTCGACTTTTCCTAGTGGCTACTTCCTGACCACCGAATTGTCGCCTTTCTGCACATTGTACATGCCCAAGATGTACATTGGCGGGGTTGTAAGCTCCATCGGCGAGGAAAACCCGAGAGGTAGCGTCTTTGTCAACCCTGAAGTCTGAGTGGGACTAGAGTCGAGTGGTCCTTCAAGTAGCTATGTGAATCTGGCACCCGACGATCCAAAAATTAACTTTTCTTCGCGGAAAATGATAATATTTCGTTCCTAGTTGATTGTAGTAATTATTTCATGCATTATTTAATTTAGTATCGCGTGAAATATTTTTAAAAAGTGTGTTTAAAACCAGTAGTCATTTGTCTGCGGTAAATTAGCGTCATGTGACATATGGAAGAGGTGAAAACAGGAAGTTTTTAATACTCTGACCTAGTTCGATGGTACGATCGTACCTACAGAGGTGTTCCACGTTCCTATTTCGATACACTTCCTGGAAGCAACAGAGTACGTACTCGCGGAAGTCGCGAGGGCGACGCAAAGTGGTCTGAAAATTCCACGTGGCCACTGGAGATTTGCATCGCGCGAAAGCGTGACCATCGTTGAACATTCGCATTCGAGTCGAGCAGTTCGTTCCGTATCGGCCGAGAGATCCGCGCCATCGAAAGGAGCTTAATGGTTCGTGAAATTGAAACTTCCGGAGTTCGGGTCGCGGCCTTGCTACGGGGAGCTGAATGTCGCCATTATGAAACGGGACTTGCACGCAAGAGCAAAATTCTACTCGAATGATAAGTGACGAGCGAGTGAACCGTGCATTTTGTTACGATCTATGATGACGAATAATTTAATTAATTTTAATTATTCGGATAAACCGCAATTGTTCGAGGCAAATGTAGGTACACTTCATAATTCAAATTACGATTTATACATTTATTTGCGTTTCGTTATTAATTTCTTTTAATTAGGATTGATATGAAATCTCGTTTAATTTTAAGTATATTACTGTTACTTATATGAAATGATTTTTCACCTACTGTCGAGCACTATTCGGAAATAATAAACTGTAACTAGTATACCATAATATAATCTACGAGTTCAACTCGTCGCGCTAAGCTTTCAACTGCAAACAGAGTCGCGCAGGATCCCAAGTGTCGAATGAAGCCATCGAACGTAAACAAACGAGAGCCAGAGGTAACAAAAACAGGTATCGGTGCACGGCCGCGTGTTTACGAGCGTGGCAACCGCGAATAATTGCACGGAACAATCGAAGCGTCGCTCGGAAAATAATAACGACTCCGGCTGGGAAGTCAGAAGAGTCAACTTCCCCCAGCCGAGGACGACGGAGCACGCGGTGGTTTCGCAACTGCAAACTTTGCGCGCCACGGAGGCTCCTTTGGTATCGAAGAATCCAAAACTGCCTTGGAGAACTTTCCCCGCCCCGAAAACTCCCGTAACAAGCCGTTACTGGCCTCTAACGCCATTTTAACACATTAATGCCCGGTCACTAGTAAACTTATGTTTGCACTTCCAATTCCAATTTATGAAACCCAGGCCGATGTAGAATATCGTCCCTGCTAATTCCTAATTTCATATTAACTCGAGAATAAGAGGGTATTTCCTCAAGATTAGGGTGTCATCTGGTCCAGAAGAATCCTAAAAGGGGATGGCGACGATGTCAACGCGCTCGATTCCGATTCATCGACCGTGTCCGAGGAGCGCGAGCGTGGAATGCGGGCGATCGAGGCGGGAGGCGAGATGAGAAAGTCAAACGGAGAGAAAATACGTTTGGGGGGTGAGACGGGGTGAAAAGAAAATTGCTAGTCGGAACATCATCGTGAAAAGTGAAGCCAACGGAGAAAGCCAAGGCGATCGAGTCGTCGCCTCCGCTGCGCAACGTTGGATGCATTCGAATGCACCTGCATCGACAGCCGCCAATTCGTCCGATAAGAGAATAGAGAGAAAATCGTAATTCGAGCGCGAATTGCAATCGAGCATCCGTTTGGGGAGCTCGTATTTCCCGATCCCCGTCGAACGCGATGGCGTCACTTTATATTTACTCATCCGCGCCACCGTTGCCGGAGGGAAAGCGAAGAATCCGACCGGAATATCGGCGAACAACAAAAGTGCAACCGCTCCAGGTTCTTCCCTTCCCGCCACGTGCAAGTCTAATAATAAATTTTCTTTTATTTCATTGAATTCTATTTCTTTCGACTTCTTCTACTCGAATCTTTATTTGCTTTTTTCCCAGGGACCTTTATTGGAATCGACTGTAGGGTTTTGATTCTTAAACTCGTAGCAGAGGGGAAGAAGAAAAACCTTAATCGTTCTGGAATAATGGTTGACGAGAAATACAAATACAGGAGTGCTCACCTCGATCTTCGGATGGAAGCCTCGTTGCGACACTGTAGGATAAATTATGATTGACGAACTAGGAGACCATCTGAAAAATGAATAAAATAATGTTAGCATGGAAATGATTAAAGCTTTCACTTTGATCTCAGCCTCGTGAAAATGTAGGGACGGCTGACAGTGGAAAGCGAAAATTACGAGGATACAGGGCTTTTGTTTCCTAACGACGAAAATCGACGCGATGCTCGATGCGTGGGCGCGTGCACGTTGGCTTTGAATTACGAACGCCGCGGTTAACTTGGCACATATTGGGGAACTGATGAAACCTGACGAACCCACACTCCGCTGGTCGGGCCACTGATTCAATCGAACGCGATCGGGACGGCGAAAACAATTTTTGGTAATTAAATCGAGCGTCCCGTTCGCCGTGCTACCGAAATTAATAAACTTGGAGCCCTGTCGCCCCATTCTGGAATTTTCCCTCCAGGTTCGAACAGCAGGAGGAAAAAAAAACTGGCATGCTTCCTGCGATAGAGGAAAACAGAAATGCACATGTACACTGCCGCTCAGAATTCTAAATTCCCATAATTTCCCATAATTTCTCTACGAAACTTAACATCCCACTCGAAACTTTAATATTATTAAATGTTACTAAATACTATTACAACTATTCATTGAACGTGTGTTGACCCATGTTGCTTTAAAACTCACGAGTGTTTTACCAAAAAATTCGGAAGCTCTAATTTCTGCGTCTAACGTCACCGAAAGGTACCAACAAATTTCAGAAGGAATGTGGAAAAAATCGAACGTGTTGCTTTGCGACATGGAGTTCCCTTGGGAGGGGGGATTCGTTTACCAGGAAAGTTCTGCGACAATATTGCCAACTTTTTAATAATTGTGGAAGCCGTCTTCGAATTTCCAGTCGTCCTCGATAGAAATTACGTTTATTGTTCGTTAGTGGAATAGCGCAAGTTGAATCGGAACTTTTAATTGGTACTGAAATTGACTCGCGAACGCAACGGTGTAAAAACTTCGCGCTAAAACGGAAGCGAAAGAAATTTACTTAAGAAATTCACTTAAAAACTTTAAGAATCGCAGCTTTAGCCAAACCGGAAACACAATGATTTCGGTCCCTGTCACGGAAACTTCAATCTCGAATTCGAAACGGAGCGAAAGTGAAATTAAGATAATTAAGGCCGAAGCTCGAAAATAATTATTTAAAAGCAAGTAAAGTATATAATTATTGTTAGTAATGCTACTAAGGGTACCTAGCTTTAGAACTCAGGAGTGCCACTTTATCCCTGTGCTCCGAGTTAATCCTCTGAGGTGCTTGTAACTCTCAGCTTACCACAGTAAGCTAATATAATAAGCACACTTATCTCATGGAACCTTATATCTTACACTCTCTATAATTCCAACACAAGGAATCGAAATGTAACGGTACTAAAAATTGTTCGTGCAAGCCTGTTTTCATGAATATTTATTTATTTGCATGCAAGCCACTCTTCGGTGAAAATAAAATTAGACGTCAGACGTTTGATCGAGCGCAGCCCCGAGAGCCACGGAAGCCACCTTTGCAAGAGTGAAACGATCTTTTCTGTACCCTTATTCGAAAGTGAGACGAACGTTGTTTCCCACTGGAACTTGGAGCGTTGCGAGCGCCCATCGATCATCGAGAGGCATGCATCACGGCGTGCAAACGATTACAACGCATCCAGGAAATAGGCGAAACGGTGAACGCGCGACGGTGCATAAAATCCAGCTATCATTGAGGTTATTCGATGGGCGCAGGGGAATAGGTCCAACTATCGCCAGACCTGGCACCCTGTCGCTGTTCTATCGATAGTTAACCTCGAGTCGTTTGGACGTACCATATCCGAAACCCATTGCCGGGGTCTGGTTTTCGATCGTAAAACAGCGATACGAATCGCGGAGAAAATACCGTCGAATCGCAGCCAACTGCTCCCTGATGGAACTAATCAAAACAAGTCGAGGTGGCAGTCGTCTATTAGGAATTTTCATCGATTCAAAATACTGGGGAGAAAGGTTGCCTTGACTGAATCATTTTCGATATGTTTTAATTGGAATACTTGAGAAAAACTAATAGGAAATATTTTTGTATGAATTTATATTATAGTTTTGTTTCTTGTATGTAATAGAATCTGAGAACGTGAGAATATTATTAGTGGATTGCTGATAACACGACCCCGTTCAGACTATTTTTATTAGTTATACGTTGCATATTGGAATCGAAAGTAGTCTGAATGAAGTCGAGTTTCGATTCGTATTCCTCTCGGAAGTCTCACGAACCTAACAATATAATACTCTCGTTGAGATACCATGAAAAATATACTAATTTTAATTTTGAATAGTGGGTCGTTCCAATACTCAGACTCGGAACCCAAAGGCCGATATGAAAGAGTGCAACTAACGAGGTATAAAATTCCTTGGAAGAAGATCGCGACTCTCCTTCGATATAACAGCGCCAGCTGATCTCATCAGTGGTCCTATATCGAGGGATCGCTGTATTCCTTTAACACCTCCCCTCCCTTTTGTCGGCATTCGTTTCACGATTTCTTCCCGTGGACGACATTTTTCGATGTCTGTCGCGAGGAAACGTAAATTTTCAGTCGAAGAAACGTACATCACGCTGTTGACCACAATAAATCACCGCCCGAGAGACGAATGGATCGAAGGGAACAAGTAACTACGCGGAATCCGAATTTCATCCTACCGCGTCTCTCATCAAAGTCTGCCACTCGTGTCCAACCATCTTGAAATATCGACGATCAAGACTCACCGTTGCGTCATCAGTTACTGTTACCGGTAACAATGGATTTCCCGCATAATTTACCGTTCTCTCGGACACGACCAAAGCACTGGACCACAGACACTCTCTCTTGGACAACCAAAATTTGCTTCGCATCGAGCAAAGGTGTTTAATTGTACTTTTAATAGTAAACTAACTGAACTGAACTAAGTGAAACTTTATTTACCGAGTTTCGTTACCAGTTACAAATTTTTACCTTGCTATCTTCCCTCGGTGATAGGGACATTAAGTAGGCTGGTATTTTTACGGATGAACGAAATTTCATCTGGAAACTTACAGGGAAATCTCAAACAGTTTTTTCATTTTCTGTCACAGTTTACGTCAGTCGTAAATAAATTCAACGTTTGTTTTACCAACGAATAAACGGCTACGCGTTTTTACCGCGAAAACGATCGTTTCAATTCCGCGGAGGGGTGTATTTTTCAGCGGCGGGGGCTCGAAGAGAATAGAAATGGAACAGCGTTTTGTTCCTTTATGGAACAATATCTTGGAAAATAGGCGATTGTTGCTGGGTAACCCGGTAAAAATTAATAACTCCTGTGAAAATTCACGAATAAAATCCGTTTCCCGTCGAAACGATCCATTAACCGACATTTTTGCCCGACCGCATCGTGACGCGTGCACTTTCGTCTGCAATAAAAAGCTTTCATTACGACCGATTGCGCTTCGAATAAAAAAAAAAAGGAGGAAAAAAACATGGGTCGAAACAGCCACCACGTTTTCTGTTAAAAAACAAAAATCGAAACGATTTCGACGAGAGGAATTTCTCTCTTCGCTTTTGAGGGGGAGGAGGGGGAAGCATGAATTTTTGTTGGTGCGTGGCACTGTTTCGGCATCTTTGTTGACGTCACTAATGAACATCACTAATGAACGTCACTAATGAACGTCACTAATGAACGTCACTAAAGAACTTAAAAACATAAGAATGTGATACGATAAATAAAGACTAGCTTGAATGATGTACGAATACTTATAAACAATGCTTAATGTATATTTTTGTTTAAAGTATTTCTTGAGCCTCGGTATGCTCATCGGTAAAGAATCTAAATAAAGAATATTCCCCCTGTCATAATAAAAAGCTGCCAGTTTGCGCGATTTAACCAAATTATTTTCATCAATTTAATTCCGAATTGCCCCAAGAACGAACCGCCGGGAATTTTATCACCGGACAAATCGTATTTAATTTCCTGTTTGACCGAGCGAGCGTCAAATGTTTCGGGGATATTAATAATTTCAATATCGTCAGCACGTACGAGGGCTTAACGGGGGACAGAAAGTAATTCAGCTACGCGGATAGCGAATAAACAGCCTAAAACTAATTTTCAGCCGCTTTGCGACGCTGATTGGATTTCGCACTCTCGATTAGCTACTCGACGCGGCTCTCGGAGCAGGATTAAACGTTGGTCCGTGAAATTCGCGGAACGAGGTCTTCGCGGCAGTTCTAGAGATACTTCGGAGGGCGAGAATCATCCGCAAAAATCTACCCAATGAGTCGTCGAGCGCGCAGGATTACCGCCCTTCGTTGATCCTTCGTGAACTAGTTAACTTGCTCCTTGAAATTAACCGGGGACTGCTAAATCAAAGGGACTTTCGACTATTCGATGAAGGAATCTTTTAGAGATTATGTGTTATCTCTAAAGATAACACTTCTGGAATCAAAATTTATATTCCCGAGGAAGAATGCTAACTCAGAAGTACTTGATCGAATATGTCATTATTTACGTTTCTCTACAAAAATTTGATACAAGGGTTCTGCTTGTAATTTCTTGACCACGAATATCTTCATAGAGATCCATAATTAACACAGTAAGAAATTATTTTAAATTAATACATAAATCATGCCTATACTTTCGATGACTAACTTACACAAATCTATCATCTGTATTTTCTGTATTCGCCCACTCCTATACGGAACCGACCGTTTTTCCGCGGCTGTTGAAGAGTCGCGCTCCGCTTATGGGTCATCTCTTATCGATCCGCTTCCCAGCTGTTATTACCGCCATCGTGCAGTCGCTGATTAACGCGTTTCCGCGATTGACACGGGCTTCGTGTTATTTAATGGTTCCGGTCGGCGCGTCGCGCGATTATCGGTGTCCTATTTAAGTCAGAAACGCTTGGAGCTCTCATTTCCGCGCGAGGATCTTTCGTTGGGCTTTAGAGGACGTGTGGCTTCTCGCGTACATATAGTACAACAAGTTTAATAAGATCCCTGGGGTGAAGGTTGGAGCATGGACGAGGAGTGGGCTCGAGACTGGGGGATTGGACCGAGACTTAGGTCTACAGCCTAGCCGAGGGAGCCATTCGATACTGTTTAAAAGAAGACTTCGAGGGGATGACGAGGATGTTGCTGCAAGTCTGGGGACCTTATTCAACTTCCTGAGCTATAGCTACCTGGGTGATAGTAATTCACGTGTACTGTACAGGATGGCTCTAGAGGATGGAGTGGTACTCTAATGGGAAGGCTATGGGAGGATTGAGAGGATCGATATTCGACCGAGTTCAAGGATGTTGTGTTACTTGTTGAGCTATACCTTCCTGTATGACGGCAAGTCAGGGAAGGTACTATAGCGGGTGGCTCTAGAAACTGGGATGGACTGGAGCTCTAATGGGAAGGATACGAGGGGATGACAAAGATGGATGTTCTTGAATGCGAACATAAAATGTGAACTATCTCGTAAAATATAACCGTTCCATTAGCCACGCATCGATACCTTTATGTCCATAATCCTGATAAGAATGGATTCGTGCAAAAAGATTCTAAATTCCATTTAAAGAGAAACAAGTGGAAGCGCACATTGGACCAAAAGATAATTAAATCACTAAAATACGGACCACTGTGCCCACTATTTCATAATCACCAGATACAGTCGTTGCCGTGTTTATCGATAAGCTTATCGAATACGCACCCCTATCGATCCGTCCCTGACAGACGCATATTCACTGTGAGCCAGTAACTCGTCATTTTAACGAGGCGTCCCCTGACACATGAAACTTGTAATAATTATCCGCCTGCATATTATAATATACAATTTCAGCGGAATATCCTGAAGCTATTCGCGCGAAAGAAATTCATATTTAATAATTCGTTGAATATAGAGATCGAGAGACTATTCGAAACGAGGGTGTTCAGATAATTTTAGTTTCTATCTGGAATCTCGATCGCTCTCGTTATAGGAGCTCCATGGTAATGCATCCTAGATCTACTCGACGCACGCATGTCCACGACCCACACGCTGCAACGGTCTATTATGGACGTTAATTGCTAATTATCGAGTGCAGTCATCGAGGTGCGATCGAAAGTCACGCTGCCGACTACGGTCGCGAAAGGTAACCGTCTCCGTCTACGGAAATCTCGTGAAAAGGCTGCAGACACTGTCTGCTAATTTTTCTTTCTATCTCAACGACGATGAATTTTACGTCCGTGTAGAAATGTTTAAATACTACCAAAGGGACCAGAAAATTAGTCAAGTACTCCCTAATTAAATAATCTCCACCACAAAGGAAAGTCTCATTCGACAAACGAAATAACTTCTTCCCTACGTGCCTCGAAATCTCCCACTGACATCACTAATTGAAATGGCCAGAAGACAATTACGCTGTTACCAAATGTATCCAGCCATTAAACCGTCGTAATGGGGGCTAGGCTTTCCAAAGGACAGCGGTCTTAAACTGTCACGAGCGCATGGTAAACTTGAATGCATCCATTGGCCCGTCCGATAGAGCGGCTGATCAAGAGAATTAGCCATAATCGAAGCTCCGTGGAGTCTCGTGTTACGAATGGATCTTGTTCGAAGGTCGATACCGCGATCGTTCGACACGCTTTGTAGCTGGTCTGGATTACAATCGGCCGTGGCCGTGGTAATATTGAGCGATGACGGAAATGTAATTTGCAAGATAAATTACCGCGATGGTTGCCTGGGAAACCACTGGCCAGTCGTTACGCGAATGGTTCGACGAATCGCGAAATTTCTTGGAAAATGAACTTCGTATGCATTTCCTCGAGTTACATTTCAGGTATCTTGTTGAAAATTACGTTTGTAGAGATCAATTGTGGACTGTTCCGATGCGTCCAGAAAAAGGGGGTGAATTTGATCGACGAATTGATCGTTCGCGGCTGAGTAGCAAAATTGAGATCAGGTTAGAAGGAGTATTATTATTTTGACCGCGCAGTTGAATAAATAAACCTAAACAGCAATTCATCGAGTATCTCATCCTTTTACTTGAAAATTCTCATTACGATAAATACACATCCCTCGATGATCCACTTGTGCGGAATGTTTCATGGAAATCGGCGTGGTGCGATTGAGCGATATTTCTTGTCAAGCGACACGGAAGCTTACGTCGACCACCTCGTTATCACGATAGCAGACAAAACAGGACGCGGAGACGTTTAAGCGAGCCAAGGGCCGAACGACACGCTGTCCGACGAGCTGGTATTCGTGTCTCAATCCAGTCCTGTGCATCTTGCACGCGCTACCATAAACTCATTACCCGAGTTAACTCGTTACGGACTTCGTGTCGTGTACTTTTGGCGTGTATAGGCGCTACGTCCTTATCTGCACCAACGTGTACCTCGTTGTTGACTCGCAGACACGTTACCTAAGTGCTTCTCAAGCTGTTGCGTGCAGGGAGAAGAGACGGAGCGCTTTAGGCCAGGGGAATTGAAAAATCCTTTGCGCGCGAATTTTTATTTCAGCAGGGATAAAGGGAAAATAGGGAAAACGTAAGTAAGTATCGGTAGAAATGAAATGAAATTAAAATGCACAGTTTGGGAGTTTGAAAGAAATGTAACTCTCCGTGTGGATAAAGACTTTTAGGTCTTAGGTCTTTGGACGGGGCGTATCTAAAGCCTGAATACATAGGAGATAAGGACACTTTTCCAGATATTTTCTAGATATTCAAACTTTAGGGATACCTTGTACCACGACGATTTAAATAGAATTCTAAAATCATGGAGTAATAAACCTTCTTGCAAATAAATATATTTTTATAGCAGATATAGAATACGTTAGACGCATGGTACCGTGTGAGGGTTGAGAAGCGCTGTTTTATACCGGTCCCGACGGAAGCTCATTATGTCTGCGCGAAGTTGAGAACACGCGAGATACCCTTTGGCGCGCACGTCGTTCGGACAATGAGCAATTTACGCTGATCTGGGGGATTACGCTTTACGCTCATGCTCCTCGAGCGACTACCGCTTTCGTTTTCGTACGACGAGGCGAATCTCGTGCCTCGAGATATCCTCGCCGAAGATAACGGGAGATGTCGCGACTGGGACCTCTTTGAAAGCGGTTCAATTGCAGCTGGGAATTCTACACTTGCTACTTTGCTCTTAGGATCGATAAATACGCGAAACAAAAATGGTCTGGTTATTATTTAACCTTCTACAAGCCCTTGTAACTGTCAGGTCACATTTTAACAAATAATTTTAATTCCTTCACAAGATGACGTATACATCTCAATGATATAATGCGAGATGATGCGAAACGAGCGGTGTGAACGCGTGAAACAAACGACCGAATACGGGACGATAAGGCTACGAGAGCGTATAAGATATTTAGAAATGGGGTTGTAGACAAATGAAGATTCCACCCCTGTCCTCTATAAATTTGATACAAGCATCCCAAATCCGATAACCAACCCTACATCCTCCATCCCCACAAAAAATATTCAGCTTCCACGAATTAGGACCCAACATTCCCCCTGAGACGCAGGACAGGTGTAACTTAGGCTGCGTATCTAAGCTTCAGCCTCTATTTCCTCGATCGTTTGCCAAGCCCGCTTATCTGGCCGACTGTTATTGCGATCATTACGCCGGCATAGAAATTCAATCTCCTTATCGGTCGTTGCATTCGATTTCGGGGAAACGACGGTTGCCGTAACCCCGTCGAAGGATGCAGCAAACGGAGATGGTCAGAGACAGGAGGCAGACGCGAACGACGAGGATTTCAGGGAAACAGAGAGAGCCAGACGAATGGGATTTAGCCGAAATTGCTTTCGGGCCCGGGTCTCCGCGAGGAGCGTGTCCCTTCAGCGTTGGTAAACGAGATTTCGCGTGGAGAGGACGTCTGCGGGCGGACACACGTCCTCTTTTCACCGGGGTTCCTCGTGTGCACGCGTCCTCGACGATGGAACCGCATTCGAATGAACGGGGTCGACGATTGTCCAGAAACTGTCGGCGGTTTAACTGGATTTCAGAGCGCCGGGAGGGGGGTTCGGGAAGGGCGTCGAAGGCGCGAATTGAAGCGCGGGGCCGGTTAATGGCTCGCAAAGTGCTCTGAATAATGCTCAGGGAAAATGCGATGGGTGTTTAGCGGGCGTGGAACGTTTCGCGAATCCGACCGTGAGAGAGCCAGGATCTCTCGCGAGCTTGCGAGATTGTTTGACGAGATCTTACCTCTGCGCGTTTCGCTCGATATTAACGCGTTTTCAGTTCGAAGGGGAGAAGACGACTCTGGTCGAGAGCTTGTGCTATTTACAAAAATCTGCCGGGGACTACGGGTGAGGGTTAGAGGTGCGAAGTAACATTTGGCGTATTCTGGAGGTGTATCCGAAACCTGTATAAATATTACGGTTTACAAATTTGAAGTCATCGAATGGGGAGGGGTGTACTTTGAATTCTCGTGGACGCGAAATTGCTATCTGAAATTTCGTTGCGAAAGTACGCTAGCGCGTGCACGCGAACAATATATCGCTCTTGATTACGCGCGCGTAATGATGTATCGCGTGAACGCACGGGCGAGTGTGTGCACTTTGCGGCAGTTGCATCCGGATCTGGGAACAAACAGAGCGTCGATTAGATAGGCCACGATACGTGTCGTTGGGCGTGGTGTTGAAATCTATTTCAAAGCCGCGAAAAAATATTATGATCGCGAAATGTGGGTCGGGAACCCCAAAGAGTGCAAAAATTTTCATTCGTGTCATATTTTCTTATTTACTAAGTGCAATACAATAGTGATCTTATCTCGAATGTGGATGTTCCGTCTATTTCAAAGGTACAAACAGAATAGGGTGATCGTATAAAAAAATCGATACAGACTATTGACTCGCGCTACAACGGGAAATTTAATACAGGACAATTGTAGAAAGTGAATAACGATAATTGTTGTTATTTCTTTCCTTCGAAACTCGAACGAACAATGATAACGGGGTAGATACGACGCCTCGATCATTTGCCTTGCTCGAGGGAGCCAGGGATCGATATGGAATTCTGAGGCGAGATCCCGTTCGTCGACGTTAATTAAACTCTTCCGATGACGTCCGTCCAACTTAGCGAAAGCCTGGGGACGCGGGTACTTTGCGACGGGGGCACACTTAATTAAATACCCTGCTCTCGCCATTTAAGGTGCGTCGATCCTTTTAATTGGGGGAGCGCGGCTGCGATTCGCGGAACTGACTTGACCGGCACGAACCTAACCATGCAAGCGGATTTCTTGCATGCTACATCCACGAAAGGTTTCGAAGAACTTATTACTTGTCAGGTCTTATTATTTGTTATTGGTTACGAGAATGCCATCGAAAGGGTTCAACGATTACGAAAACACGTAACGATTGTGTAACGCTCGAAAAAGACCTCGTTATGGACTCCAATTATACTCGACCATAAAATAACGCAATTAGACCAGAAACATTCGGCGGTTTTGGGGCATTCAATTAACTGGCTTTAATTACGACGTTGTTATCGCTAAAACAAATTTCAAACCGTCCCATTCGAGCTTGTTTCATGGATCGTAGCTCGATAAACGATACTTCCTTTACTTTGATTTTTGAATTGTATTTCCTTGGATAAATCACGCGTACGAAACGCGACTCGTTTCATTCGGGACAAGAGATTCTCGCTTTACAAGCGTACGCTCGATATCGTAAATCGTAATTACGTTGCGCAACATATTCCAACGAATTGACCGACATACCGACTTATCATCCTTTATTTGGCGCACGAGCGTGCGCCGAGTGCATCGCTCTCGCGTTTTCCAGCCTTGTTTTGCAGCGACGCGGAAAATATTCGCTGGATAATTTATTCGGAAAAGTTGCTCTCAAGGCTGCACCATATTGGTCTCCCGTCCGGAATCGCTCGCGGACAAACTGATACATTATAAGTGAATTCGAGCGAGTAGCATTGAATTTTTACAACGGAAGATTAGTTTTTCGAATTCCTAATAGTTTCAGAATAAATATAATTGTAAAATTTACGCTGTTTTTATTTTCGAGCATGTTATACCTTACCTAATTATGTAATAGTATATCGCATTCTATATCGATGTTCGAGATACCTCGTGATCCGAAAAATTCGATAAATAAACTCTTGCTTCAAAATAATTTGATAATATTCGTATCTACACTGATCCGATTACAATTAATAATGTATTACAATAAAAAATGTATCAAGTGTTCATCGCGACTAATAAATATATGAATTTCTCAACAAACAATTAACCATGGGTATTCCTCGAGCGTCGTGGCACGATTAAGAGACGACTAGCAGCATGATCGATCGAGAAGGAAGTCGCGGTCCGTATTCTAATTACCCTAACCCAAGTCATGCACGAAGACATCGGCTCTGTGCATAGGGCATTGCCATGCTGTGGGCGAAACGATGCATCCTCGCGTGCATCGTATCGCTTCTTGCCTGTGCTTTGTTGCTTCTGCTTGGGAATTCGGGTCACCCGTTATACTCTCCATCGAATGACGCGCGATCGTACACAGCGTTTCCCAACCGCGACTATTCTCACGGAATACTATGCTAATTGTAATTGGGGATACCTTCCCCCCAGATATGGGCAAAGTTTTTTCTTCAAGGGGAGCGCAATTTTCCGTTATTAAAGCAACCAGGCGGCGAGGAGTCGCCTTCTTGGGCACATTGTCTCTAGAATTCGAGGAACGTGGTCTTCTTCGGAATAGAGTATACTAAATACTTCGAGGAACGATATAATTAACCATCTTTAAAATTGTAATTTATAAAGAGACACTAATTCTCCATTTGAGAAGAAAATCAGATATAATTGTAGCCGGCAGTATGTAGTTTTAATTTCGGGCAAATTACTCGTACTTTATCCGCAATTCCAGGCTGTTTATCTTTTACCTTTTAATCGAAATTCCCATCCAGATAAGAAACCTGCTCCCCTTTAGTGGTCCCCCGTCCTGTCTTTCGCCCCTGACAGTGATGAACGAACTCGACATTGCGAGCATTTCTCTGGACAGTTTTTCCTATTCTCGGACGGCCTTTGTCACCGATCCCCTTCTCTGGTCGATCAATCGCGGCGCAGTCCGGCCGTTCAGGTGCACGGATAATTGTGAGTGTTAATTGGAGCTCGTTCACCTCCGTTCACTTCGGTGACTGGCGACGTTCGAAAATCAAATCTGCCTCTCGCCGCTCCAAGACGCGTGACGATCGTTTCAATTGGAAGCGCTCCGTGCATTCAACGCGTCTTTATCGAGTCAAACGAAATCGAATTCCTTTTAACCGACCAGGTGAGAGGTTACATCACAGTCGACCGTGAAATGTCCGATTAGTGATAGTTTAAGTTGCGATTATATTTCTTAATCACTTGCAAAATAACGCTGTTAACCCTGAAGTCGTATTATTTTCGACATGGAATTTTCTCAGAAAGAATCTTATTATTTTCGAGGAACTTCAAGTGTTGCTTTAAACCTTAAGTGTAAAGCGGATGCATCTACGTTTCTTGAGAATTTCGATTAATTTCGAGATCAGATTGCCTAATGGACAAGGAGCAATTATGCGAGAGATTTCGACTATTCGTCGGTAGCGCGTAGGAAACTTTCAGGTATCTCTGCAAAATTTCTACGAGCGTCGAAGGAAAAATGAGAATCGCTGGGACATCCCAACTATTACAGTTACATTACACTTTTCTCTTTTTCTCGAATACTCGCTAGACAGCGCGGATGCCATCGTGCAAGGGACCGAAGTTTCTGCGACCTCGCGCAACTCGCTTCGAGTATCTATTTATTCAAAGATGAATGCTCGTGATCGACTGGATACAAGGCAATCTCTTCTGAAGGAAGCTTCGCTATTTAGACATATCAATTATCTGGGTCATCGTTGATATTGGAAATCGTTGAAATCTTTGAAATGCCAAATGAATTACTTTGAATTTGAAATCCCTGGCTTTACTCTAACCAACTACGATAAAAATTATTTTATGGTGAAACCAAGTATAACGAATCATTAATCATGGAAAGTGTAGCAGAAGAGATTGAACCAGATTTGCTGATAATTTCTTAGAGTAAACCTTGATGCGGATAATGGCTACGGTAATTGTAGCTTACGTATCAGTGAACACATAAAATATTTTCTACGAGTCCATTTTATCCCTTTCCCTTGACAAACGCGAAATAAAAATTGAGAGACGAACGAGTGTCGCGAAAGCGTGTTAGCGAACCCAGCTCGACAGTTAAACGCCAATCAACATTCTGTCTATAATTACAAAATAAAATCCACGTGACTGACAGCTTACCAATGGCCCACTTCCACTTCTCTCGGTAATTATGCTAGGGATACGTGTGCTCGTTCGAACAGAGATTTAAACGAGTATCCTCGGTTGGATTTCGGTAGGTACTGCACACGTGCGTGCAAGTATTATTTTTACGAGCATATGGGATAGTTACGTCCTCTCTCCCCACCCATCTGCACGTTTTTAATCCCGTTCCACTCATGGTCTCGTACCGCGTTCTCGGATCATTGCGAAATTCGCGTGATGCAAATTTCCTGTCGGCTCGTGCAACGAGGATATTCTACTGTATGCTAATATTTACCTGGTATTTTGTCAATCGGCTCCCATTAGGCAAAAAGTGGGCATGTAAGTGAAGATCAACGGTGATTTTCGCAGCGATATGGATCGTAATTGCAGGAGGAGGACATGGAAGGAGAATTCTAATTTTCTCGCGACGGTGAATTTATTTCTATTTTAATTCGAATTACATTCTTTATTAACGAAATCAAGGAAACGGTACAGGTGGATTGGAGGAATGACATTATCAATCTAGATTAGTCGATCTAAATATTTCTACCCCGAGGCAATAATTCCACTTTTATTTTTATCTACCTTCCATTATTCGACGTTTTCTCCTCCACAAAAATGCTGTCCGCTTTCTGATGGAGACCATCAATGGAATCGAGCCAATCCTACAGGTAGATCGCAGGTAAATGCATCGATTCTCATTAGTATAACCAATCTAATTTTAGGGGCTCGATATTCCCCGTTTATAAATTCGCAGGAGTGAAACAGGAGCTCTTTAACGATATCTCCGTGGACTCGACGCGATTAATAACCATTAAACTCTCGATATTAGCCGATGGTTTAGAATACGCGATCGCCGGACACGAGTGATTTGGTTTCGTTAGCCTATCAATTACGCGTTATTTGCCAACGTTTGTTATACGATCGACAGAAATCCATTCGCGAACGTGATCGTGTTCCTTATCTAGAATAACGTGGAATTCGAACAACGAATAAAAGCGCAAAAAAAGAAAATATCAACATCCTTTTTACTCTCAAATTACGTTCCTTAAGCTCGTCCTAGAAGCAAAAGCTGCACGATTAGCTTCCACTCTAAAACAGACTTTTCCCTCGCACGCCCGCGAACACTTTCGGCTTTCTGTGAGCTCCGTCACTGTTGGAAAAGGTATAAGAAGCAATTACCTGCGATAACGTGTAATTAACGCCAGCGCACGTGCGCATACGAATACCGACATTAATTAAAATGTATACCGCGCCGACGCTAATGGAACGATAAAGGGGCGCACCCTTAACGATCATCCCTGCTAATACGGCTGTTAGGAGAGTCAAACGAACGGAAGAACTGCTACTAACAGTTATTTTCCACCAGGAAAATATTCGATCGTTGATCATGCAACTTTTAATTCGTCCTCGATCACAAATTTCAAGAGATGGTGACAATTATAGAATCATAAATGACCGAATATAAAAGCACAGAATTAATGCGTACACCAGATACATGAAATATAAAGGATATAAAATTCATAGGACGCCGTTACGAAGATAAGATATAATTTAAATTAACCAATCTTCGTATGAATCTGCATAAAAATCCACAGTTTAGTACCAAGTAACGATACTCGAGCGCAAAACGGACAATTCACCAATAATTATCGAGCCCTCGTCGATCGACGATATCAACGATCGAATCCCTTTCGCTTCCCCGGGCATAAAAGCGTTAGCGCGCATATCATCCCGCGAAGAGTATCATAATAGAGGACTGGCGACATCAAACGGCCCCCATTTCACCGCGAATCCTCGTCTTTTACCCCCGCGATGATTCGACTTTGACGAATCACCCTCCGCGAGCTCGTGACGCTTCAATGTGACCTACTACCTTTGGAACTCGTACGTGTAACCCCTCGGCGATACACCACGAGAGGGAAGTGGGAGCCTAACCTCAAAAGGGGTGCTTCAGGGCTGCTTTTCTGTAGCCGTTCCTACAATTCGTTTCGAAAGCACCTGCGTTCACGGCACCCTTTCTCCCGTTTCCCGCCCTACCGTCGTCCAACTTCCTCCCTAGTCTCTATTTTTCATCCCCCTGCCGCTTCTCTTGCCTCTCCTCCTCCCGTTTCGCCCCAGGTCACCCTTGCTCTACGGTTCGAACAATTTTTTAGCCCGAGTCCCATTGTTCGAGTGCCCCGGGAAACTTTTCTATTCCGTCGTCTTCTTGTTTTCGCGGTTTTCGCCGCGTTCTCCTGCTGCTTCTATTTTTCTTGCGATGTTCTCTTGTTTATTTGGCGCGGAACGCAAAGTTGAAATATGCTTCGACTTTCACGCTGTAACGCTCCGGGTTTCTGGAACTATTTTATCGTTGGTTGCTAGACACCCAGGAGCGACTTTGGAGATGGAACGATCCATTGCCTGTTGCTCGTTTATTGGACGATTCTTTTGACGAGTAATTTCTCCAGTGTCGAGTTGTCGGATTAAAGACGCTCTTATCTCGGGGAATCGCCGCTTTATCGCGATGCAGGTGGAACAATATGAACCGTACAGTGTAAAACGATTCCCCAAGTCGATTTTACGTTGGAAAATGGTTTCCGACGACTCGAAGGAGGCGGTAACGTCGATAATCGGGAGGCGAAATCGTGAACGTAGCTCAGGGAGCAGTGAATTTCCGGATTATTATTCGATCTGGGTGGGTGATGGCCTCCTGGTGATACACCCGGTGCACTCGGGGCAACATTTCGCTTGCGATCGCAGTTCGATTCCTATTCGCGTTACGCGTAACGACGCCAATCGAGCGCGCCGAAACGAGAACGTCGTCTGGGAATGAGTCAGCGTTCCGAGTCTACGAGGCGAGCAATTAACCGATAACTCCTTTTTGTCGATGCACCCGCCAGAGATGAGCTCGATTTTAACCGTAATAAACGCCAGTGAAGAGAAAAATTATTCGTTATTTTTATTTGTCGCGAAACACTTCGTTCTATAATCCTAAACAATTAATTCTATAATTATACGCGGAATAGGAATAAAATGCTATCTCATCAGATTAAATGAATGAAGGCATTTTATTAAATGAAAAATACGAATGCGCTTCAGGTGCATCGAAAGCAGTGTGATGCAGAACTGCATTCACCAGATGATGAGATCAGTATTATATCAAATTTACGATGGAAACGAATAAGGAAAAAGATGTTTATTCATTCCGTAATCCTTTGCAACGACCGATAAGAGATACGGATAAAATGGGTGTCTCGTTAAATAAAAATAACGAAGGTATTTTGTTGTATGAAAAAGACGGATGATAAACTCGTTTCATAGTGGTAGTAAAAAGAAGGATCTACTTCGATACTAATAATAGGAATAATATGAAAATCCCCGACAATAGGTAACGCGACGGAATACAAATTATTTTTGTTAATTAGAATAATTACCCGACATGTATTGTTAGCCACGAAAATGAAGGCACAATAGAACAATGCGACAACGATACGCGCAACGTGTTGCAAATACCCTGCGCCTGGCCTACAGTCAGGATTGCGCAAGTTTCATTTCGAGTGGCAAATCAAATTTCATGTAATCTGTGGTCTGTCGCGTGTCACGTGGCCTGACCCGTACGTACGAATTGATGCATAATAATTTTACAAGCTATTACTTATTACATTTTTTTATTCCGGGTTTTGAAGCCATTTTTATCATCAACGATTGTTATATAAAAATAATTTATAGGCACTCTACGACGCGGCACTCAAGATAAACACGATCAAAAATATTTATAAGACTCTCGTTCCAACGTAATTCCTCGGTAAAAATAAACGCACCTATATAGAACCTCAAAATTTAAACGAACTACTTCCTCCTCCCATGTTTCGCCGCCATTTCGGATATCTCCAGTCCCCCAGAACTGAATTTCCCCTACACGTGTCTCGTTGTCAACAATACCCATTAAAGTTACACGGAATATTTAATCGAATCCCACCCCCAATCCAACCCCCGAATCATTGCCAAACAAAGTTCCGACGTTCTAAGCGCTATCGCCGTAAACGCGAGGCGTCGTAACTGGCGCCAGCAGATAAACGTAAAACTCCGTCGCAGAGCTCGCCATTAAAATTATCCCCGTAACCAACAACCCACCGTGAAAAAGATGGCCGTGTGGCATACCCTGCGCGCAGAATACCCCGCAACGAAAATCTCCGAGGGAATTCTACGAAGACAATAGACGATAAAGCCTGTCTCGTCCCTTCTATTTGTGTTCTGGAAAACTGGACGAGCACCGCGACTCCTTCTTTTTCATTTCCACCAGAGTGCGCGTACACACCACCTGCGCGTGCACACGCCGTCAAAACAATATCATACTGCTACGCTTCTGCCACGAAACTACGCGTATGCGCGGATCCTTCTATTGTTTACGAAAAGTGGAATCTTTTGGTCAACTGGACGCGCCCTCTGCTGCGCGTTTAGTTACGTATTGTTCCGAGTTGTCCGCGCTTGTATAATTTTTGAAAAAACGAAGATTCGCAGTGTTTCTGGTCGTAAAAATTCTCCAAGACCGAGACTGAGACTAACCGGTAAAAATATTTTCTATTCCGAACTTTCATCTACTTCTAGACCACGAACACGCGCGCGCGGTATGAAATGCTCATCAGTAACTAGCAAAAGGAGCCACCCACGCAGGTGCGTTCAGAGTTTCGCAGAGATAACGTTCGGCGAAGAGTTCCGCGGCTCCCGCCGCAACCGGGCAACCATAATTCAGATTACACGGCGGTAACGCGTAGCTCTTCGTCGTTGGCGAGCCACGGGAGACCACTGCAGCCGTATTTTAATGCACTGGTAATTTAATTTACCGCCGTTGCGCGGCCGCTGAATTCCGTTGATTTTGAAATAAGGGGGTTCCCAGCGACGGGAAAATCGATGTAAAGGTACCCCGAGTCGCGAAATAATTGAAACGCATGGGAGGGGGGAAGTCGAAGGGAATCCATCTCCCTCCCCCCTCGTCGCTGGGAAATTAAACATCCAGAGATGGAGTGGGCTCGCCTGATTCGCTCCGGACGTTTTCATTCAAATCGACTCGCTAGAAACGGTCTGCTCTGCTCTCGACGTATCTTGATCGGTGAAAAGTTTCGAAAAGGTTGTGCTCACCTAGCCGGAAGTGATTCTCTTCTTCGTGCGGCGGCTGTATGCCGCGGTTCGAGGACCCAGCGAATTCACCCCTGCTTGGGAAAATTAAGATCTATCCGAACTTTGGTAAATAGTCGAGGGGTGTTCAAATATGCCGCACTTACGGGAATTCCCTCGGTTTTTCCGGCGTTTCGCTATCGTGCTCGAGATATCGATGTTGGCGGTGGAAACTGGTAGATGTTGATCGTAAGTTTGTGGGACGAAGTTTGGAATTTATAGAATGGGTCTTGTGGAAATGGACAGCGAGCGTTGGTAGGTTAGGTTCGTTAGATTTGGACCGTTCTTCGTGATTACTTTATCGTCGATGAGGCAAAGAATGGAGAAAACTTTGTTGCTATGCGAGGATTTCTGATAGCGCCACGGACACAGGCCCTTACTATTCCAAGCAAACACTAATTTATGCGAATGTAATAAGAAATCAGGAAGTAACTTCTTCCTTGACAAATAATCTGTCTGCATCCACGATACGGAAACTGAACACTCGAAGATCAATTCTTCGCACCCATAGAAATCTCGCCTAAATCATCCTGCCAATCGATGAGGAACAATCTCGATTCGTGATAAATTCGAGCAACCTCTAATCAACGTAGGAACACGCCATAGGTTACGGCGGGAAGGTACCGTCCCGACGCTAACGAGTTTATCGGGAAACATGTAAGGCGGGGTGGCTAATTAATTAGAGGGAACAATTTTCTGTGGATATAAGGAGAGGTGGCCCCAGGACCGCGGTATGTATGCACAGTTCAACATCACCGGGGCCTTCTAGGTGAGGACTACGTACACACGTGCCTGCCACAGGTCGATAAATTATTCAGGAGCAAGACGAACCGCCGACAGGCGTCGTGAGCTAATTAACCTCGTTATCACGTGTGCACGATGGACCAGGGATCGACCGATCGGACGTGTCCTGCAAACCCTCGACCTTCCGGTTCGAGGATCCACTGTGATTTTCAAACCTTGCCGTGTTGTCAATCAGGAGATTTTCAGACACTTTTGCGATAATTTTTCGAAATTTCGTAGTCGATTGCTCGTGGGAGGGAGAGGGTTAAATCTAATTTCAAGTCCAAACGTAGGTTCCGAGGATTCGTTTGAGTGCTTCGGTCAACGTAATCTTCGAGATTAACTCTACTTTTATCGACCTAAAACCCGAGAAGATGGCCGAACGAAGTGGACCCTCCAACTCTCGTCCGCTATCGAACAATAACGTTAACCGGAGGTCTTCGAGTTAGGATGCGCGCAGCCTGGTTCGTTAATTAAATTCGTTACCGAATCTACACGCGTCCTCGCCGACGTGACCGCTCACCCAGGTTCGACGACCCCACGACCGACGCGATACTTGAACCTGTAAGGCGAACCGTAAACTACATGGAGCAACAATTGAATACGTGGTCAACCACGTCCGCGAATGGATTTCGAATAATGTATTCTACGCTAGTGAACAATTAAAAATGGATACAGTTGTAGTAAATATGGATACAGTTAAAGGTAGAGTTTATCGATCGAACGAACTCTTCTAATTATTTATACCGGTGAGTATCGAGAATGATACAATGGACGAAAACGTGCCTAGTTAATCGAACGAATTGTTATTGTCGGATTAAAGGACTCTGCAGTTAGCATCCGCCTAACGAAAGACACCTCCGCTTACGAGTTCGGACGGAATAATGAACAGTCATCGAATTCGATGCCTCTCGGGTTGCTGAATCACCGCGCTCGCGTTAATGATCTCCGGTGTTCGCGACCGCCAACTGACCATTATTCCTGTGATTGAAATCCGATCGTAGACTACTTTGACGGTAGATCGAATTATTCAACAGATGGATGAAAAAAGGAAAAATAATTTCCTACTGAAAATTCAAACACACACTCTGCTTCGTATAATCTTCTCGTGACAATATCTACTGTTCCCCTCGAAACGGAATTTCGTATCCACATCGTCGCGCGTCGATCCAAGCGGAATTGACGTCGTTATCGCGGGTAGATTTCCAAGTAAAAATTTTCAACGTCGAAGCTACAGAAACGAAAATGGAACGAAACGATCCACGAGCAAAAAAACGAAGCCAAGAGTTCCAGCGCGGAGAGAACGTTAGCGAACGCAACAGTCAATACTGCGAGTTTGACGTTTAAATAGAAGTTAGCTGGAGTATCCGAGGAACGGGATTTTCCAACTGGCATGCCAGTTCTTTGAAGAGTATTCGACGCTGCGGTCTTGGCTTTTTCCTTCGAGCGAAATAACCCAAACAGCGTCGCGGTGGTCAGTTTCCACGAATGCTTTCGCCGACGTGCACGTGCACTACCGTTTCAGACGGAAACGTGTCCTCTCGTCTTTGCCTTTTCGAGGATTCCAACGTGTGACGCGGCGACTCGCAAACCCGTCTGACCGCGACGAAACCAAACGAGAATTCCGCGCAGTATTAATTGCAGTAGAACATTCGCATCGAAAACGATAGAAACGAAACTGAGAAAATGAAAAATTTGCAAAGGAAAAATGTGGAACGTGGAAATTTTGCGCGTTAACGAAGATCGAAAAGTCTTTTTCCATTTTGCAGCGAGACGTGGGTCAAAGACTCGAGATCAGCTGATTGGAGCGTACCTAATTATCCTTAAAATAACGCGAAATGTAAAATCTAATTAATTTGTGTACATCTCTGAAAGAGATGGATAGCACTCTTGAATGAGAAATACGGTATCGGTTTTAGACGGGACTAGAGATTGAATTGTAAAGGATTCGCAGGGAACTGGAACGTTATTTCCTCAACGGCGAGTCGATTCTGTAAACTCGCGGTTTTGTCACGCGCATCGGGAATCTCTGCTGGGAATCGTCTCGCGCTTCTGGCTTTTGGAAAACGAAGACTTTCGGGCAGATAAAGCAGAATTTACGCGGCGTCGTGTCAGATCGCGTGCGAAACGAAACATCCAGGTTGCGCTAAACCAAACGTGAAGTATTCTTGCTTCGCGCGGACAGAAAAGGAACGATAGGATCCGTGACCCAAAAACAAATGACGTCGATGATCCGAATGCGATCGACTCGATCTGGGTGACATTCTCGATGGATTCCTTTCGTGAAAACGTAACGCGTTCGCCATGATTAAAGATAAAAATGACGAAACGTTTAATGCTTGGTAACCGATAAAGTAAGTATGATACCGAGAAATAAAATCTGTATGTGTATTAAATTCGTCCGTACATGCGTATTTATTGGCCACGATCAGTTTGATTTATAATAAAATGAGGTTCGTTAATGATCGACGTTCCGGTTCCCAATAGTGTTTAATAATGTTTCCAGTTTGTATATTTTTTTTGTTGTTCGTGGATTGTTATTCGAACTTGCCGTTGTTTGTGCCATTTGCATATTTCAGTTTGAATATGTTTTCTAAAGAGGATCCGAAAATTGCGGTCGAAACGTCGATAAATAATTAATAAAGCTAATTTCAAATTAAACTGCTCCGCATAATCCTGGCAAATACTCGTTGAATAATACGTTATAATTCAACGTACGAGAAAGCAGACTATCAGAGTTTCTGCTTGGCTACTAGTCAAGGAGTAGATCCCAGATCAAGGATCGCGTTGGCACAATATTGGCGAAACGTTGAATTACTGGGCAAAGACCATGACTCACCGAGTAATTAGAGGTTAATTGTGACTGAATAGCAATTAGCACCGAATATACCTGAAATCCGTTTAATTGGTCGCGTGACCCCCAACCACCATCCAGTCTTCCTATTCTCTGTAATGGTCTTGAAACGATTATGCTAACAAGCTATCCCGTCCCTCATCGAACAATCAGTTGCTAAGAAATTAATCCCCGAGAAGTCTATCATTAGCAAATAAATCATGCGTCGACCCTGATCTATCATATTAAGAAAAGAACGTTCTAAAGAAAATTAACAAGATCCATTGTCCTGGCCCAACCTCCGAGTGCCATCATCATCCATCTCTCCATTCATTATGCGTTGATTCCACATCGACCAAAGAAAATTTACCGCGTCCCTCGACGTTCCACGCATTCTATCGATAACCAACCATGCCAGGGAAATTCCTATCGCGTAGTCAAAGGACCACGACAGAGTCTCTGTGTACACAGCTTAAGACCCTTCGTGCCGTGCGCTCTAGGGCTACCAGAGACCCGCCATCGCGAGGGATACCGCGTCAAGAGTCGCCGCACTAGATTTGCATCTCTTGCAGCTTGGCTGACTCGCAGGCTAATGACCAGACATATTTCCAACCGTTGAGACGGTACATAAAACACAAATTAGCGCCACGTAGTATGATAGCGGTCTGCTATTACCGTACGGTGTAACCAACGGGTGGAAAAAAGAATTCTTTGTTGATTTATCGCCTAACAAATGCATTTTATCTTAATACTGTGCGAAGTAGCATAAGTAATATCATCGGTATTTTTTTAATAAAGTGGAATTAATAAACTTAAAGCTTGCGATTAACGATAAGAAATAATCGCTGTTAACTTCGCTGAATAAATGCACCCCTTTCCCTGCAATGTTCCAAGTCCACGATATATCTTTTTGCACTCGAATGAATTTATCCTACTTCTACGTTTATCTAAAGTCGATGTACAGCTTGATTCGCGTCCCTTGCGATAAGTATTGCGACACTAACGAAAGACTGCGCGAAAAGTGATCAGATTTCCTCTCGGAAGGAATTATTTCATCAACGAACACCCGAGTAAATTCTTTTTCCCTCAAAGGAATGGAACTCGATTCGATCTCAGCTAGGAAATCAGCAAAGTGGCTAATTGGAATCCCAGCGTCGATGATATTATAGGATATCCTCGCTAACGGAGCGAACTTTGCGAGATAAGCTACGTATCGTTTCTTTCCGTCATGGCTGCCTAGCCTTTCAAAGCTTTCCTGTCGCTTTACGACTGCAACCCCTCTATTCCTTCTTTTCGCCTTTCATTTCCTGTTTCTTGCCAGCGGGCCAGCTTAATTCAATTACCGGAATAAAGAATTTTATGGACGTCTCGACCTGTGCTTTAGATCCTCGTCAGGAAGACATTTTCAGATCGCGTGACGTTATTGACGAAAAGAGAAATGGCTTTCTACTCGCGTTTGCGCGGAGGTACATTTTTAAATAACAGAACTTGTAAATACATTCATTTTTCCAATCGGATCGCTGGTACTCGCAGACCGAAATTCCCTCTATTTCGTTACATAGTTCAATTTCGATAAGTAACGAATGAAACGGGACCCACGGAGAGCGTTCGGGGCAAGAAAAGTTTTTTGTGTTTCAGCCGAGGTTAATGGCGCCCCCGTGCACCTTATGCTTGACCGACATTCGCCACAGCACAGAACGTCTCGTTAAAATACGAGGGTGAAAACGTTGGAGGCTCGACGGCGTAAATTCCTCGCTCAAGGTCGGTCACCCTTATGTTTAGTTCGATCATGATGATTACAGGGGACCCTTTCCTTCTTTTCAAAAGAATAACGTTCGAAAATAGCTGCTCGCTGATTTTCCTTCGCCTTTGGAGGAGACAAACCTCGCTGTAGCGTGATTCAGGAAAAAATATCAGTCTCTCTCTTTACTACATAACTTATGTTTGCTTCCAATTTTAGATGAGAGCCTGAGAAGGATCGTTATTGTGTTCGTAGCAGTGACTCGACCGATCTTGAATGCAACGTATCGCGAAAATCTACTCTGCGCATTTTCTACATATATCATCAAATTGGTTTCTACATCGAAGACACCAGTCTCTACACGGTGGAGACGCGTACTCCAGTTAAGGCTCCGGGTACTCGTAAAGTCTTCCTTTCAGCACAAAGCCAGGAGTTTTAAGGGCCTTGGCATAATAATATGTTTGCGATGCTCTTTGGAGTCGAGCGAGGAGTCCGAAACAACTCCCAGATCTCGCTTTGCGAATACTCGGGATACCTCGTCATTAGTTCGAAAGGGAAAAATGCAAGACGCAGCACCACTCTTTCTCCCGCGGCACGTCACGTCAAAAGCATAGTTGATAGTTCGACTTCTACAATGGAAGATACGTCCCTTTCAAGTTTTAGTTCGAGAAATTTTTGTTTCTCCATTTTCTCTTTCCTTGAAATTTGAAACTAAGATCACCTTCTTATGGGTAGACTGGTGCATAAAAAATGACACAATCAGGAGAGTTTCTGCTTCCATTTCCTCTTCTTGTTTCATGCTCTGTTTAAGATAGAGATACCCAAAGTACCAACACCACCGAACCATAAATACTCCGACGTCCTAAGCACCGAGCATCCACCTTCCCAATATCTTTCGACACTCCAACGCTTCCAACTCCCCATCGAGAAATCCAGTTTCTTCCTCCATCTCTTCCACTTCCTCCCCCGTCATCTCTCCTCCGCCTCATCCGTCATCTCGAGCGTTAATATCAGCCACCAATCTAGGTAATTGGGTGCGGCGCGAAAGCGCGCAACGCTCTCAGGGATTCGTTTCCGGATATCGTATCCGGATCGCGCGGTGGGACTCGTCAATTTTCCAGGCGTCCAGATTAAGTTCGCCCCCTGGAACATAGATTACGGTGACGCGCGCGACGTTGCTGCAGCTTCCGTGTCCGGGTGTTCGAGGCCGACGAACCGTAACGTAATCCTATCTCGCAGCTCGTGGCGCGATTCGTCGCCGTCCCGTTTCTGTCGGCGCGGATAAAACACGACGCTCATGATGCGATTACACCCGCCCGCGTCACCGGAATTCGTCCTCGATACCGTGTCGCATTATGCGCGCTCCTGTCGCTCCAATTACCACGCTCGAACGTCAAATTGGCGATCCGCGGTCAATTTGATTCGGGCCTGGGGATCGTCCGTCTAACTCTTCCACGGTTTCCCGGTAATTCTGCCGCCCGCAGACTTCGTGGAGCCGATTACAATGCCGCTGTCGACGAGTGACGCGACCTCGCTTTCTCCGAGGCATTTCAACTATTTACTCTGGTATTCGTTACCCTCGTAGCTTGGGACGAAGGTGTATCGCTGCTTAGATTTTTTGGGGTTGGGTGTGAGAGAATGGATGGTGAGGTGGTTCGCAAGGGTTGTTTTGAGAGTTGTGTGATCTATTCTCGTATGAAGGATTGATGTAACATGATTCAGTTCGATTAGAAGAATACCGTGAGAGTTACAGAATAATCACAAACACAAGGATTTTGTGTAGAGTCCACCCAGCGATCTATACCTTCTCCGAACTTCCTCGAATAATTTTCTCTTTGCCCCAAGTCCATTCACATATCCACCAAGAGAGTTCCCAGGCTTCGATACTTGGACTTGCGAAGCAGAAGACGTGTCCCTCTTTCGAGGCTCCTTTAACGAATTTTTCTTTCTCTTTTTGCTGAGCTTCCGCTTTCAGAAGGCCATTACCCAAATAGCTCGCCTAAGTGAAGTAATCGTTCAGTAAAAAAGAGTTCCGAGTTCACGGTTCGGCGAGCCCCGCGAGGAATTTCTTTTCTCCGCGCGACACGGAGCCCGAAGCGGAATCCTCCGGCCAGTTGGCGCACAATCGCGCATAATAGCGATGGAATTATTTTTTCCACAAGCTGAAAATTCCTTTGCTACATCGGAGTGCGCGAGAGAAAGCGACACAGAAACAATTAAAATCTGAATGGCGCTTCAGCCGACACCGGAGCGGAAAGCAACGCCTCTTCTTTCCGCGCTTAAACGCCGCGCAGCGAAAAAGAATCCGAGCGGAAAACGATTCCGTGGAATGAACAGCTGGAATCTCGAGTAACCTAATGCTCCGAAGTCTGAACCACCGAGGAGAGGCAGAGCGCGCAGCGTACCGACTTAACGGCACCTAACTTCGCCTTCGGACTGCGGCTTTGCGCCAGGGCGAAATTAAAAGCGAGCCGTTCCCTCCTCTGTTTTTACGGTCCGATGGTCATACCTCGGGCAACAGGAACTCTTTAGATAGTTCCTATGGGAAGCCTTTCACCGAATCAAAAGGATCCGCCAAGTAGCCGGGGTCTTCCTCGACTTTCGTTCTCGTTGCTGGTCTCAATTCGCTGCGTCGAACCGAGGAATTCATTTCCAAAGGATCCTCGATATCCCCCACCCTTCGAATCGTGAAACTCGCGTAAACTTGCCCCAGGAATGCATCGACGACTCCCCCGTCTAGGATGATAACGAGCTCGACGTTTTCTACCATCCATTAATTTGAATCCTGTATATACAGACTGTAACTTCTTAAAGTTGCTAGCTGAGCCATCTTCTTGAGAAGATCCAAATTATTTATAGATGGAATTGGTAGAAATATTGTTTCCATTTTTAACACTAATTTTTCGTCAGATTCCGTAACTCCGAAATTCGAACGAAATTATATCCATCTCAAGGAAAGAGTACTACGGAGTCTACTCGCGGACCGAGTCAAACATTGATCAAAACTGGAAATTGAGATGCGGATTCGTCCATGGCGCGTATCGCCCGCGGCGCGTAGTCGATTCGGAAGGAACCTAGCGTAATTTCATTCGCCAAAAGCCGAGGCATCAAAGTTTAAAGTTCGACGAGATTCTGATGCTCCTCCCTAATGCTCTTTGACTTCTGCTCGCACTTTTGCTTAACGTCGCGAGCTATGAGCCATGGAATTAACTTCCAAGGGAAGGGAAGAGGCAAAGAATAAATGCAAAAGGGACTTCATAATCGCGCAGGGGTGCGCTCAAAACTGCTGTCCCGTCGTTCGTTTTAACATGTCGTAACATACTCTCTATAAACTGGAGCTCCATCGAGGAAATAAAAAGAGTCCTCGGGACTTTGCGTCATCGAACAAGCCGAAAGATGCTTCATCCACGCAATGAAATTTTCTATTCCATTCAGGATCGGTTTGAGTGGCTCGAGGATCATCTTCGATCTTCCTCGCGTTGCTGCTTCGGTGCCGATAACCTATGTCTAAGAATACGGACGCAGAGGGCTTAATTACGTTGTATATGCACCGATTCCGTATATTTTTATGGCGTTTGTTTGGAGGTCCACGCGAGACTGAAGAATCTACGTCTTTATCTTCTCAGAGTCGTTCACCGTCACCTTCCAACAACTCCCACGAAATTAAGAATATCAATCTGAACCCAGCATCCTCCACGACAACAAAGGACGACAAGAAACCGAAGGGACATCCGTCACGCGGTTCTTCGGAAGTTAACGATCCCGACGGGCCATTGCAACCGGTCATTGTCCAATTTCCTCCCGAGTAAAAAGACGCGCAAGGTTTTTCCGCGGCGTGATCGACGGCGGGCAAGATCCTGAGGATATCCTGAACCGCGCTTGCCAGTCCGAAATGATAATGACGACGGTCGAATCCCGAGTAGTCGGGCGTAGAGACGGAAGTGGCTGGAAATCTGCCAGGATCGCTCCTAGGGCCAGCTTCTGTAGTGGGTTGAGGATAGAACAAACCGAATTTAGTTTCGGCGCATGCAGGATCCTCGGGGTTGCTCGATCGACGCCAGTTCCACGAGACGATATCCCGCCACCTGCTGACCCGTCATTTCGGCAAACTTCATTTTCCACCGGGACACGTTGACTCGACAAGACATCTGCGATATTAATCCAGAGCGACAGCCAAGACCCTCCGAGCGAGTTCGGTAAGCCGAGCCGCGAGTTTCTTCCCGCGTCACGTGGAATTTCGGCCTGGAAAATGGAACGTCCTCTCGGACGGTGGGAGATCCGACGTTGTTTTACATGGGGAAACTCCAAGCGGCTTTGAGGCATTGTGAAATTCATCGATTTTAGAGGATATAGCCTCTGGGAGAAGTATCGTAGACATTCCTTTCTTTCCTTTCTTTGCTTAACGAAGCTTAACGAAGCGGAGAGCTAATCGATTAATTAACTAAAGTTAAGGTTAAGTAACCTACACTTTATGCTTGTCTTTGGAGTTTTGTTTAGACCGTCCACTGATTTCTGAACTTACGACTTTTCCTCGGCGCAGCGATCGCATTGTATTTGTGCTCGTTACGACCGAGTTCGACTCTATTTAAATTTGAAATTCCGATACACGCTTCGCCGAATAATAAATCCTTCCGTAACTTCCGACTACGGAGCTCTTCGCGTAGACGAATTAGCAGAATGTGCGCAACTACAAATGATGTTAACAATTCTGTCAACCTTGTCCAGGGAACCGCGACCTCGTTCGGTAATTCAGTTTTAACGGATCTGCGCAAATGCATTTCCGCTGCATATAAACTGTAATTATATCCCCGCTCCCTCGTGTATGCCACGTAATATCCCAGGGATCCATATTCGTGAAACGAATACTATTTTTAATAAATTTTGAGACACTATAGAACAACGAGTACTGACGAAAATAGTAAAATTACACAAAGATAAAGATTACATAATATGTTTTGAAATATCAATGTTGTAAATATGTAGTGTATAAAATAAAAAGATTTTCATATTTTCAAACAGGTACCAGGAATAGAATTCGAAGTGACGTAAAGTTACGTCAGCGGTCGCGAATGTGTTAATATCGTACCTTTAACTATCGTTGAAGTATCTCAAAAATATACGTTTAATTTATAAATAAATCCTCGTTTGCATCGCATAAAGTACGCCACTGGTTTTATCGTAGTGTGCGCGCGTATACTAGAACATAAATCACGAGCTTATATAAAAATCTGACCGCTTGCAACATTATCTCGCCAAAAAAAAAGAGGATATTATGGAGAGTTATTCGAACCACAGGCCCCGCCAATGGGAGCCACGACGCCTGCGCGTGTTTCTCTGTACAATTGCCCTCGCATGCAAACAAATCATCGCTAATTCCGTCCCTGGTGACCGTAGAACTGTGATTCCCCGCAAGAATTGCGCTTAAAATGCATCGTCGAGCCGCGCTACGCCCACGAGCGATAAATAAACGCGAGTGGTGCGTGTCGGCGAACTTGGTGACAAACTTGCGTTTAGCGGCTCGCGATGCTAAACGTCTGTGGAACTCTTTTAAAACTCAATCCCACCCGAGATAGACGGAATCGATACGAAAATTCACGTATCCTATGCAGACTTCGCCTTTAGAATTAATTGTTTCAGTTCTTCTGTGTCTTGAGACCGTGTTTTTTTAAGAACAAAATTAGAACGTTCGGTTTCATTAGCTCGCGCAGACTAACGACGAAACAAAAATGTTCTAATTCGAACAATGGATCGTTATTCCAGCAACGTCATACGCTCCCTTTGTTTCGCGTCCCGATCGAGCTTGATGTTTCAGCAACAAGATTGCCAATCACTCGCGATCTCTCCGGGTGCTTTGTACGCGTGATTCCCGTCATATTTCCCGGCAGCTGTCACCAGGTAAGCCGAGTACGCCCCCCCAACCGCGAAATTACAGCGACTGGTGGCAGTCCTCCTCAAGAGAAACGCGTTCGCGTGCCAATTTGCGGCGCGATGACGATTTTGAACACCGAAGAGTCTGCAAACGAGACCCTGGAGCGGATTCCCTGCCACTATTATTAGCGTTGCTCCTCCAAGTTCAGCCAAGTCGAGCTATAACAGCCCCCATTCCTCTCCTGGAAGAGTCATTAGTCGGCGGGGAGGGATTAAACTGCGATAACCCTCGACGAGCGTGGATTTAGTGGCTGATCTAGCATTCTTATTTAGAATAATGTATGAGAGAATCAAGCGCCGCGCCTCTATCGGAATTAATTAAAGTTTATCTTCCACAGAGGGTTATCCATGATTTACAATGCGCTTTATCTCGTCACGGCTCCCCTGCAATCCGATCGATCCGGATATACTATCCATGCAAGCTACCGTTTCGTGAATTCTTCTGGAAGGACTATTCGAAAATGGAATTTTTCTATTCGGCAGTACGATTGTTTGTTTCTCTATTTTATAAAAGTACGTAATCTATTTTAGATTAATTATAGTACCTATTGGCCCAGTCTTGCTTGTTATAATTCATCAGTCTTGCACGTATGCTTTTTTTCTCCGTATCGTATTTGTTACAATGGATGAATTCTTCTTCCTCCCCTTCGACGAATTTTTAAATTGCTGAACGGGTTCAATAGCACGCAGGATCGAGGTACGCATCTGGCCGTTGCGAATCGACTGTGTTTTTGCCGCGCGTTAAACGTTTGCAGCCAATAGCGGATTGCGGTTCCCATGGCGGAACGGTTTTGCCGCGTGTTACGCGGCTCCTGCGGCGGTCCGCAAACCGACGCTGACAAGCGGACGAACAACCGCTAACAACGGTTAACGATCTTCAATGAAACAATGAACAACGATGCGGAACGTTGCCACACAGATCCGGTCACTGCGAGTTTAACCCTCCTTCGAGCGTTTACTACGCACTTCGACCATTCGATGTTTGCCATTTAAATTGTCTTTTCCGGCTGATCTAAAGCCTCTGCGCGTGCGAGTCTAGTTCAAGTTTGATGTAAAAACGCTTCAGTATTTTCTTCATCAGGTGAAAAGGTACTCGGGGTGTTAGATAAGGATGGATAAGCAGGAAAAGTCTGATCGAAGAGACATCTAGCTAATCTAGCATTGTCAGTCTTTCACTTCCTTTCGAAAAGATTGTAAATTACAAACTTCTATAGGACCTACATATGTATGTATATCCCACGTTCCATACAAAATTCCCCACAGTTTCTAACTTCGTTCTCTCGTCTGCGACTATTCTGGAACTCCCCAGGTATAAAAGAAAAATGGGTATACTATATTCCTACCTTCCACCGCGGTCCTGACGTTCCGAAACGCCGTGACGGGAGCTGGACGCAATTTAATTAAATGCAATTGAATTCCACGCGTCCAAGAGTCCACGGTCGTTGATCTATCTCGCGACTACTCCGTCCGGTCGATCCAACCGTGCGTAAATGTTAAGTCCTAGGGGAATCGCGGTCCCGTCGATCTAATTGCGCCGACACGATGGTTGCCCCCGACCCTTTCGATTTTACTGCGCGCGAATTAAGACCGAGTCGTGCCCCGATTCGCGGTGGAGCAGTTCCAAACAATTCGGACAATTACGCTCGATTAATTTAGCCCAACTATTCCGGGGGCCGTATTAACTAAAACGTATTTCGAGCAACACGTGGAATAATTCATGCATCTATGAATTACGGGGCGGTTAATGGGCGAGAGCAATTCTCGAGTTTCGCGAGGGGCATTATCGAAATCGCTCGGTTAAGAAACGGTACACTCGATCTGATTTAGTTTTGCCGCGTACGTGCTGCATGCGATTTCAGTTTCTGCTGAAACCCAACGGAAACGCGCATTAATAATAATAGCTGGGGTGCCATTAGTCGCTCGTGTTTAATGTTTTCTATCGATCTTCGGATAGCGTCTCGCAAAGCACCTACCGGAGGATGATTCGAATCCGTGAATTATCGCACGTGAGAAATTCTAATAGGTTCATTTTTTAGGAATTTGCTAGTTTCCATGTATTCGTTTATTACGTGTAAATAACGAATCAAGTGTCAACGATGCCTTCGCTTAGCTACCATTTATCATCAAACGGGAGTTACGAATGGGAACAATAAAGTAAAAGAAGGACGCGGCCGTAAATCTCGAAAGACAGTCGATGTATCGTTAAAGAAACATAAATCATCGTTTCGCGCGGCTGTAGACGCGCCCTTTCGTCGGAAACCTTATCCGTTAGGTCGATTCCATTCGCCACGGACGAGCTAGCGTTTCCAAGATTTACTGCGGCCTAAAATCGAAGTCGATCGCGCCCAAACTATCGTGCTCGACTTGCGTAATTCGTTCTTCCACGAACGACCACTAATTCGAGCCGGCGCGACGGCTCGCGTGTTCCTCCGCGATTTGTGGGGTCTCTCTCTGTTCGGCGATCACGCGTCGCTTCGGATCTCCTCGATAAATAATTCCCCGACTCGAATTGAATTTCAGTTGAGATTAATCCCGGTCGTGGATCGTTTTTACGGTGGGAAGGAAACAAGAGCTACCGCGCTCGGAAGGAAAACCGTTCCGTGCATCGGCGAATTCATTCGTTCGCCGAGAAATATTGGAGTGTTCCGGAAAATACCGAGCATTTGGAAACCTTAATGTTTGTTAAACGGCTGAGACAGAAATTATTTCGAGCGTGACAATCTGCCGGTGGGGAGGGGGGGGGGGGGGGTCACAGTTCTGATTGCAGCGCGAAGGCTTATTTTAGTTTCTTAATACTAAATTGTCGACTCCAGTTCGTTAACTTGTGTAGGACAAGTGATTTAGAAGATTGAATATGGCGGTGTAATCGGAAGAGAGGGTTGATTGAGAAAGACGTGATTGACCTTATCCCGCTACCTCTTTTAAACACTCGATTACCCCGTCAAATTTACCCTACTTCTTTTGAGGCTTTAGAAATTTTCCTATACTTTCTGCTCCGTTCGTCGCTAAAGGCGGGTTTCGAGGCTATCGTGGCTTTTCCTGTATCGCAATATTTCTCTGGAGTCAGCTACCTTCGGCTGACATAGTCCCTTCGCGACGGATCCCATCTATTTTTAAGCGACGTGGAACTCGATGCATAAATCGAGTCTAGATGGAAGTATTAAGACGCGACCGCTGCGAACGTAGCACTTTACTACATAGATATTCGGTTCACGTTTCGCGTTTAATTATAATCGTCCGTCCATTCGTTGCGAATAGTTCAAAATAGAACCCTAAAGACTCGAGAGTTTCAACTCTATTCTTTCTCTTCGCCAAGACCGAGTTTTGATTTTCGTACGACACCCAAAAACAGACTTCTCTCGGTGAATTTTGTACCAGAAAAGTATCGATACCAGTGACCTCGCCACCAACGCGCGCATAATTTCCCCCGGAGTCGCTTTTAACGTCGCCTAAAGGGCGCCGGGTTGCACGGGGATCGAATCCACCCTCTGTGTTCCTCGGTCTCGGTGTTTGACGTTCGTCGTCAGGCCGCAGCTTTCATAACCGAGCCCCTCGAAGATCTCGGCTACGTGACGAGCGTGCGATGCGTGCGTCGAGTGGCAGGAACACGTTCGAGAACGGATGTCAGCGCGCAACGTAACCCTCTCGTGTGTCGCGTACCCGTCACAAAGGCGAACACGACATCGTGCAACAAACCATCCCCCCATTCTCTCTGTCCCCCTGTGAACAATGACTTGCCACGAGGCAAGTGCGCGATCTAGACGCCAAAGAAGTTGCAGACTCGTTACAACGAGCGTTCCGTGAGCGGAATTCCCGACGCTCCCGAGGAATCTTGAACCAACCGGTATCGCGCGGCTCGGGGATACACAGTGGTTTTCGCGATAAAGTGTACGTCGCGACAACGCCAAGCTAAATCCGAAGCTAGGGGCTTCTGTAAACCGAACATAACGTCTGTTTCCTGCGTTGTTCCGCGAAAGGACGGAACTCGTTCAACTTTCGCGCTGGGAAGAGCGTAATTGGTGCGGAAGTTACGAATGTAATGAAGAGTGGAGCGAAGTAATAATACGGTTAGACGCTCGGGGTGGAGCGTGAAATGTGGAATGAAATTTGTAATGTAAATTGAGAAGCGCGAAAGATGTACTACGAAATACGAAACATGCGAGAACATGTAAGAATATAAACGTATACTCGTTGGTTGGAAATGAGAACGACTGAATAGCAGACGCAATAAAAAATGATAGCATCTAAATATCATTACTGGAAATCAGTTGCGTTAATATAATCGCGCCGATCTAATCGAATAGAAGCATCATAGTAATCGTATCGCGATCAAGTAATTAAATCCAGCGTAGAATCACTTTCCTACGTTTGCCGCAGCATTTTTATCTGTCATATCGTTCTCCTCGCCGTTGTTGGTTTTACGTTTTCCCCGATAATCGTCCTCGTGGAACGCATTATTGCGCAACGTGTATCACAGCCGACATAACGATGGTTTCAATTAATTCGAGTAACCGTGCGAACTAGTGCCGACTAATTTCACGCCTGCTTAAGTTCAATCGATTCCTTCTCGCTCCGGCTCTCCTAAAGGGAATATAAATGCGATTTGCGCCACTCTAAAGCGCGCTTCTTTTAAACATGCCGCACATTGTTCTCTTCTTCCACGTTTCACGTGACACCTCACTTTCGCCTTTTCCATGTTTTATCCTACTTTTTTTATTAACTTATATTATGACTCTATAAACTCCAATTTACTCGTATAATCTTCGTATTTTATCCTACTTTTTCTACTACCGTACATTATGACTCCATAAACTCGAATTAGCATATTCGTTGCCTTCTTAGGGCGAATTAGGTCAATTTTTATTTCAAGTTTCAGCTCTGACTCATCTTCGTACTGAAAACTTTCATGTTCAACAAAAGAATCTACGAGGTTAAGTTTGAGAACAATCGCCCCGCTTTATATCTTTCACGAATAGCCAGCAAAACAAATTATTGACTCTCTATTAACCCGAAACGTGAGCTTCGATATCAGAAATCATCCATCTTCGGCATTCGAGTTTCGATGCAGAGGAAGAAAAGCCGAAGTAGCCCAAAAATCGCGGGAACAATGGCTCAAATGATAAAAATAGGGAGTCGCGGAGCATTCTTCCGCCGTATGCGAAGTTCGTCAATAAAGGTTGCGCGTGCACGGGCATAAAGAGTAGGCAAGAAGTGGCTAGAATTTCGGGGGCTCAGCTCGCTCGAGAGCACATCTATAATTTACTGTGTGGAATGGGTTCGAGCCAACCGTCGTTTCCGGCTCCTGGCTGGCATCGTCCTCGAAAGCAGTCGGTACACACGCGGTTGCTTCTCCGCGAAGCCACTTTGCACGGATTCGCGTGAACGGCTCGCCGTCTGCAACTGTTGCTTCCCTTCGAAAGCGACGATTTCGATGCCGGATTCCGTGTTTCGCGCGAACGCTGAGGATCGTTACGATTCCATATAGGTTCCATCTAGGCAAACCGCGAGCTGGGTGGAGAAGCGCCACGACGAAATTGGTACGAAGGGTGATTCCGGAAAGTAGGACAAGCTGGATGGAAAAAATTGTTACAGGGAAGGGTTGGTCCTGCGCTTTCATCGAATCGCTCTTTTGGATCAACGGTGCGAGTGAACCTCTTGCATTTCGCACGTAGTACGCCATAGCTCTCTGTCCGTCGCGATAGAGATGTTCCAGCGTTAGCACGAGCGGCTATTTACTTAGGAAACATGGCTAGCCGTTCGCAATGCTTCGCACCGACAATTTATATTCTCCGCGGTTCTTCCGAAAGCGTGGCTCTAACTAGCGACTCATTTTTTGTACGTTCATATCGTGCATCAGTTTAAGAGGACGCGATACACGGGAAAAATGCTTCGTTTCATCAGACGCGCGTACGTCTGGTTGTTTCCCAGGGAAACAGATGGCGGTCGTTCCACTCGCATTTGACTTAGTTTACGCGGTGCTCGTTTTTCACGCGAGGACTAAAGTAGCGCTATCGAGGAACATGGGTCGACCATGACGTGGCGATTTTTATGGAATTTTTCACGCGACTCGGAAGTTGTAAATGAAAAATATTCGTCTCTTTGTGAACTATCATAATTTTGGTCAGTTTGCATTTCGTTTAACGATGGAATATAAGTGGTAATGAAAAAATTAAACAACGTTTCCATTCGCGGTCTACCTTCCAAACAGAGACCTCGATAATTCGTAACAAACTCGCGGAACACTTTCAAAAATGTTTTAGGCCCTTGACACGGTTGATTCATCGAATTAACCCTCGGAAAATGGTTAAACGTACGTCAAAAGGGTCGCCAGGGCGCCATTGGATTATGCTCGACAGGGTGAATGAACAAGGAAAATCGAATTACGGTTCCAACGGCGGGGGTGTGTCGATCGATCGACTCGATTCACGGACCACGTGCCACCCCCATTCGCGACTGGCTCTGTTTATCGTTGCTTTTACTCGGGGAACAATGGAACGGAAGTTTCAAGGCTGTCGCAAACCTCCGATTATGGGCACGATGTCAATCGGAACGTAAATCTCAGGCGACATCGTAACTTGGAATACTGAACGCGAAATATCTACGGATCAGACTCAGAAAATCCACGGGAAGATAGAAGCCAAAAACTAGCAACATCTTGTTTGAATAATAAACGAACGTATAGCATATACAGTGACGATTTACGCCAATTTTGAACCCGAGTAGGAGTTGTACTTTGGCGCAGCTCGAGTATCTTTTATATTTCTCTTAAATCGAATCGAGTAGTCGACTCCAAATGAGCACGAGGCGAACGTTTCAACGAAGTCGTAAAAAGAGCTCGCGACTCATTGATGATCATTTACACGCGGCGACCAGTCTTTAACGAGCATATTCGGGCCGAGCGATCTTCATCCTTCGGCGACTTTATTATCGAGTTTTACGGTCGACGCGCGTATCTTCGCGGGGAAATTGCGAGATAACTGAAATCTCTCGAGCAAACGCGACGACAAAGAGCCGCGATGGATCGATTCGGGGCGAGGGGACTTCCCCTCGCGAACCCGTGCAACTGCCTCCCGTGGCTTGGTTGGAGTGCGGAATCATGCTACATCTGGAAATAACGACGCCACGAGCGTGCTCCACTCGTGATCTAGGAAAATTCAACCGTCTCCAATGTAGAAATCTTGCAAGAGAAGATTTTTCATCTTATTCGTTAGCGTTATTTGTTTTTAATCGGTATGGCCTCGCTAGACCTCGGTGTGCGTACTCCGTTTGAAAAAGAAGCTATAGTAGGGCTTCCAAGTTCTCTTCCTTCAAGAAAATTTCTAATGCTCTAGAGAAGGTGCAGCTGGTGAATGTTATCCACTTCGTAATTAATTTTTTCGACGTTACATGTTTGTGCATCACATGCTTCTCAAAATTGTTCATGTCCATTTCATTCGAATTTAGAATACATCGCATCGTAAATGTTTAAAGAGAAGGATCATCGAAGAGAATGATCCGTATTCGAGCAACCAGAAAGAATGGGTTTCCTAATGGGTCACCGCGATCCTGCGCCTGTTAGACACATTTCCGAGTGCAGTGGCATGATGTATGTCGCCGCTGCCTGTACTTGACGTAACTCGCGAGCGATGCAGCTCCAATTTGGTAAGACAGGCGTGCAAGTCGATTTCCTTCGTGCAACGTGCGCGCAGATACAACCAGCGATACGTTGATGCATGGCTTCCCGTATTACCGATACGGTATTGGAAAATGGAGATCGCAACGGTTCGCGAATTACGTAATTCGTCCCTGGAGAGGAGAGGACTCGCGAGGGGAACGTTAGATATCCTGTCTAGCGACGCGTTCTTTCCGAGATTTACCACCGAACCGAACGACTTGGTATTTGGAGGATCGAAACGAGTTAGAATCGACGAAAAGGTCGAACTAGGATTGAACATTTACGCTGTGTCCCTAGAGCTGCCACAAAGTTTGCTTCTCCGGTTGCTACAAAGTCATCCCTGTCGCTTCGGAGGTGTCTTAAAATGTTGGACATTTTTCCAGAGATTCTAACACGTCGAACTTTGATATAATCTTAAATGTGTGAGTCCAGCTCAAGTGACGATCGTGAAATTAATTTTTAACTTTAACAGAGTCCACGAGAATTCCGGAATAAACGAAGATATGTTCTTTAAAACTATACATGTTTATATATAAACTATAACTATGTACAGTCGAGCTATAACTCGGTTTATGCATATATATAGACCCACCTAAAATCGTCTTGGAACTGCTAAAACCGTCATTTAAAAAAGCTAAAACAAAAAAATACTTCAAACGAGCTCCCTTAAAAGATTCATGTACCTTCTAATTTTCATTTCGACTCAGTTTACCCACCTCGTACAAGCGGTAAAGATACTAAAATTTTCCCCGTAACAACCCAGAGCGCCTCTCACGAGCGAAATTACGACTAAATAACGCTCTCGTGACGCGAAATTGAAGATGTAACCGGAAACTCCGGTGCGGCGTCCATTAACATATTTCCGTCGCGAACGTAACGCAACGCTAAATACGCTAGCTACATTTCGTCGTTAACTCGCTGCCAGAAACGACGAGCCACGCATAATCAGCGTTCAGTCCATTGCTCTCTGGTGCCCTGTAGACCTTCCATCCTTGCACGGCGTAATCCTGTGACGTCCCGCGTTAAGGACCGTTTCGTGTTACCGACGAGCGAGTTGCAGCGTCCCTTGGGTGGCATCGGGACCGTAATTGTACATTTCGAATCACGCGCCGTGGTCGCGACGCGAAAATTCCGCCAACAGACAACTACGGCCGAAATACGTCGCCTCGTTTGGCAGAACCCTCCCGATTTCTAGTAACCTAGCAACAAGTTCCGTTTCTTCCGATTCTGTTCATTGGGGAACCTCGCCAGCTGCCCCAGGGATTCTGGCGAGGGCTAGAGAGGTTGGACGATAACGTACCATGGAATAATTCAATGGGTATTTTTTAAAATAAACTTCTACACGGAACTTTCTATCGGTCGTTCGAAGAGGAAATTGAAAAAGAATCTAAGACGAAGATTTCGATATCTATTTTGAGAATACATTGTTCGGTATACCTTCCGATAGAATTTTATTCGAAAGATCTTTTCCTATAAAAAGCTCCCTCTTTGAAGGCCATCTTCTCGCTAACGTTGAATAAATGTTCGATATCAACATCCGCGAACTCGAGCAAAATAAAGAGTAACCCTATCACCCGTTACAGATGCTTCTATCGAAGCAAAGACCGTGCCATTGTTCGGAGTTCTCATCTCTGGCTACTTCTATACTTGCACGAGCTTTCATCCTCCCCTTTTCCCGCAGCTATCGAAGTTCCGCCATACACCTGTCTCGAACTACCGTCGCGCAAAGTACTAAACATCTCGTAAAGTATTTCCAAGCGCCCCCGCCCCCGCCTTTCCAACCCCCATTCGTTTTCAGATCCCCGTGAACCCCGGCAAACTCCATTCGTTTCGTTTCCATACAGACGACTCTGGTCGTCTCGAAAATTCAATGGAGTTTCTCGGTTCCGCTTTTAGCCTGGCCAGAGAGATACCAGGCATTAGCGAGAGTGCAGCGGCGGGGGCGAGGGAGGCGCCGGGGACTATAATGAATATGTTAAACTCCCCGGTGTCTCGCGGACCTTCGGTGTTTCGCGCCAAGGACTCCGACTCGACTTTGTTTAAGGAGCTTTCATTGTGCGCACCACCACCCGCGACTAATACACCCGCGGTGGACGGAGGAACAACGCGTGGGACCGGAAACGGAAGAATGGAGGAGCGATTAAGGGGATACTACACCTCCGGTGAGAGTTCTTGGGTACCCCATTTTTCTGTTTACCGACGCTCCAAGTAGATGGTTCTGGCGTTGGAACAGCTCCGGCACTCGTTGCCTCTTCGTTTCCGTTTTATTTTTATTTTTTTTTAAATTTGTTTCGTTGCAACGTATCAACGGGTTACGGTGTATCGACAGCGTCGAAAATAAAGAGTAGCCTGTCACGAGCAACGTAAGTCGAGGGGTTCGCAAAAAGGCCCTGGAACACATCCAATTTTCGCTCCTTTTCTGGCATATCCTGATTCCCTTTGTCCGTTACAATGGACCGCGGAGGCTGCTTTGTGCGCACCGCGCTGCGTAATTTTCGGCAGCCTATTAGCCTGCCAACGAAGAAATAATTTGCAACGGAGACCCAACGGCGTGTCCGTTGGGGAGATGACTTTCCGCCACGGGTTCAACGAGTGACCCCAAAACGACTTCTTTGTACCCTCTTTCTATTCCCTTTGAAGAAGGAAAGTCTAGTTTGACGCTCTGGAAATTCGATGACGTTTGAGGGTAGTAGTCTTTCTCTTCTAGGTGAAAAAAATAGTTTATTACATTCGTTACGGTTTCGATCGATTCGAACCACCAGAGGTGGTTACAATCGCGCCACCATGTCGAATCCTGCTCTACTCGACGCGGAGTATTATTCCTAACTAGTAAACAAATCGACCAGGACAAGTGTAAGGTCTCGCTTATTTTGTAACATTAACCGACTGATTGGCTTCAAGGAGACAACAAGCGTCGGCACGGTACGAAAAAAAGTTGTTTACCACAGTGCTGGAACGGTTGAGACGCACGTTCGAATTTAGCGTCGAGAGACTCGGCGCAATTTCGAGTTTCGAAATATCAATTCCGAGACAGTAATACATTTCAAAAATTCATGTCGAGCACTTTGGCTGCAAAACAATTCGTAAAACTTGGCACGAAATTGGTAAAAAGAAAATGTGTGCCCCTTAAAGGGTGTACGATTAACAGACCGCGGCCGCGGTCGTTCCCTCGCGGAATCGTCCACGGGGGAATTTCTCGAGGTCGACAACGGGGTTGAGGAAGTTCGCGAAAGGGTGGTCTCGTCGAAGAGCAGGAAACGCACGGGGAAATAAGGGACGAGAGTGCAACTCCTCGTTGTTAAGGGAACGTAAAAGCGAAACACCGTCGTGGAACCTGGGCGCCTCTTGCTCGCGGAATAGAGAAACTGCGGAGGATGGAGGGAGAAGGGAGGAGGAGTGGAAAACTGGCAGTGTGCGAACTCGGTCGTCGTTCTTTCGCCAGGTTTCCCTTGTGTTGCGAGCAAGCTCGATGTTTGTACCTCGCGAGGTGTATTTCTGAACTGTGCGGCGCACGGTTACAGCCACTTTGTCCCCGTGTACTTTGGGAAATTTCAAGTTGAACGGCCCTCGGACGAGGAGGGGGACGAACCGAATGGGGCAACAACGATTCCCGAGAAATTTAGCCACGTTCGAAACAATTTCGCTACTTTGCCCCAGTTGCGAAGGAAAGACGTTAGTTCGCCGAACATAAAGAGATACCCCGTTCTATTTTTGTTACCTGGGGAGTCTCGAAATAGGCGACGATAAGAAAACGGGAATGGTAAGTGACGAGTAAACGCGAATGTCGTTGGATCTACAAAACATTCAGATCTAATATTTTGTTGAGGAAGGGCAGTACTTTGCGCACAAATAACCGCGTAAAAATGTTCCACTGGGGTTTAAATAACAAGCAGGACTGCTCGTTAATCGCTAATAATTTCCCACTGTTCGTGCAATCGAACGAAGTATGAATTATAGATGACAGTCGCATTGCGCGTGGTTGCATTATTCAAAATATTCGGATGGTCTATTTAATCTATTTAATTTTCACGTAGTCAGGAGAATGCGATCCGTTACACAAAATTACTGCAAATATGCCGCTGCATGTATCATTAAATTGAACGAAAGTAGAGCTCGTTGATGATCCCGTTTCACGAAAAGTGGTCCGAGTTTAAGAAGCATCGGTCCACGGGGTTAAATCCTCCCGTAACTGCAAGAGACATCGGTACAACTGTTTATACTTTTAAATTTCCGAAAGCGCTTGCCAAAGTCCTACGCTCGATATTCAAGCGAGTTCCGCGGCTAGTAAATCGAGCGGCCCTACGAGCAAGGAACGTGCAACGACACGTAAACATCGAGTTCCACGGCTGGACATTCGAATCAGAAGGCCGTTTCCGGCCTCGAAGCCACGGGGAAATTGAAGGTAATTCGGAAGTGGCTACTTTCAAACGCACCGTGGATTCGATACGGTCGTTCTTTCCGTTCAAAGTCTCGCGTACCTCGTTCCTATATCCCGGTATTCAATATTTTACAAGTTAGAGTTCGACGAAACACGCGAACCTAGGATACATTCGAGGCACGGAGTTCGAAGAATGTGTACAGACTGGGAGGAACTGGTAACAAAGCCAACGAGAACCTCTGGCGAACGTTCGAGGATCGTAAATCATGCAAGGACCTCGCGAGCATCTCTACCGAGGCTGATTTCCACGCTTGCAAAGTACGCGGAGAATTAAAAAGACGAAATAAAATGGAGTGGGTACATTTACCGCACTCGAAAGGTCTGCCACTTTTAGGGTGGTACCGTTTTTGATATTATTTCGGTTCCGTATGTTGCGGTAAATCTAAATAACGAACGCTGTCTTCAGCTGCGCCTTTAAATCGATTTTACAATTTGCGTCCGAATCCACTCTATCGCCAAACGCGAAATGCAGCCGTGAATTAATTCCGCTCCGACTCGTTCGAAGAGTGTTTCTAAACAAGTCTCGAGCAAGGTATTTTTCCAGCGTTTCCAACGCCAGGTCCGAAACCCTCGTCCGCGAAGAGGGAAAACACAAAAAGACTGCGCGCGTTCAGTGGACAGTTCCTCGACAAGCGGCCGACTCAATTCCGCAGGCCTGTCCCATTCGCGGCTCCGAATTCCGCGCTCCGATGGAACGTGCGAGGACAAATAAACGACGGAGAACAAACCGAGCTAAAAGAGGCATCCGCCAGACGGATTCCCCTCAAAAGGGAACCGCGATCCAATTACCTCGTTGTCCGCGTTTGGTTCGCCGTCTCGTTCCCTCCGCGCGAGCCAAAATTCGCGTCGGATTCGCTCGCGCCCCAGATGCCACTTTGGATTATCTCGTGCGTACTAATCCGCCGACACGGTGTTTGAGCTATTATTCAGCCGGTTACAGGCCACCGAGAGGCGCCTAGGTAAATATGCTTCGAAAGACAAAGGAGATTCGCAAACGCGCGTCACGGCGATGACTGACGACGCGGATAACGTCGCGTCTAGCTCGCGAAGGATCGTCAGTCGAACGATCTAGCAGACTTACTGTAAACGCCTGAGATTCGAGCTGGTTGATTTCACTTGCTAATGGTCTAAGCGTTTTCAGGCATGTAAACAATGACCGAAATAAAAAATGTATTCCTGTTTGAATCTCGTTTATTTATATCGAAATATCAACCCAAAGAATCTAAATCTAAACATTTGTGAAATAAAGTTGGGATTTTGCACGTGTTTCCTAGTTTTAAATATATTAATGTCGCAATATGTCACTTCGACGGTGTTTCCCCAGCGTAAACACGCGATATTTAAATAATATCGCGAAATAGATGTTTTTCCCGTTCGGTAGAAAATCTAACAAATACGAGTATAATTTTTCAGCGGGTCTCTGATGTTTACACCGATCCATCTAAATGAAAATATGGTCGTTCGACAATGTTTGCACTGCGAGAAATCAAAGGAAAATACTCGGTCCTCTGTCGCGATGATTTTTTATTTGCAACAATATCAACCGCGACGAAGGTACGCGGGTTTACTGCAAGACGTCGTTGACACAGCAATATTTCCGTGGCAAAGCACAATATCTCGATGGTTATCTCGAGGCAGAGAATTTTAAGAGCTAATAATGCACCGTTTCGCGAGCATATTACGTCCTCCGAAATGCAATATTCTGAAAGCCGATTTAAACAGACAGCGGAAGAGTCTTTTCTGTTTGTTCCACGCTCACGTAACTCCTGAATGGAACTCGAGGCTAGACGGTGGGAATAATTTAACCGAAGATATATAAGTTTTCTATTTAGAAAAAAGAAAAGGGATAAAACGGTTTCGGTCTCGAGTGCCAAGTATAGACGTTTCTCAGCTTGGAATCATTTATCAAAGTAGAGGAAAAGAGAAACACGCGAAACTAAACGAAATTTTTAATAGAAACTTGAATTGAATTCCGAATAGAAGTTTACGAAAGGGTGAAATATTCGATCCATTCTTAGAGTGTTCGATGACATTATTCGATTGCCCTGACGTAATATGTAGCGTCCAACGCACGGATATCCGATTACTCGCAACCCTTGCAAATATGCGGTGCTGCTTTGTGTTACGCGCGCCCCTAGGAATGCCCGCAGTGCTAACATTTCCGATATTTGAGCACGATACGATCCGTTATTCGTCGTGGCCAAACATAAATCACTAGGCGTGCATGTTCTGGGATCCGGGGGACAGTCGTGGTCGTATTCGATGCATGCACACCCTTGAGGAACGTGATCGATGGAGAACACCCCCCCTGAGGAACCATTGCCTCTGACTTGTTGCTCGACCCTTTGTCGAAGACCTTACGATATCTACGATTCTACAAACGATTAAAGTAAAAAAGTAAAAGAAGAGAGAAATGGATGCTCCCCACTAACGAATAATCGAATCTTCAATTTCTCTGCTCCACAGAAATATCACGGTATCGTCGATGATTCATCGTATCAATATTTTTGGTTGGACAATTCTACAGATAAGATTCCCCGAAAATCTTTCCACGAAATATTACGAATGGCTATCACAGCCGTCCCGGAAGAACTTTATCGAATACGAGTGCGAAATTGATATCAGTGGCTGTTATCTAAAGGTTAATAGCACCGAACTGTGTCGCGATCGCGAAACTTCGCGATATTACTGGAATGTCGTTACGTCAGAGTTGTTTACATCCGGTCCCGTGGCGAGAAAGACGGGGAGCGCAGGTCGATTCGATCGGAAGTGGCACCGATCGAGCAACATTTCTGCGCGAAAACCTGTACGCCGCTTTCGCGTCAGAGATTAATCGAGTGTGAAACGGCGGACTGGTTTCGACGCATCGTGTAATTCCAAGCATGTGAGCACGGTAGCGCGAAACCTGGATCGCGGCTGTACGAATATCAGCGTTTCTGATTAACGGCCTGGTTAAAATAAAATGATGAATCTAGTTCCCGAAGGATGAAAATGTAACGAGAATTCGTGAATGGCGATACATCTCGGACCGTAAAGGCCAGGGGTCCCGCAAAAGAGAAAATGTAAAAATTAAAAAGAAATCACGCGAAAAGCAGGACTCGCGTTGCACGCGTTGAAAATGGAAGGTTTAAAGGGGTAATCGAGCAGGGAGCCACCCCGCAATTTGCCTTCCCACGAGCATTTCGCGCGCACGCGAACCAAACGTGCGTTTTACGCGTGCGACCCATTTAATAATCGCCAGGCCTGCTCATGCGAACTGATGATTCGTTAACGACGTTAACAACGACTGGCTTGTTCCACCCTGGAATTGAGTTCCCCCGTTACAACCGAGATCTTTTCAAACAAGGTATTATGGCGTGTAACTACCCCGACTAACTACCTTGTCGAATGCGAGTCCGGTTTCGGACATTTTTAACGGAAACACTATCCAATGTACAAGCTTCAAATTAAGGACATAGGGTGGTTCACATTTTGAAGTGTGATTGATAAAATTTACGTTGAAAAATATTGAAAAATATTGAAAAATTACGAGACACCAGATTTTTCTCGGAACATGTTTACATACTTTTCTATTCTGGTGTCTTTACTAGGGGTAAGACCCAACGGGCCTACGAAAAGCTCGGCTACCTCGGGTTCGCTAAATCCGTACTATAACTGTACTTCATTAGAAGACACACCTACAGTGCCTGAGGGTGTGATACATAAGAATTTTATATATAAGAATTTTTCATTTCAAGGATAGAGCAGAATTTGCATTTAAGAATCGTGGCTCTCCGATGTATCTTTTTTTTTTAAAGGGAACTTTAATTCAGTCGGTGGATGAAATGTTGGACGTTAACGTATGAAAGGAAGAAAATTTAAGCAGATTCAACCGGTTGGATCGGCATCGTTTCACGGGTGCTCCAGGGCCGTTCAAATAGGGGATTTCAATAGGTGGAGGAACGGTTCCGGGTAATCGGAACGGGCGATGATTTTAATTGAAATTTCGATAGTCGAATGAACATTCCGGGATTGAAAAGGCAATTAAGATCGAAGGGGCGATATATCGGTGGCTGTGACGCAAATTCGTAATGGAACTCGATTTTGCCCGGGATGTGTTCGATTCGCTGAAATAGAGATTGGTTCTTCGCGTGCACCGATCCACCAAAGAAAATAGCGAATTCGCGCGAGCTTGATCGAACTATCGATGTTATCTCTAATGGTGGCGAGCGGGGATTGGCAAAATTCTTATCTCGATAAAAATGTCCAATAACCGGTGACACGAAACAGGTTTGTATTGTTACTGCGATACAGGCTGTGGGTAGATAAAAGATAAACATCGCAATTGCGATATGGTTAAATAAATTTTTCGATTAATAAGCATTCTGGCATTGTCTAATATTATTTAATTATTTGATAGATAGACGAATATATTTTAAACAAAAACTAAAAATATAAAATAGTTCAATTTTACTTAATACATAGTTTCACTGCCGACATCGTGAAACAATTATACTTCACCTAATAATTAGTGTATATAGTTTCATCAATTGTAGAATAATAAAGACGTGAAAGTACATAAACCGTATTTAAAAAATTGAACCTTCCACTCGAATACATTCCAACTATAATTTCGTTTCTTATCCACTACTCGAGTAAAAGTTTGCCAATTTCCGTTCCCAAGTCCCTTCCACTTGCTCAGTGATCCATTCTCAGCTGGACGAGAACATTTAAATGCCCTTTGTATTCTAGCCAAAGGACATTTAAATGTCCCCGTGCATTCTGGCGGGTGTTTCGACCCGAGCGAGTCCTAAGTGCAGGCAATTTCATTATTTTTCAAACGCTGAGGAAAAAGTCGCCTCGCTCCGAACGAACCGTTAACGATTTCCATCCTTTAGTCGGGGGTCGGAGTTAAATTAACAACAATCAAAGGGAACAATAGGTGAGAAACAATACCTTGAAGCCGGTCAGATAGGAATTTTTTAAATTTGATTTACGCGAGGCCGAAGCATTAATGAATAATGAAGTCTCCGTCATGGAGGATTTTCTCTAATGTGAAATAATGAACAGAACAGAAGCATAATAAATGCATCAAAGACCGCTCGAAGAAACAACCGATAAAAAGGGTAAATAATAAATCGACTTAATAACGCAACAGAGGAAATGAGGTTGAAGTTCGCTTAGTCGAGCTGTTTTTGCACGAATACTATTCGATACTTTCTTGTTATTTCAACCCTTAGTTAACCAACCCCCGGCGAGGCCAGCAAGGTATATGGACAAACTTGTCGAGCGTGGCGGTGTATCGCGTTCAAATATCGGAAATCGGTTCATTGTGCGCAGTCGGAAACCCGTTGACGATTCGAAACTCGCCGCGAGAACATTATTTACGATATAATTATTTGTAAAGAACGAGCCACGAACCGATTTCCCGACGACAAACGCGACCGCGACGAAATACGATGCTCTCCATTGCCCGGCCGACAGCTAATTGGACGCAACCAGCGCTCCAATGGAAAAATTAACGGAGACGAATACGTTGGGAAGTTTCACGAGCCGCGGTGTTGGGAATATTGTCTCTTTTAAACGACGAATGAGGTCGCACCTCGTCTGGATATCGGTTTAACGCGACTCTTGAGTGAAATGGAAACGAAAATTCGGTTACGATTAGAGTAAACTCGAGGGAATTAGAATAACGTTTTAATTAAATAGCGAAACAAAATTGTTCTCTGAACAATACGAACGCCTGGATACGTACATTTCCGCCAAAAAGTTAGTCGAAATTTGCTACGATTGCAATACTTTGTTCCTTTACGGGTTGAAAGGTGGATGAAAATAAAAGTGCGTGCATCGTAAGCGCGAACCGGCAATTATTTTCAACGATAAATTTTTCCGTCGCTTCGTACGCAAAAATATTTAGCCCCGGACGCTTCACCGGCGCTTTTCACCGCGTAACTTTATGGAAATTTTGGCGCACGGGCGAGCTTCGTTTAAATTTCATTGTTTCGAAAACGAGCAGCTCTCGTTCCCGACAACTATCCCGAAGCTTACCCTGTCGCTTAACGAGTTAGAGACACGACAACTGTGGGTGGCTAACATACTAGGTGTAGAAATTAATTCTGTGACCTTATATTCAATTATACGTACATAACTGAACCAGGAGTGTTTATGCAAATTCTTATGTTCACAAATGGTTAAATGTTAAATATTGTCCAATTTCTCTCTCTTATTATGCCCACAAACTGCGCCAACAAAACATCTAGAATCCTCTAGTGCTTCGGAGCGTTAAGAATGCACAGACAATGCACTCTTGACCTTTTCGAACATGGTTTTAAGGAGACTACGCGAGAGCCTGCGGTGCCTTTAAAGAGGAAGCTCCTTAACGAGTAAATATTATACGCGGAACGTTGTTTCTGCGATGGCTGTGACCTTGAACGTGCAACTATACGCGCGAGCCATAGCAAATCTCTACGACGAAAGCAAAAACTCGAGGTACCAAGAATGTTACACGAACAAAGTTTCACGTATACTTCAAAATATTTATGCTTTCGTCTCTCGCAGATGTTCCTCTAACGCTCCCATTCTTCTCAAAATAGACACCCTATCGACCACTGACTCTTTCGCAACGTTCGCTTATTCTATTAAACAGTTATTCTGATAACCTCGTTTTCGTTGCCTAGGAACTGTTACACAATAATTGTACAATTCAAACACTAACATCCGCGCATACGGATTTCAGCGATGACCTTTTGATTGTATATTTAAAATCGGAGCGGTTAGAAACACGGAGAAACGAAGTACAACCGAATGTGTCAAATTTTGCCCGACACGTCCTCTAACAAATTAAACAACATAAACGATAACGCTAGAAAGTGAGCACCACTGGGTACCGATGATTTAAGACACGTTCCGTTAAGCGCGTACATACGCATTAGGAGAATGTCTGTCGTGGGATGAGACCCGCCACTCCTACGAATCCCACGATTGAAAAATACGCATACGCATACGTATCCGTGCGTGACATCTATCCATCTACTCCGTTCGACGACACGTTAATCGCGCGCAAACGAACCAAAGGGGGGCTCTTTAATCGAAAACGACGCGGTGACTTTGACATTTCGAACCATCGGCCCGTCGCACGTATCCGATTAAGATTTTCTAAAACGGAGTCGAAGGAAGACGCAGTACACGCGACCCGTACGCGTGGTGTGGTCATTGACGCATCAGGTGTCAGTCACCTCTAAAGGGTACGCGAGTCTCACGTGTGCGCCTTGTACGTCGATCCTCGACGGCGATATCGGACCACGTGCCGACGATTTTCCATTCGTTTTCGCGATTTCGTTTTTCGAACGTCGCGGAGGATCGTGCGTGTACGCCGAGGAACGTGGAATGAAAGACACTCACCCAGTTTTTAGCGATGGACGCGCGCCCGCCAGCCGATTCACGTTGCTCTTCCTTCCTATGTCGTCTTCGATCTCTCCTAGTCCGTCCTCGTTACCTTTCACTGTTTCGCAACGTGTCAGCGATGGAATCGGTCGAGCACCGCGTCCTGATGGCGAGTCACTTGTCACGAGTGCTCAGAGAGGCACCGAGAATCACTACGACGAGATCCGCCGACGAGGTGAAACGTCGGTTACGCGTACCGGTACGAACACACTGCGGAAACGCAGCACGGACACAACTGGTCCACACCGCACCATGGATCAGCTGCTACTATCCCAGCGCTGCCGCGCGCAGCGGCACGCGCTCGTACTAAGTGGTGGGGGAAGGGCGGGAACACGCGACTCGAGCGTAATCATTGGTAGCGATGGGAACGATATTAGAGCTACACGATTCCTCGAAATACCGTGTAGTTTTTTTTTTTAATTTAATTTAATAATCTAATTTAGTACCGATAGGATTGCTGCGGTATCAGTTCCTGTATAACTATTGGCCAATGTGATCGTAACTATCGATCGAAATCGCGGTCGAAAGCGATCGGCGCGACCGCAAAAGTCCTTCCGCAGGAAGGGAAAAATAAACGATATATGAGAAACCACGAAACTTTTTTAAGACACACTTTCTTCAGGTCACATCTTACACTGAAATATATCACTCGTCTTAATGTCTTCGATATCTCCCGTGCTTATGCAATAAGTATAAATCTAGCAAATATTAGCAAGCAGTTGTCTACCAACATTTATCACAGACTCGTGATTTTGTAGGGAAGTCAAACAAGTTTTTTTATAAAGTTGAAAATATTTGTTCGTTTAGTTTGTTTGTTTTCTTTAAGGTGCACGAGAGAAACATCCTCGCACTGGAATAGTAAGTATACATATTTTACATCCCTCGGTTCATTTGGATGTTTAACAATTTTTATACTGAATTGGGAAGCTATCTAGCGACGAACAGATCGAACTAACTTTAGCGTTTCGTCAGCGCCCTCGGTGGAAAAACGTCCAAGTTTGTAGCACAATAGTTTCCTCTTTTGGTAATAAATATCACCAGCTAACTGGTTTGATTGTTTTTCGTGTTTTATTGTTAATGTAACCTTTAGTCAAGAAAGAAAATGCATAATGCAATACGATAAGCTCATAAGTTTACGTATAGATATATCGCGAAAATTAATATTATTTTACCGATGTTCATCATACTGTGTAGATAAAATATTAGTTGCGCCATCTAGTAAAAGAAAGAGAAACTATTACTTCACGACAAACTTGGGCGTTCTACCGTAGATGGCGCTGTCAAAAGGCTTGAAGTTAGTTTAATGTAACGATACATGAAACTACCTTCAGAATTGTTTAAAAATTGATTATGTCACGCGATCCAGGAATACTATGTTTCCGACATTGTTGCAACAAAAGTATATTTTGCAAAAGTGTTCCAAAGATATGTCCAATTTGTCAATCGTCTATTGCGAATTATAATACAGAACCATTTTTGATTCCGTATCCATATACAAATGCTATCTATCAACCAGCTGCTGTAGTTGTTAGACCATCACAGGGCAACTTTCTAAACGAGTATTCTATTCTTAACGATTTGCATATAGGAATCACAAATTCTCAAGGAATTGTCCATGAGTACGACAAGCAAGGTATAATAATAAACGATCATTCCAAATGGACAGATTGCATTGCACTAAAGATAACTCCTATATGTTGGGATTATCACTGGGATGAAACACTTCAAGCCATACTAAAGGATAATAAATGGAGATCTGACAACTATGATGAAGTTACAATGAACTGTTTTAATTTTGTCATAGAATTCATAAATAATTTGCAATATATGAATATGATATTCATAAGCAAAGAGAATATGTGCGACAAACTGATATTGGCAAAAATTCAAGAAGCAGTTAAATATAATTCTGTGTTCAAAAGCTTAGAACATAATGACTACTTTATAACATAAAAACTTCATGAAATATTAAAAGTGTATTTTGTACATATGAAATCAAATTTTTGTAATCTACTGGAATATATTTGAAAACCGTTTATGTATATTGTTTTTTACCAAATTACACACACCCATCAGCCTCACTTGTTTATTTAAAAAATTATTTTGTATCTTCTAATTGTCTCTATTCGTTGTTGTTTATCACCAATTGTGTCTGGAATGGCAGAAGACCATAAAAAGTTTTTTTACTTGACGGAGTAGTAGTTATTGCACCACAGTTAACACTAACAGTTTCCCCAATAACTAACAAAGTATATTGTAAAATAAAACACGTGTTTTTTACTTTAAAACTCATCACAAACAATTTTTGCAATGGCTTAACCTCTAAACCAGACGGAAGTGCCCTCCGTTCTAAACACACTAATAGCTGTCTGTTACCTACGAAACAGTTTTGATAGCGCCATCTGTGAATGATAAATGGAGCTGTTTCTCTACAAGTTTGAGCGTTTTACCGTTGAGGGCAGCAAAAATATTTCTTGCAGAAGGTTAGGTTAGGTAGACTCCACTGTCATTTTTCATTCATCTGATTCGATCCATACGAGTATCTGGTACTGTGTGTATATATTTAAAAATATGAAGATTACTTAATTATTCATTCCCAAAATGTTTGTCGATAAAATGAGTTTTAAAAAGATTAGACTGCCTTCACTGGGTAGAAACTACAGACAGTTTCTTTGGTTAGTAAGAAATTCATCAACTAACAGCGATCAGCACAAATTTGACGTTATTGTTGTTGGTGGTGGTCATGCTGGTACAGAAGCTTGTGCAGCTGCTGCTAGAATGGGTGCAAAGACCTTACTGGTTACCCATAAGAAAAGTACAGTTGGTGAAATGTCATGTAATCCATCGTTTGGTGGAATTGGAAAAGGAAATCTCATGAGAGAAGTTGATGCCTTAGATGGAGTGTGTTGTAGAATCTGTGATCTGTCTGGAATTCATTATACTATACTAAATAAGAGTAAAGGACCAGCTGTATGGGGGTATAGAGCACAGATCGATCGTGGTTTATATAAGAAACATCTCCAAGAAGAACTTTTCAACACATCTGGCTTAGAAATATGTGAGTCTTCTGTTGAAGATTTAATTATACAAGGAAATACACCAAGTTGCCATGGAATAATTCTAAGTATACCAATCTCTATTGTAATGAAGATATACGATTACTTTGAATGAATTCAATATTCAAAGGGATTGTGTTGCAGAGGATGGAACAAAAATACATAGCAATGCAGTTATTATAACAACAGGGACCTTTCTAAAGGGTCAAATCAATATTGGCTTAGAAAAGAGACCTGCTGGTAGAATGGGTGATGAACCAAGCATTGGTCTAGCCAATACACTAGAGAGAGTTGGATTCAGAATGGGAAGATTAAAGACTGGTAATAGTCCTACATTTTCTTCTACAAGGATATCTCATAAAATAATTCTACTAATAATTCTCTTTATTATTTTAGGGACCCCACCACGGATAGAAAAAAGTACCATAGATTTTTCCAAATGTATAGTAAAGCTGCCAGACAAAGTATCAACACCTTTCTCATTTATGAATGAAACTGTTTGGCTACCAGTAGAAAAACAGCTAAAGTGTTATCTAACATGTACAACTGAAGCTGTCGCGAAGATAGTAAGGGATAACATGCATCAGAATTTGCATGTAACGCAAGAATTAACAGGTCCGCGATACTGTCCAAGCCTAGAAAGTAAAATTTTAAGGTTTGGTGCTATTCAGCATCCGATCTGGCTCGAACCAGAAGGCCTGGAATCTTCCATAATATATCCATCCGGATTGTCGTGTACGCTTCCGGCTGAGAAGCAGCAAGAGGTTATCAATTGTATTCCAGCATTAGAAAATGCAAAAATGCGTAAGTATTTTTTTTTTAAGTACTTAATCCGTCGTGGTTTAATTATTGTAGTACCATTGTCTATGCAGTGACACCCGGTTACGGAGTGGAGTACGATTACATCGATCCTAGAGAATTGACTGTTAGGTTAGAAACGAAAAAGATTCCAGGATTGTTCCTTGCTGGACAGATAAATGGAACCACTGGCTACGAAGAGGCCGCTGCGCAGGGGATTGTGGCAGGTGCCAATGCTGCAGCCAAGGTATCTCGTTCGCTGAATTTATCGGTATCACATTTTAGTTGAACGGTACATTTAAAACGTATAGCTTCTAGGTTCTCAGGAAAAAGCCATTGATAATAAGTAGAACGGAGGCCTATATCGGTGTTCTTATCGACGATCTCATCATTCAAGGCACGACCGAGCCCTACAGAATGTTCACTAGTCGATCAGAGTTTCGATTGAGTCTACGACCAGACAACGCTGACCAAAGGCTCACGAGAAAGGGATACGAAACTGGCTGCGTATCTGAGAAAAGAATGGCAAAAACAGAGGAGGTTCTGTCGAAACTAGAAGATGCTGTAAAATTGCTCCAAAGCGAAGTACGACCGTGTTCGCAATGGCAAAAATTATTGAAAATTAAACAATCCAAAAACTCTCAGATGAAGTCTGCCTTGGATATGTTGGGTATGTCAGGGGATGTTGTGACCGTCGATATGCTAAGTTCGATGTTTCCTGATCGTTTTGGTCACCTCGTCGATGACCCGGTCATCGCCCGAAGATTACAGGTTTGCGAATGTTATTGTCTGTAGCTCGTTCGTGCCCGTTAGAGCGCAGTAGTCTCTTATGTTACGAGTTATCGATACATCAGTACAGATTCGCCGTTGATTATTATGACCAATCAATTGATCTTCTAGATCGAAGCGATTTATGCACATGGCATCGAGAAACAACTGCACGAGGTCAATGAAATTCGCAAGAACGAACAGATGGTGATACCTTCGGACATCGACTATAACTTGTAAGTTTAATTATTCGAAATGGAAGTTATTGATATCTGTTGACGATAATGATTGCTTTGCGTATCGATTCAGGCTGAGATTGAACTTGTCTATCGAGGAGAGAGAGAAGCTCTCGGAATTGCAACCGTACACGGTGGGTTATCTACAGCTTATCTAAATTCTATAGCTACATAACTGTCATCCTTTTTGCTCCCTAGATCGCTGCAGCCAGCCGAATCCCAGGAGTAACACCAGCGGCCATCTTGCGGCTGATATATTATGTAAAATCAAATGCGAATACAGTGTGTAACGTGTAATCGCGAATTACTGTAAATAAAGAATTTAATTTTAAACGAAAGATTTTTACTGTTTCTTTCCTTCTTTTCAGTCCACGTTCGCTTCGAATGAGTGCAGTGGTCGGAGATAACATCTGACGAAATCGTTCACCAAACGTCGACCCAAATACTCGAGATGTCACTCATTTATCACTGAGTAAACGTTCGTCTTACACGCAGAATAAACTGGTGGGTCGTTGGCCTCCTACGTTTAGCCACTGGATAGACCGTGCTAGCTATCGCCGGTCCTTAAATACAAGCTCGTCTAATATTTGGCAAGAATTATCGAAGGTTGATGTTTACGATCGATTCCAAACATAGCATCGTAGACTGCAACTGATGTCTCGTTGTTAAATCATGCCTAAATAAATGTAAGATCAATTTAGTATTCTCGATGTGTGGCATGGACTCGCAATAGTGGGACAGGACTAATTGCGGGACGCCTGTAAAATTCGTTTAATAAGACCCTCGTGTAATTGTCTCTAACTTACAATGCGGTCGAAGTTTCCGTTTCGGTCGACGCGACTAACGACAGAGTCCATGGCAGGGAAGTTGCCTGATCGAATTAACTAGGGTCCGTCCAGCTTCAAACTTCTCGCTACCGAATCGATGATGCATACTCAGGGTAAACGTCGTTACGAGATTATTGCCGTAACCAGTTTACTTTTCGGCGGAGCGGGAATCCGTGACCTTGCGTTTCATAAAATCTTGACAAGTAAACTCGACGATAGTCAAGGTCTGCACTTTCCTCGATATTCTAAATAATCAGCTGAGTATCAGTTCAAATCGTAGATGCAAAAAGTACCGTGTGTCTAATACAACGTTACCTTGCTTTATTTCCGTGGTGTTCGAGGACCGTGGAATATGGAGGTCGGATGACAGTGGACAGGAGACGTACTAACAGTTATCATTTATTACCATTAGTGCGATAGTAAATACTGTTACGATACATTGTACAGGAATGGTGTACGATCGGCCACGTAGTACAGGGTCGTTGTAATCATAAATTCTCTACCATAGTCGTCGATACCTTTCTACATGGTTACTCGAATGACAACGAGCTCGGGGTGAGCTTCGTCCTCAATTCACGGCGAGTTAATACTATTGTCTCTCTGTATATAGCCTCCGGTCTTTCCGAAGAGTCGACATTTTCTCGGTGTAACAATTTCCGCGACGATGCTCCCTTGCGATCCATAATCGTCGCCGGATGGCAAGGAGGAGTGTAAAAAATATACAAAAAGTGACGAGCGATTTTGGCCGAAGTGGTAAAACCTACCGCGCGAAGAATCCCCAACGTTGAGATCGAATAAATTACATTTCCTGAAATCGTAAGTATTTTTGCCGGAGCTTTTACTTGGACATTACTAGAGAATTACTGATTATCAAATAATATGATCTTAAATAGTAATCAATTCATCGAATTAATTTTTTTCTTTGTAATACTTTAGTTGTTTTTTTTTTGTTTTTTTTTTTAGGTACTTTGTTTCATACAATTTATATATTTATATTCGAACTATTACAAAGGAAGAAATTAATGACGGTAGTCAATAATTCTTTAGGAATGTTCAAGCAGGGAAATGTATATTGTCAAGTAAGAATTTCAAGGTATGGAACTCTGGTCATTTCGATTCTTATCAGGTTCGATTTTTTTTTTTACAAGAACTCATTCTTATGTTAAATTCAACGTTGGATTTTCCGTGACGCACGTAAATTACGCAAAGGCACGCGGCTCACGATAATCGAACGACTGCCTCTCTCTCCAAGAACATGCTCACCGACGTGCTCTCGTAATTCACGCGTTTCTCCTTAATTCTAACGCCTCTATACTGGCAAGCTACCGTGTACGTTTATACACCTGTGTATACTCTATACCGATGCTATCGATAACAACCTGTACTCGAGCACAAAGGTACACAAGTACCCGAAAATGAATTCCTGTTTATATATTTGTATATAATAGAAATATTCACGAAACTATACCATTGAAGCAAATTAACATAAAAAATTGTAGCCTGATCATTATGCTTCTCATAATACAGGTGGTTCGTACTTCAAGTTTCACTTTTCTCTACTTTTGGATGTATCAACAAAAATATTTGTATCAAGCTCCCTGAATAATAAGCAACGATTAACACCTAACTTATCTTGTTCAAGATAACCAAATAATTCGCAGTACGTTTTCCTTCTTAATTCCTATTTTCTATCACATTGAAAATCCACATAGTTTGTGTAGATTACGGTGGAGTGTATCCAGCCTTTGCTATCGAAAGGGTTAAGGGTTCAGGAGCCTAGCGTCTCAGCAAACACACCCTCGCACCCATTCACTTGAGCACGGACATCTTGAGGGTTGAAGGGTGCGAGTTTCCTTAGGAGCTCGAAGCTCTAATCGAATAATTAAAAAATAAACACAAGCAGCGAGCTTACGCGTACTCCGACATTGTAAAGTAAAAATGCTAATCTCCGAATTGGTCAGTGCCCTTCAAATTACGCGTATAATCCAACTTCCCCACTCGTTACAAAGTAACTCTGTCTTATCGTTAAATTTTCGTCGCCATTCGAGTGCGAACGAAGTATTCGAGCCAGGTACTTTGCGGGGTACTCGAGTATCTCGGATATATCGATAGCATTACTCTACACGCTCCTCTTATTGTTCATGCGCCAACAACTACTCTCAATAAATTAGTTTAAGGCTACGGGTGTTCCTTAGCTTAGATTACGCTACCTATTCGACGAACTACATCGAGTGTTAAGTTAATGTACAGTGAGGGTCCGTCCAGCTATCAGCTCGAAGAATTTCAAAATTAATTCCTCTTCTAACAAGGCTTGCCATCCACAATCATAACTGATTGACTGTTGTAACTCTTTTGAACAAAATCTTGCTGATTATCGATACATTTTGATGGATTTGCACATTCCTTCCAAAGGGGGTTCCCTTTCGATGGGAATCTTGTAAGTAAAGCGAAAGGGTGGCAACCCTACACGAATGATAGACGGACGATAATAACATACACGCTTACAATTAGTGGTTAGAACAACATTATCATATGATCGCGATCTAACATCCGCTATAATTACACGTGATACAATAATGACGGGAGAATGTTATCTACAAGGACAAGATGGCGAGGGACGTTCAATGCGGGCGCAAACTGGTGACAGTCATAGATGTAACTTCATTCGGTGAACGAACTGTCATATTAAATATTACACGACCTGCTAACACGGTCTACAAGTTGTTTTATTATCGAATGAATAATTATGAAATCTCCCCGTGGTTCCAATCATGCCATTTCGTACAAATTCAGCTCGACGACGCTATCTACCTCTGTCGACAGCTTCGTCGCGGTCGTGCTCGATCGTACGCGATCCATCGATCATCGAGCAGATCGAGTCGTGAGCATAAACGCGAAACCACGGGGTCCGACGAGCGGAAAAGCCACGCGGCGACTGTCACCGCGTCTCGTCGCGCGTTGTTCGCCCGCGATTATACACAGCGAGGGGATTTATAACGAAATTACTGCTCGTTAATACACTAATTACATGGTGCCGTTCGCACGCTCGCATTGCCACGCAATTACTCGCGACACGCGAGTCTCGGCACAACATACACGCGAGCGTCCTCGAAGTCTCGATCTTTCCTTGTCGCGATGGAAGGGAAAGATTAAATAAATAATTAGCGACGAGAGTGATAAAGGTACGTAGCAAGCTGCTCGGGAAGGCATTCTTGTAGTCTAAAAAAAAAAAATCGATTTAGTGGAAACTGTTTCTCGTCGACGAAACTTCGACGACCTCGCGGTTCCACTCACGCTCGCATCAAAAGAGGAGGAACTAACGAGGTGATCGTGAAACGATCTGCTCTCGCTCGAAGATCTGCATTACGCCTTGTAATTGCATAGTTTCACGTGATATATATGTACTTTATACAACAACAGATGTATCTCTCCCACATCATTCAAAAGGTATCACAAATTTTTACTTAGACAGGTGCCAACTACGGAGAGTTATGAAAAATCATCCTACATCTACACCTCCGTGTGGGTCAGATATCATCTCGTGGCAGAAAGCAGATCTGTATTTCTGGAACAGTTAGGCGTATCTTCGAGCGAGAGTCAGACGATTTCGGGTACCATGAGCGATGGGTGCGCGGCTCTGTCTCTTGGATGCACCTGAAGAAACAATGACGATTATTACTCTACTCCTGTCTACGCGTCGGCGACTACGCGCGCGCGCACGTGTGGTTCTAATGAAATATCAAACTCGAGTGCGAGGTATCTAACTCTACGTGGACGTAAGACGGTTTTTTCTTTTTACGCGGTGCATGCGATCCCACCGATGACTTCCGATGACGTGGCCACTGATCTAAAAATCAACGGGAAATTTTCTCGTAATATACTGTGAATTAAAAAAAAAAATAAAAATTCTCTCGCGAAAGACTTTTTCTGTTCTTTCGACGAGGTCAAATTTTTTTTAAAGCAACGAGTACAAGGATGTTGGCGCGAATCGATTGTTGCCAGCAGGTGACCGTGATTAATTCATCGGCACGAAAGCAAATGAATCTGTCGGCGAACGTCATCGGAAGTCACACCGAAAATGGCCCAGGAAAAATGCTACTCCAGTCACTTTAGATTCGATTATAAAAATATTTTTATGAAGCCGATTCTCTGGACTCTCATCTAGTTACGCATAAACTACTAATTATACGAAAAAGACTCGAGACATCTTTTTCGTAGAAAATCTCCATATCTACATTTTTAGTAGTAACAACTATTATACAAAAATCCGGTAGTTTTAAAGCTATCTATGAAAAAACTGACTTCCCGTCTATTATACGTTATATTCTACGTATTTGTAAAGACTGATTTTTATGCAGAAAATGAGCTTCACAAAAAGTGTTTCCATAACGTCTTGTTTTAATCTAGAATGATTGGATTAATAGCAATCCTGCGCGTAGATCGCACGCGTTGCGAGAACCGAGGAGATTTCATCGGGGTCTCCATCTGGTTCCCCATTGTATACAATTCGGCACGTTGAACACCACATTTGGAAGGCATTTCAGAAGGCATTGAATTCCTAGAGTGTATTGTCACGAGTTGTCGTCCGATTATGCCCTGACCTACCTACGTATGACTTCGCGAGAGCGTGACTCGCGTAATGAAAAAAATACAAAAAAATAACGGAAAAAATCCATCAAGAAAGAAGAATCGCCTCGCTGTTTATTACTCATCGTTCGATCGAACGGCGTCTGCACCTGTGCGTCTTCCGCGTAAAAATCGCAGGATTCCGTGGTATTACAAAGTACAAAAAGAAGGTTCCCTAATCCTAAACAGAGCTACGTGAACGATACTTCGTTGTGCTTGAGTTGAAAGGACCCACATAATCGCGAGGGCCCTACCGAGAGTAATTGCGACAGCGTCTATGAAAGTCTATTGCTTCGTTTTAAATCTAGTTATTAAAATCGGTTTTTGGCAGTGCGGATATACGTATACTTTCCCACGAGTTTCGCTACTTTCCACAATGGGGAAAATAAGTTGCTGACGGCCACGCGACGTAACGAGGGCGTTCATTCTTTCACCCTGTTCAATTTCAAGGGGAGGTTCGAGAGAAGTTGAGCGAAGTATGTTTGAAAACGAGTTTGGAATATGTAGAACAAATGGAGAAGGTGGGTTTTTATTGGACGAGGTCCTCGCCAGATACATGAAATCGTTTGTATAAAAATGACGAGAACCTAAGATTGTTCTCGATAATCCAAACCTTCGTTTCCAGACAAGAATTTTTAGTAGTTTTGTTTAAATGTGAAAAATGCATGGCGAGTAACGAGAATCGATGCGGTCGTTGACGAGGCTACTGGTGCAAAACTAATTTAAAACTATAGTATGGTCTGGCACAGTTATGCGTCTAATATTTTTATTAAATCTAAGGACTCCAGGGGTTCATTATACGTAACTATCGTACCAAAGTGAACATTGTAGAGAACCCAAACGCAAAGTAGAGACGTTTAACAAAGATAATTGACTCTTTAAGGACAGGTGTTTTAAACGAGTTTAAAAGTAAACTACTTACGCGAAATTTTAAATAAAATTGGAATTTTTCCCAAAATGATCTACATAATAAATTCAAACCTTATTTCATTATTGGAATGTTAACCCACACACTGTGGATCATTTGTCACGTCTGTCATCAAGGGATTAATCACACGCTTGTACCAGGCTATATTAAATTTAATTAAACACACGCTTGTACCCGGATGATTGTAGGGTTTACATTCTGCGAGCGATCATCTTCGAAATTAAAAAAAAAAAAAACCCTAATGCCGCGCGCTAATAGGAACCAAGATTACAGCCAGCAAATTTATGTTAAAGAAAATTGATGCCGATGCAAATTTATGCTAAAGGAAATTGAAGTGCGATTGCTCGCGGCTCCGAGCATGCCCGATGAATAATGAAGCTGGGGCGATGCGAGGAAGAATGCGAGGAATTAATTGATCATCCATTCGTGTGTTCGATGATTGTGAACGCGGGTCAAGGTTGTTCCGATTTCTCCTCACTCCCTCAACAACTTACCGTGACTGTGAGGTCGCAAACTCATACGCGAACATATCCCAGATTTATCTCGAATTTTGTGGTCGTTACCTGGTCCCTCTAACTTTTTCTCTGTGTCTAAAATGACGAACAAATTAAACGAGCTACGGCGTGGAAGAGCCGAGTCGTTGCATAAAAGCAAACGGAAAGGGTTACCAGAGATTTTAATCATCTCAGGATCGTTGCTCGATATTTAACACCGACAGGGATCGTAACGCGAAAAATTCACCCCCGAACGACCTCGCCGGTGCCTGGCGCCGTTTATTAATAACAATTCGAACAAAGTAGTAGCGTCTCGTATCGGCCGGGCATCGTCTCGTTAAATTCTCGTTTATAAATAACCGATCGGCCAGCTGCGTTTGACTGCGCGTCACGTCTGTCATCTTTCGGCTCTATTTCCCTTGCAACGAATATGCATCGTTGCTATACTCGGATGAGCTTGGACAGGGATGAGCAAAATTTGTTATCTTCGCTGGCTACTTTAGCGACGTTCACTGTATATAACCCACTTCGCTCAAAGTGTGGCTAATAAAACAAGACTTACACTGTATTTTTGTTGTTCGAATAGAATTTTGCTCATCGCTGACACCAGGATATCAAGATCGACACCTCGACGGCGCAGAGTTCAGAGTAGGATTCGAACCCAAACCCGAACCGCGATGGAACCGAAGGGAGGGATTTCCCCATGGAGGCTCGAACCATGACGAGCCTCTATGAATATTTGTCGCTTCGCGTTGTTTTCTCTGCGCTACCATTGTGTTCTACCGAGACAATGAACTATTCAAAGTGACAGGCTCTGTTGGTACCGTTTGCTCCGGTGCCTGGTCCACGGGGACGCTCGTCTGCGGCGAGCAGCGCGACGGATTCTTGCTGGGAACTTTCTGGCGTCAAGGTCGACGACCTTCTGACGCAGACCTCGGCCTAGAGGTGGGCAAATCTCTTGCCTAGATAAATCTAGCGAGTAACGAGTAAAAAGTAAGCCATCCTTTACTCGTGACTCGAATAGATATTAGGTGTATTTGTTATTTGAATAAAAACTGAAGTTCGAGTTATAAAATTAAATGATATTACGAACAGACACATACTTGAATTCTATTCGTTACCTTGGATATAGTTTTGCCCACCTCTATTAGATTACCCAAGGGATGGGGGATTTTAGGTCGAAGGTCATGGTAGCCTTGAGATTGGCGACCATTAGAATAGCAGAGGGTAGCAGAGCTATCGAGAACTCTCTGAAAGCGTTTCTGTTACAGACGAATAAATGGTATCTCGTGAAGTTTCTGGTGATGAACCCAGTCACCAGAAACTGGCAAATCCCTGATTGCTAGATCTGACGTCGCTACCTCGGCGTCTGGTCTTCTCCACGCCTAAGCGACAACGTTCAGTTGCTTCGTATACAGTGTAGAGTTGGGCAGTCATTACTTTGCAGTTACTTTGTAGGTACTTTCATAACAATCACTCACAAATGTCAGAATAAACAGTGATCGTGGATAATCTACGATCATAAATCAGTGATTCGCAATTCTTCAGACCCGTCGTGTCTGAATGATAACAGTTCTGGTCGAAGTTCACGGAGCAAGAACGAGGTAGCTCTCGTGGGGTGTTGAACAGTCACCAGAGGAACTGGATAATCCCAGTTTCCTCGTGGCACCGCCACGAGCTTGGTGTCTACTCGTCTCTATGCATACATGCGAATGTTCAGTTGCTTCGTATACAGTGTACACTTCCCGAGCCAAGCAAGCGAGGAAGCTTCCGTTGATCGAGCAGTGACGTATCATTGGCTCGAGTTCACGGTGCAAAAAGTCTTTGAAAGCGTTTCTGTCACAGGATGAAACCGAGGTGCTGAGTATTCACCAGAAACTAGGAAATCCCAGTTTCCTCGACCTACCGTCGCCATCTCGGCGTCTAGACTTCGCTACGCTCCGATGAGCACGTTGATTCGTATACGGTGTCCTGTCCACTTCCTGAACCAAAGCAATCGGAGAAACCTCTGGTCCGAAGAAGTTTCGCGCGAAGGATCTTCGAATCGATCCCCTCCGAGTAAGTCTGTGCCCCGTCCAACGTGTTTCGTTAATCCCTTGTTTGTGGACTTAGCTGACGGACCACAGAGTCGTTCAATAAAGGAAACTCGACGACGTTGTTTAGCAGATGGTTTCTAGCGGAGCAGTCTTCGTGCTTGGATTCTGAGTGACGCTGTCGCCCATGCTGGGCATCCCGTGGCTGGTGGTGCTCAGCCCGTTGCCCTGCCTCCCAGCGTTGGTTCTGGGATTCCTGTTGCAGATCCTCTTCAACGCTGCGCGTACCTGGGGCTGGCAGCCAACCACCGCGAAGATCAGCACGCCTTGGAAGGCGTTTATCAAGTCGGTGAAGTACCAGATGTATTGAGGTCCGCCGACTACCCATGAGATCACGTCGGCCACCCAAGTAATTCCCATCACCACTACTAGCTTCATGCAGATTCGACCCAGAGCAGCTCTGAAACAGAAACCAGTTTCTTTCGTTAATTTAACTGGTGGCCGGTGAATTTGGGAGCAAGGGGAAATAATCTCTATTAAAATCGACCGCTAATAATTCATGAGCTTGATACAGATTTGATTTTACCTTTGATTATGAGTGTTGTTTACATTGATAGGTAGAGCCAAATATTGGAATTGATCTACGCAAATGCAACCACGAGCGTACATAACCGTGTTAGAGTAAGGCTGTTTTATGGATACCAACGCTACTTCTACTATTAATTGTATCGATGAAGTACGCTAAACGTTAAAGTGGATTCACGTTTGCCTTAGATAAATTGTGCTGTTTTGAGTTTCATTTTGAAAAATAAAATTGGTTCGAGTACCGATTAAACTTTTCTCATTTTAACATCCAAATGGCCGCAAAAGAATGTGAACGTTCCGTAAATACAGTGGGAGATGAAACATGTTCCGTGATTAAAAAAGTTCGCGAAACGGTGCTATGAATAGTCTCAATTGGTCGGAGGGAATTCGGTTAGGTCTTCCTACGGTTTGTCTTAATGTTCTTTTCGATACTCCCATGAATCCAGTTTAATGGCTCCATTTATCATCAATTTTGTATCGCAGGAAGACATTGGGCAAGTCCTCGCCAAATCTATTACGTGTACTTTTCTCCATATATTTCTTTATAATAATTGATAATTTGTACGCTAGATATCATTTTCAATTTTTATAATAAGAATAATTTCGTACCTTTTCTAATAGAATTTAACAAAGACTTGCACGGAAACTTACAGTTTCCTTTTTCAGTGATTTTGTATCGCTGATAAAATAAATAAAGCAGCTAAATGATATCGAATCGAAATTGGTTCGTTTACAACGACTACAAATGGAAACTGGCAACAACGATGGGTTCTTTTCAGTAGGAAAAACGTGGTCCATTCAGTGGTAACGTCCCGTTATCGAGCATCGCGGGAAACTCAACGAATTTCCGGCGACAAAAACCACCCCGATTCAATTAGCACGGCGTTCAATTACGACGTGCATAAATCAGCCCCGCAAACGTATCCGTTTGTTCGGGCATGACACGGTGCGCTGCTAACGTAATGTATGCATCGCATTGTGGTCGAAGTCAAAGCATTATTAATACGTTCCGGCAGAATATTCGCAGCTCGTTACGGTGTCGTGTCGCGAAATTACGGCAACACGAGTCTCCCGACCCTCTTTCCCTTCATCCGTTTCCGTACCCACTTGCCAGAAACCTGAGTTGTCTCATCTCTGAACGCATAGTCGTAGGTTACACGTTAACATTCTTGAAAAGAAATGAAACGTTCGGAACTAAACTCATTTTCATAATAACTAGAGTTCTTCACTCGCTTGTCGCTAATACACGGAAGCAATGAATTTTACTTGTATCGATTGAATACATTCGATACTATAATTCTCTTTCTAAATTAGCAGTTGATTCATTGCATTCGGTCCACCGGGATGCAAAGAATCATCAATGGACATTCAACGGCATTAATTATGGATGAATATTTCCAACTTCGTTTTATTCATCCGCCCGATCAATTTAAACAGAAACAGCGCGATAATATTATTTACAGTTCGCTCGTGTCGCGAAAATCCGGAACCAATCGGAATCGTATCGCGTCGGTGATAAAATCAAACACAGACCGTCGGCGGCATAATCGAAGTCTAATGGAAATATTGCCGATATGCAACTATAAATGATGGAGGCTTTTTTATTATTGATCCAGTTTCATGCGCAGCGAATCGTGCGGCGGGGCACGCATGTTATTATTTTCGAATCAAAGTTTCATTCGTACTGAAAAATTCATCGGGGCAATCATGTAGGACCCCGTGGAACGAATCGAAACAATGGAAAGTAGAAGAGGGACCGGTAATCATTGGGTAAAATTATAATTTGAATTGCGAAATGGACAAGTTTAATATTGTTGAATGAACGAGAACGAGAGGTACAGAGCTGAGGAATGGAAACACACGGTCGATCACCTGCGAACAGCTGCACGAAAGAATCACGAATACCCCTTCGAAGAAGGCAGGTGCTGAAGGAAGATTGTAAAGAAGAGGACCGAACCAGAGCCGTGAAATCGGCTTTGTCGACGAGAGACGTCGACGACAAAGGAGCCAGAATCATCTTTAAATATACGAAATTCGGTTCCCATTCTTATCTAACACCATCTTGGATTCGACTGAGGTCTCTGTGACCTGCTCTGGCATTTAACCTAGTGTATTCTAAAGTAGAGAAACCCTCGCGATTCGAAAAGGGCAGGGAAAAAATTTTTGAATCCATTGGAATTTAACACAGCTGAATAATTGTTAACATTCCACCTCAAATATGATATTTGAAATATCACAACCGTAAGTTAGTATTCCGGGTTAATACAAGTGCCCATTCATCGCGTGTTTCTTTTTAGAAGAATATTTCAGCGCTTCCGGCCCAGCTGCTCAGAAAAATGTACGTGCCGCGTGTCAGAAAATGACTGACGCGTGAAACAGAGAAAGGCGGTAGGTCTCGAAAAACAAATTCCCACACAGAACAGCAAAGGTACACGAGTATACGAGTATAAAAGAAAAGCAAAACGTCGGAGACATCATCGCGGTGTAACGAACGCGTGGAAACGAAATCGCGAAACGCGCGTGGGGGAGGTACACGACAAGAGCGAAGGAAAATGATTCGCGGCAGACAGCCGCGAGTACTTTTATTCGATGCTTCAAATTAATGCCAGTCGGCGAGTATCCGAAAGAAAGAAGGATCGATCGCCGAGCCACCGACGAGTTAATTGACGTAACGAGATGGAAGGGTGGATATGGATTGTTAGCGTCTGCCGAGACTGGGAAATATCGACGACATTAATAACGGAAAAAAAGAAGGATGAAGTAATAAAAAAAAACGAAGAGAGGAACACTGGGGAAACGGCACGAGGATCGTCGATATACGCCCTCGAGAGAGAGCTCGTTATCGCCGTTATAATGCGACATCGGACGTTTATTTTGTAGTGACCAGTTGCGTCTAGACGTTGCTATAAAACGAACGTCCTTGTTTGCAACGGCGGAGGATGTATCAACTTTTTGCGGACCGTCCATTAGGATAAGAAAAGAATCGCGGATGTAAGAGACACGCCATCGCCGGTAACGCGAGTACATTTGTAACAGTCCAGAAGGGATTAGCGGGTCACGGTCTGAAAATGATACGGACGTCACGTAACCGACGTAATACTGAAATATTGCGTGCGGTTGCCGACCGCCATATTTACTTTTCTGGTCGTCATTGAATGCAACAGAGGGAAACCATTGCTCTAAAGTGCAAATAAGCAAGTTTACAGCAAGTTTCTTTTACAATAACGTAAAATTGCATTTATTCGCCGAAGAAAGGGGACTCGAGTTACTTTGGCACCAGTCGCAGACTTTTCGATCCTCGAAATTTTTATTTTGATAGAAACGTCCAGAGACATGCATCCAGAGGGACCTGCGTCATCCAGCTGACAGTTATAGCGCGTTCAACGGACAACCTCGTCGCCTCTGGTCCGAGCATAATTCAAAAGGAGCTTCTTTGAGCGACCCGAGCTTTATTTGTGGCGCGTTTATTTCGGCAACGGAGCCTGAACTTTTAAATCGCCAGCGAACCGGAGTCGGTATGTCATTCAGAGCTGCTTTGTGAATGAACGAGAAGACGCTGGGAGCTTCCTACCGACGTTCGCGTGCTTGGGGCTTACATTGTCGCCGTGTGTTATCGTGGAATGTACCTGCGACGATTATTCAAACGCCCGAGTCTTTTTAATTGGGCAATTAGCACCCGGATAATTCTTTCCTGCGATTTCTATATCCGTGGGGCGATGGATCATGGTGTCCATAACGATATGATTTCGCACAGGTTCGTTCTTTGAAGCTGTGAAACTCCATTTTTAAAACTTAATACGAATTATCCTCGCGAGTGGTGTCTGTCTAGACAGCGAATTAATCTTTCGTTATTAGTCGGGACCAAATGAGTTCATATTTTATCGATTTATACTCTGGAATACCCTCTTGTAAGATTAAAAATATTTCCATACAGAATCTAAACCCCAAAGCGCGACCTACGCAACGCGACGACATGTTTTAGTAGCCTTCTGCGCGGCGTGCTCGAAAAAAGCCACAGCGGTTCGGGAACGTAGGAAAACATCGTGTTAACATAGATCCGCGGGTCAACCTTCACGGAGATCAGCACCGTTCCTATTTTTAAGCCGCCATATTTATTTCTGCTCCTTAAAAAAGATCCTACATGTTTTTCGCTGCAATGCAGACCCCGTCGTATACAATCGCGTGCGCTTTGAAAAATACTCGAGCATGAGTTACTCGGTGAGCCGTATTGTTTTACAAGCAAGCGTTCACCATTCTGAGTCATCCTCGGATAAATGAACCTCTTTGTGTACATCCTAAAAGAATGCACCGGCCGCTCGGGGAGATTGTGCCAACCATAGAAACGAAGTTGCTAATTCACTGTTCATTTTCTTATCGTACAGAGGTGGTCGAGTTTCTTTTCGATTCGAAGTATAGCCAAGTCGAATGATCGAGGGTCACCTCTGGAAATTTAAACAGAACCTGACCCGCCTAAACAATCCAAAGTATCGTACCGGATACAAGTTCTCTCGAACAATTCATCAAGATAATGTGTTTGTTGATGGACCCGACAGATCGAAATGCCGCGGAAGTAACGCTACGTATGTCAATAAACTCTCCTCGCTCTCGAACGATTACACTAACATCCGTCATAAATTTCAACACTTTTTAAGAAACTCACATACGCACTATTTCGTACATTTCCTAGATTCGAAATTTCACGTTTCTCTTCCGGAACACGATAAATAACCTTACTTTGATGTTCGAAATGTTCCAACGTCACGATAAATTCTACGACAAACGAATAAAATAGTTAACGAAGAGATTTCTCAAACGACTCTGTCAGTAATTTCTGTCAGTAATTTCTGTCAGTAGTCTCTGTCCCAAATCCGTATCATCGAGCCGCAGTATTAATTTCCGCCTACGTAAGCAGAGGACACGCATAATCACAATTTTTTCATCGCGACGCGCTTACGCTTAGTCGAATATTCGTATCAGCGTAACGCTTGCCGGATGAAAAAGGACGAGAGCTCCTCGAATATACGGATAGGGATAAAAAAAATAGGGGTTGGAGGAACGAACGCATGGTGCGCGAGAGAGAATCTTTATCCGCCGTTACCGTAGCGGCGTTCCAGCCCCGCGCAGACGGACAGAGACTGCGGAGGCTCGACTCGAAAAGAGAATCGCAAATTGAGATCGTCAATATCAATTTCAGCGCGGGACGAGGGAGCAAAGGTGGCACGAAGGGACCCAGCCGAACGAATGGAAAATAACGATTCGATGCCTGATATCTGTCGGCGCGGCAGTGATAAAATAAATTCTCCTTTGACTCTCGCTCGCTCTATAAAAAGGCTCGCGCAGGTGCGCTGGCATAAATATCCGAAAAAATTGCGACTCGTCAAACGACGGAGCGCCTAACCAAACCGAGTAGTGGAGAACAATTAAAATATTTCGTTGTTTCGTTACGAATAAAAACATTGGTAGATCGAAAGTATCCTCGCGTGTTAATATTGGTGTGACACGTTTTACTCCTGAAGAGGGTGGCTGCTGGGGCAACAGAATTCGAAGAACACGACTAGCAACGCGAGAGTCTCGATTTCTAATGTTACCTATGTAGAAAAATCATTTAGATAAAAATCGATGGCTGGACCCGAAACTATCGACAGGACCGCTACCAAAGCGAAACGGTTTCTCAGAAAAAGAATTTCAGAAAGTTTTTCACGAATTTTCTGAAATGATAACGCGGAAAGAGAAAGGTTCGGAGGTGAACACCCTTCGAGGCGGATGTCCTGAGGCCGCGCGTTCGGTGATCCCGATTGTCCACGCTCGCGTATCAAAAATCACGCGCCGCGATGGAACCAGTCGTCCTTGATATTTATCGGCCCCGAGCGTCGTCCTTCGCGCCGAAATAAAGCCTCGTTTGCCCAGGGCAATAAAAGCGAGCGGCTCACCTCGGTCTTCGGTGTGTGTATCGCGTTGCATGGAACTGCTTGGAGCGTTTCTGTTCCTCGGCTCCTGTTAATCGCTGTATATCGCGCGCCTTCCGCGCCGGGAACCAAATAAACGAGCTTCTTTAACTACGCCGCAACGCGGTTTAAGGTTTCCCCAGGTTTGCCAACCGCGGTAATCGTTCTCCCCGGAGTTCCTCGCGATTTCGAGGAAACGAACTTTTCGATTGTATCGCGGGAATGTAACGGGAACCCTTCAAGTATTTTCCACAAACTTTCGTTGGATCTGATTGGTCGAAGTTGGAGAAGGATTTAGGGAAACATGTCGAGGTTTTATCTGTGTCGGAAGAAGCCGTAAACGACGAGATTTGGTGTAAACTTGAAACATTTTGGGCCTGGGGACAAAGATGGGGCTATCTTGAATCCGAAAGGGGCGAGGAGTCTTAGGACAGCGGAGAAAAGTGTTAGCGTTGCTTAGACTTGGCGTGATCTAGATCTCTCTCTAGATCTCTCTCTAGATCTTCTTTAAAATTCTTCTTTGTAAACCATATTTACAAGCGTTACTTTGCCAATCGTTTATTAAAATAACCGAAGTCAAACGCGACTCGAAAGGGAAATTTTTGCAGAGAGCACGGTTCACGCGAAATCCTCAGGGCAACTCGTTCCGACATTTCTGAACTTTTCTTCCGAAAGTTATAAAAGAGTCGGGCTGTTAAACGTTCATGGAAAAAATGGCGGTAAATATTTGCTGGAAGCAAAGGCGATGCACGGTCAAACGGATCGCAGACTCGAGGTGCGGGGAGCGTGTTTGCGGATCTGGCAATTCGTCCGGGAAGCTACCAGGTAAATATTTCTTTTTCTCTCACGGATATGCTCGGAACAGGCGTATACGTCGGGGCAAGACTGACGCGAATCTCGAGGAACCGCGCTGGTAAATCGCGTCGGAACTTAATTTAGAGCGACGATATACCGATCCGCGTTTCACGTTTTTCCTGCTCATCGAAATGTGTACATATAAATGGGAAACATAACCAATCGATGTTTGCCTGTTTGCCTTGGCTTCGCTATATTTAATATAAAAGGATTCGCTTACCTTTCCGTGGTGCTCTTGACGAATTCACCCTTCCACAAGCCGCACGTCAGCTCGCGAGCAGTTGCCGCAAAGAACAGGAGATTCACTGCAAGGAGGATGCCGATGGGCCCGAAGAAGTACGCCAGGATCTCCATGTCTCCTGCAACAGGAAGTTAAAAACTTTGTAATAATTTTCAGCGAAACGTGTCTGTAACCGATGGCAATTTCCGTGCAGTCACCTGTTCGTCTCAAGCTGAGGGAGCCTTTCTTTGAACCCTTTCCTGCTGAACGCTAAGTATTTGTTTATAAATTCGTATTTTCCACCATACGTTCATGTTTGCTCTAAACAAAATTTGGACTGCGACAGGAGCGCAACGATATCGACGCTCGCTATTCTAATAAACATTACAATGCATACGGAGCCCGAGGAAGTTGATACAGATTAACGAGACACTTTCATTTATTGCACGAGCATGTTTCCCTAAATCGTGACAAGCAGGAACGCGTATTTTATTTACAAAACACACTTGCAGCTTTCCCAGTGGCATGAGAAAAGAAATCGGACCTGGAAACGCTCGAAATAGTATGTATCCTCTCGTTGCTCCGTGTCCGATGCGCGGTGTTCAATAATAAACGTTGCGATCAGTTGAATGGCGAGCCGGTTTATCTTTACAACGTTTAATTCAACCGGGTGCGTTCGCAGCGGCGCGATTCATCGTCGGGGCGCGGGAAACGTAGAACGTGCTGTTTTGCCGCTCGTTAACCGGAAGTCGAAGCCACGCATCGTGTACCAGTCGGCCATTAACGATTAAACTATTACGCGAAATTGTGGCTACCAGGGTGAACGACTTTGGTGGCGTGGCTAGGTTGTCGTGCTTTGCTTATTGTGTTTTCGAACCGTTTGCTTGTTATCACGAGACGAGAAAATCGCTTTGAGTCGGCCACATCCAAGACCCAACACCTAATACCCCAGTCAGACCTAATTGCAACAGCTAATACCAGACTTCCGAGTATATTTTTGTAACCTTATCGTGGTAGGTGAAGGTGGACTAGAGATACACTAAGTCTAAAGGGATGTAAAAGTCTTATATATCTTTTTAAATCAAGCATGGAGAGACGCCAATCCCGCATTCCTCCGAGCTTTTCTTTTCTGCTTGTAGAAACGTGTTTTCGAATAAAGTATTGCAACTATGCCACTCGCGATAACACTGCGAAAATATATAAACGTTCGATAAAAATTCCTTGTTGTTTTGTCACCGGGTTACTTCACAAACTACGAATTCTTTCGAGTAAAAAAAGCAAGGAAAGAATTTATTTTAAACGATAATATATCGAAAAACTCGTACGGAAAAATCGTACGAGGTGTATGAGAAGTAAAATAACTGCTAGGAGAAGCTGATATATGGTCGTGGTAACGTGATACCGTTGAAATGTAAAGGAGTTAGATGCATTAGTTAGATGCGTAGACGTTCGAAGAGGAATCCTAGAACAAATTCCTTTGAAAATAAAAAAAATTCGAGCAACTACAACCGAACGGAGGGAGAAATTCCCCCGACGGATCCGCTTCCCAGTGAATAGGAAACGAACTCAAGGATGAGTTCCGGGGTTCGACTAGTACTCCGCGGGAATGAGGAATAACGATAGGCAAAGCGGCTCGATAATCGATGACAGACAAATAAATCTGGCGACGGCTGACGACGATCGTTCCCGCGATTTCACGGAACTCCGGAACTCCTCTGTATACGAACGACAGATAAATCGTTTCATTCCACTCGGTTGCCTTCTGATTTTCGCTACCCTGTTCGCGGAATCGCTGGTTCGCTCGACACTGTTTCTTTCGAATTTTAATTCTCATCCAGACCCATACGTTTCAAACCGAATAAAAGATAAACAGCTTTTAATCTCACGTACTATCGATACAGCGTATTTGTGGATACAAATAATATACACTGCGAGTCAGACAAAAAATTAATGAATCGCAGAGCATGTTTTACATTCCTGATCTATGCCGACCGCGATTGGCAAATTTCATTAAAGAGATTGTAAAGTACGTCGTAAGCGAACGAGTTCTGCGAACGTAAACAAGGTCGCCTCTGAAGTATTCGTTTCAAGAGTTCGAGGTATAAAGATCTCCGTGGATCAAGTGTTGGACGAGTTCATAAATACCACTTGCTTGCTTTAGTTGACGCCGCGTGTGAATTGGTGCCCCATCTACAGTTTGTAATTGGGACGTTCCGATTGCAAAATGGACTGAAAATAGAAGAGTTCTACGAACGTAAATAGGATTGCTCATACTTTCTTGTCTCGGAACTTGCCGAGTGTCGATTCAAGGACTGCACGAATTCTACGCAATTATCTCCGCGGTATCACAAATATTGAGATCTATCGATCGTAAAATATGTCGGAGTTAGACGATTTCGACGAATAATAAACAAACGTCGCCGTTGGTTACTTGTTTCGTGAAATTCGAAGTGTACATTAAACGAATCTGTATATTTCGCAGGAGTTTCCTGATGTCTATTTCTGATTGATCATCTGGTGCACGGTATGCATCTGCGCGGATGATTATTGGTAACTGCCGATCGTAAATTATGTCGAAATTAGACGATTTCTGGGAACGTAAATAATATCGAACATTCAGAAGGAGAATTCGCTCTCCCAATGGTTGCAAACGGGAAACACGCTGAAACGGAAGTTGCAACTTTTAACGTATCGAAACTTGTACAATTTTTTATTGATTTCTTTCGTATCTGGATGAAAATTTAGTAGAGTACGCGTGATAGAGGAAACATACACGAGGTATCGTTTCCGGTGAAAAAATAATCCCAAGGACGAACGGGAGCGAAAATAAAACGGGCCAGAAAATGTCGCGAAAGCTGCAAATAGATCGATAATTCACGGGAAGGCGGAATAAATCGTTGGGCTACGACTCACCGACAGGAACAGTTTGTTTTCGTAGCATATGTAGGCAGAGCGCGGTACACGGCCAAAGGAAACGCACGTTGTCATACTTTCAGGGTTGGCATGGTAGCAAACTACGTACTGCATTGGAAGAGAGACTAGTAAAATTTTATATAAACGAGCGAAGAAGGAACACCCAGTGAAACTCTTTTTTAACCGACTTCGAAAAGGAGGAGGTTACTCAATTCGACATGTATATTTTTTCTTTTCTATCTATTAGATCTGAGGCTCCTAAATTGAAGATTGCATCCAGATATTTGTAAATGTAACTCCACCTTCGATTCTTGTATGCCTTAAGCCACGTTACAACCACCAAGTATTTCCGCAACGTAGTTCCATCCATTTCCAATGATTCGATTAGTACACGTCGAAGAGTCGAGCGCGGAAGAGTAGCTCAATATGCGCGGTGAATAACATCGAAATCATTACGTTAAAAGGACCCAGGCGGACTACAACGCGTGTATTTTAATTAGTTCGTCCGATACTTTCAATATCCCGCGCCTCGACGTCGTTAATTGGATCCATTTATTTCCCTTTCGAAGATCCCATTACGCCCGATTCGAATTTTCGGATATTTCTCGTGGTTACGTCTCCCCCCCCCAGGGCCCCGCGTGTCATTATTCTCTGCAATTCCCATTGTTTCGTTACGCTCTTCGTTCGGACTCGTTATCCGAAACGATTTGGAGAACGGTCTGGCGTTACACGAAAATTAACATTGCTCTGTGCGAGCTTCTTTCGCCGTAAATCAATACGAGGCATTTTTTTCCAATGAAATTCCAGGTGCAAATTAATTTTCTAAAAAATCGCTTCTGGCAAAACTTAACCCTCGGTTAGGAACGCGAAATTCCTGAATTTTCCAAAAATAAATCCCAATCGAACACGATAGAATAAACATTAAAAATATACATCACAGACAGACCTTTCGTCGCCAATTATTCGCACAGAATTCAGCCCCGTCTCCGCGCAGAGCTTCCGGGGCCTAATCTCGACGATTCCTCCTCGCTCCCATCCGTTCCTCCACGCGAGAGCCTAATCACAGCCACGATTCCCTTCGAGTCTCCTCTATTCCCGCGAGCCGAACGGTGGGAAAGCGAGCGGGAAACGTTTGCTGCTTAGGCGAAAGTCGCAGGGCACGGAATTCTCGCGTCTAGCACGCGAATCCGTCGATCACCCCTCGCGTTCCCGCTGTTCTTGGCTGAAATTACGTCGAATCACGGCAGCGTGCACTTATCGAGTCCCGTAGGCGGAGAAAAGCGCGGATCGAGGGACGGGTGCGTGTCTGGATCCGTGCAAGATCGCGAAATCCACGGAATTCGCGGAAACACCTATGAATATGAATACGTTCGTTCCCGATCTAATGCCGGGGGGCTAGTTTTCGTGAATACCCGCCTCGCGTCCCGAGTAGGCAATCTGCTAAGTATACGCGCAGAAGGGAAGCGCTGGATAACTAGTTTCCAAGTAAATTGATACGTCGGGGTAGGCTGCGTTTACCGCGGGACCCTCTCCTCTTTTACAATGTTTTCATGCACGTGCGTCCGAGCTGCGTCGAATCGCGGCTCCAGGAGAAACTAACTTTTTTCTTGACAGTAATAATCCACGAGTACAATTACCGGGTCGATGAGTAATTGAGGCGGTTGGGAGAGTCGCGCAGCTGGCTCGAGTCGGGGGCGAAACTTCTTTCTTTTATTTTCCTCCCTGTTTGACTACGGGGTGGGCTATGTTGGATGGTTACTGCAATCGAATCCATGTAAATCATTCTGCGAGGGTAGGTAGTTTTCGAACTATATATTTTTGTAAATTTATTTAGTACTCTACGATGGAAACTGTTAGGCGTTGGTTCTACTCGTCATCTATTTTTGGAGTGAAATTTTGCCCATCTCTGATTTGATTTGACGCGAATGGAGAACGGGGCTGGTCGATGGACGAGGAACTTCCGATTGGAAGAAACAGGGGTTTCGATTTTCCTGCTGGACGACCGATCATCGTTGTTTCCACGATGAAACGCTCGATTCGAAGTTAAACGATCCTTTATTCGCGCTTTTATCTCGGGGATCGGTGCGCGGCATCCGGCCGTGTTTTTCAACTCGAATGACGCTGGCCTGCGGTCGAGCACGTGTTACTCCCATCGTATAAAGAATAAACCTTTTTCCCACCAGCCGTGAAAGTTTTCCAACTTTTTTTTAATTTTCAGTTTGATATTTCTGTAGATTATGATTCGTAATAAAACTCTTTTAAGCCATTGGACATTAATTCTTTGAAGTGAACTTGGAGAAACACTATTCTACTCTTCAGTGGCGAATCGGTTTTAAATCGCTAACTGTCTCGACGCCACACCATACATCGTCTACTTTTTTCCCCTTCGCTTAACCGTAAACCATGGCGGTATTTGCGTATCGGTGGTTTGTAACAGGCCAGTTTGTCATAGCGAACGGTGATAAAATTTTGGCCGCGGTTGAAATCCATTGCGGCTCGCGAGCACCGCGTGAATTTTATGGTAAATAAAGAACCATGCTTGTACCAGTTATCGGGACAATCCCCGTTCCATTTCTCCGCTAACTGGTCCTGGACTCTCAACCCCGTAACCGCGCTTGCAATCTGCCAGAAGCACGCTTCGACGAGGGCCCCATGGCCACTTATCGGCGAGAGGGTCGCCGCAAACAAACTCATAAATAAAATCCTTGCGCCGCAACTTTCACGAATGGCGATGGGTGATGATATTGAGCTACAGCTGACCCAGTTGCCACGTTAATCCCGACTGGCCAAAAGGGAGCCCTCCCTCCGGAAAATTTGGAAACTGTCAACGACACGCGCGAATGAACGAACGATTTCTTTTTACTTGTTTTGTTTTTTTCGTCACGTTGAATCCGTTTCCTCGTCGAGTGGTTGTTGCCAAGCGGCTTCTGCTCCGAAAATTGGAATTTCGAGGAATGATAGTAAACGTCTGCAATAGCTGAACAGGTTCGTATAATTACATCCTATGCGGTTCAGAGACCACAGAGTTCGTTGGTTGGGAATTTATCGTTCCTCGAGTACAATGGGGTAATTTTTGATAAATTATTAAATTCTGGAATCTTTTCGAGAAAGTAGATCGAATATAAAATATAAAATGAATTGAAATTTGCATTTCAAATGAGAGCTGTGTCTTCGTTCCTGGCAATGAGAGCAACAAGTTAAGGGCAGAGCTTACCAGCAGAGTTGGAAAGACTAAAAGAAAAGATTGCCAGGGTTCTATGAGAGCGGAGAACAATCGGAGAAGAATCAAAACCAAGGGACCCTGGGAGTACCCTTGTGGAATCGCTAATAAGTTATTTTAGAAACTCACGATACACGGAAAGCGTCCTGAATCTCATTAAGACGTTAATTTCGTCCAGCCAGGCCCGTGATTAATACATTCTTTCAAATTTATTCCCGGCGCCGAAGTTAAAGTCTGCGGGGGACACTTCTCACCCTCTCCCACCGGCGCGCATAATTTTCCGACGACTTTCACGCCGTTAATCTGAAAGTAGGTATTGTATGTAAAGCGTGTAAAGGGCCCACAAGAAACCACGGCTCGAATATTAAACGAAATGCAGAGCAGCGGAGCTAGACGCCTCTCTTTTTCCACCCTGCGCTATCGGTTCGCCTCTTCGAGGCTTCTTTAACCCAAACAAGGTTGAATTTAAAGAAAAATTTGTTTGCTAAAGTCTCTACGAAATTATTAAATAATTTCCAAAGTTGAATTACAAACAGGGGAAATTTTGTTGGAGTCTCGACGGAGACTGGAGGGTGGAGCGTTTTATTCAAGGGAGATTTCCGATTCTCCCGAAAGGACGTCGGTCGTAAATGGGTGTAATTTCCATTATGTAATCATTCCCGAAACACCTATCATCGCCGTTACCCAAATGTTCCAAATTTAATTATTCCCTCGTTCGATTCGCTGGCAGCTGAACAGCCCCCTGTTTCTCCTTAACCCCCGAGTTCCTTCGCGCTTCAACAAGTTCGTTGTTGCGTCTACTTTTTCTCAGTTTGACGACTCTATTGTTTCGACCAGCTCCTTTGAAATTCAACTCCTCCAGCCTGCTCGCTTCCGCGACTAGACGGTAGCCTCGACGCCATCGATCACGTTGAAGATCACGTTGAAGATCCCGTTCCAAGGCGCGCTTCTAAATTTCGCGAAAATCTGACGACGCCGACGACAAGTTCGGGAAGCTCGTCACAAAAGTTTCGAAACGTCGGGATAACCTAGGCAAGCTGCGTCCCGACGACGACGTCGGCCTTTCCATAAAGAACGCCACGGAATATCAAGAGGGTTTCGTGTCTCGGGTCGAAAAATGGCCGATACTCGAGACTATCCTTATTGGTGGAGAAAAGTAGGTGACGTAACGAACTGAAACTTTTCGTGGCTGTTGGTACACTCGTGGAGACGGTGTATGAATTTTTTGGAATAATTTACTCTGGTAATGAATGAGTTATTGATCAGTTTTTTATGGTCGTCCTATTTTGAAATTTGTATCGAGTATTCACCGAAAATCGAACAATGCACCGCGTAAATTTCAAATAATTGCAGTGACTCGTTTCTCCGGTAACACGAGGTTAAAGAAAAGCGGGTATTTAAAATTCCGAGGCTGCAATATCCCCTTAATCGAGCGCCGCAGCCCGTTACTTCCCACCCCCTAATTTCCCTTTTTATCCCAAGCTGCTCGTCGAGCTGACTCAAAATTCCGCGACCGTCCGTTCGACCAAAATTCAACAACTTTTTCGTCACGGACTTCTCGTCCGCCGAAGAATGTCAGGTTTCTTGCCAGGAGCAAAGTTTTTCTATCAAGACTACCTGGCTCTGTCGAACACTCGCGGGAGAACCACCACGGGGACGTCCGTTATCATCTCGACTGGAAACTCCAAATGGATTTTGTTTGCTAGAAAGGAGAAATAATATTTCCTGTAAGACGTAGCCGGGACGTGATAATCAGAGTTTCTAATCAGACTTCGACCCTCTGCGGTCCTGTATCTTCTTGGGGAGCACTGGACCGAACCGAGCCACGTTCGAATGGAGTTTCTTTGTGCGAGCAAACCCGGAGATAAGCGGTTCTGTTTTTGCCAACGCCATTTCCCCGCATTAGAGACATTAGCGTGGCGTCCAGAGCATAGTAGGGCGTCTCTCGTGGTATCGGAACGGACTCATTTAATCGGTTACTCGTGGAAAACAAATTATATACAAAGAAAAGATTAGTCGACCACTATCGTGACAGCGCGTGCTTTGATACTTTTGAGATCCAACGTACGTTTCTAGATGAACGGTAACAGCGATAAAATAAGAAACGGAAGTAGCAAGAAAACGAGAGTAAAAACTAGAGTTAGGAGGAACTAGGGAAGCCATGGGGGGGTGGGGGTGAACAAAAGAAACGACAGGGAGAGAGTAATGAACGAGTTACGAATCTTAGGAGTACAGAGAGCAACCCGGCGTCTATATCCGCTGGGTTTTGGCGGGACGCCAACAATAGCTGTTTCGGCCAGGTTGTATCTCACTCCATGGCAACCCATAACAAACATAAGTGAATTATGTCGACGCGTGCCGTTCGATACTTTACGGTGGCGCGGTCAAATCCGATTAATCCGGCGTCGAAAACGCTTCGCGAGATCAATTGCGTACGTTGAGTGTCGCCTTCCATTCTGCGTTCGCTATCCTCTCGCCTACTCTACGAATCTCGTTTTAACGACGCCAATTTATTCCGCATTATCCATTTAGCGGGGGAGCCTCGTGTTTCGGCTCGTCGTATGCGAGAACACGGGAGACAAATTTTTCGCCCTATGTAAACCGAGATCCTCATCGACTCGTCGACGAAGAGGGACGGATCGTTAACAGAGACTCCCATTAGAAATGCTAAAAGTTTAACGCTATTTAATTGGATTTTCTGGTATCCTGTAGCTTTGAAAAGGGGTCCTGTCGATGCGTGGAAAGTTATCAAAGTTACAATATTAATTGTGTTAGGTCGTCCCACTAGTTCATGCTACTTATTCTTCTGCTACTCAAATTAATATGTGAAACATACTCTAAAGTGCTATAAAAAAAATCTCTCCGTTTTATAATATTTTCCCACCTTTTCGTCATAGTCATAATATACCGTCACTAGAAAACTTCATTTTTTTTTAGATAATTTGTAAATGGTCGAGGATCAACCATAAGGGTCGAGATCGTTTCCCCTGCTAGTACAGGCTAATTAACGCATTAAAATTGCAATAACTACCTGCTTACTCGCCTTCCTAATGGGAATACCATCTAAAGGAATAGTAAACGCGTTTCGAATGGTGGGACCAGATGTTAGAAACGTCGACAGGTGGTGTTTCCACTCGAATCTTCGCTACTGTTAGGTTAATAGGCTATCAACTCTATCGCGTTGTTAACTACCAGAACACCGTTGTAACGCCGTTATCGATCATAGTTCTATCACTGCCGTTAACAGTTCACTCGATAGACCCCCGGACAGTAATGGAGCCCGTTCTGGCAAATTATCGGTGCCGCATACTCGATTGTTAGCAACAATTCGACGGCTTGAAACAATTTAGATGCTCCGAGTCCGTAAAGGGGGAAGACGATGAGAAGTTTCGGAATTGAACTTGCTAAAGACTAGTTCGGCACGCTGCCAGGGAAACTCGTGCACAGGTAGCCTTGCGAGAATTCGATATTACGACGAAGGAACTGAATGCTGATTCGAATGTTGTACGAATAATAAGAACCCGAAAGCCCTCTCGTAACTGGGGCGAAGGTCTCTATTATTCTGTTAGGTGAGGAGGGTCGAAGTTTTATTCGAACGATCAACAAAGACTGTTTAATTCCACCTTGGATTCAATTGGCACGCTTCAAAGGAAAATGAGACGATTTCTGATGGACAATTGCTTAGTAATAAATATCGTCAGCAATTATCAATTGTTTGATACGGAGGTTCCGAAGATTTCTCGATGGAAATATAGAACTCGAGGCTATCAGAAATGCAAGGGGATCACCGAATCCACCGTCAACGTCAGGAATGCCGTCAAGGGTACAACTTCTGTTGGAGAAATGGATTCGGTGGCAGCAGTTTCGCTAATGGTATCGTTCCTCCTCGAAGGTGACAAAGATTTATGGTCGGGCGTCTTTGTAATTGTCGGTGTTTTTCCGGATCATCGAGCCCCGTGACGCGATTTACGAGCGCCACCCCCCGGCGCAACAACAAGCTTTCCTCGCTTTATCAATTACAGTGTTCGCGCCACGCGACGGAAACGAGGCGAAAGCACGTAAATCAACGACGGGGAATTTGAAAAACGCGTTAAATTCTCGCGCACAAATCGCTGTCAAATATAATTAGCCGTCCTATCGAGGGAACCCTGGCGGTTGCTGCCTCGATTCGAGTTTCTCCCCGTTGCCAACGGCCCCACCTTTTTTCCCTTCAGCATTTTCCACCGTGGCCAGATTTATCGGCGGCGTCATTTTAATCACCGACGGTTTTTCAGATAATCGAAAGTGATTGCGCGAGCTTGTATCAGCGCATCGGGCAACGAGCCCGCGAAACTCGCTGCCAACAAATTTCCCCCGTCGACCAACCACCCTCTGAAAAGTGGTCGTCGTTAAACGAATTTTCCAGGCCCCGTCGATGACACCGAATTGGTCGACGATCTCTAATAACGTTAAACGTTGCGTCGAGGAGTGTTTATGGTTTGCGAAAGAGTCGTTTGGCGACGGACCATTGTCGCCCTGAATTCGGTGCTTTTCGGATCTGCAAATATCGAATGGAATTCAATTCTTCGGTGTCGACGACCGAGCGTCGAATGCACTTTGGTCGCGCAACGAATTTTCTATTCCAGCGAGCACCAAAAATGGCCATTGTCGAACACGTTGGCATCCACGACCGCGGGCTGCCTTTCTTCGACTGATCGAGGGATCGGGTTTACGACGCTCGAAACTCGAACGAAGACAATAAGAGAATTCCTTCCTCGCCCGCGTTTCCGATTCATTGCCAGAGCGCGGCCAATAAAACGAGAGTGCGCGATAAATAAGGCAGGATCGTTTGGGGGAGAGAGAACAGGGGTTTTGCTTGGAGCACTTCCACGGCTCTTTAGCATTCGCTAATTCCCCCTCTCCGCATTTCATTACTAACTCGTGTGCCCTAATCGTCCCTTCTTGGATCGATTCGTTCCTCGAACTCGAGTCGAGCTCGTCCATTTCACGCTTCCGTGCCCCGTAACACCGATTTGCTTTAATTAATCGATCTCGACACACCTCGATTCCTAGCCGTTTCTTATTTCGTGGTGCGTTTTTTTAGCTGAAAATTGGAATTCTTTTTACGCGTCGAATTAAAGGGAACGTGACTTTTCGATTTATGGTGGTGAGAAATCTTTAAAGTCATCAGGTGTTACAGGTTGCTCGATTTCCCCAGTACCAACCTCCGTCAAAGTCAATCGAACCTCTTTCGAGACGAACCATTTCTGGAAGCTACTTCTGAAGCGAAAGGCCGCGACGTGCGTATCGTTCAGTAAGAGCTTGCGGCTTCAACGAAACGACAATAAATATCTTCGAAAGGGTGCACGCGTCCGTGGGCTGTTCGACACACATACGGCCGAGTGGATTCGCGTGGAATACGCGTGTTAGTGGGTCCAGAGATAGGGGTGGCGTTTCGCCGGTTTCGCACGGTCGAGTTGGACAGGTTATCTCTCTAATCCTATCGTTTCGGTCTACGCTGTTCCAGGGTATGCCGAACTTCCAGGGGCATGAGATTGCATAGATACGGAGGATAGTCCGGAGATTTACCATTCTAATGTATGCGAACGTTAGTTGAATATTCCGCTTCCGTCGAGATGTGTCCCCAGCCCTTTTCGCTGCACCGATCCCACGCTTTTTTAAGAGCCTCTTCGACGATCATGGAAAGTCGAGAACCCGATTGTCCTTAACGCTCCGGTGCATGAATTATACTTAATCCATCGCGCCACAACGATTTTTATATTAATTCAGGAGCATTCGACACCGGACAATTCGGTCGAATAAAAAATGCAAAGGGATATCGATGCTCGGTTGACATGGAATAAAGAATAAGGGTTTACTCGACGATCGATCGAGTATTCGATAGGTGGATTCAATATTTTAGGCGCGTTTCAATTATAAAATCGTTCGAACGCGACCGTCCCAGCAAACCAACAGGTACAGAACTCTTTGGCCACCGCAAAACCATAAAAGGCTCTCAATAATTCCCTTGGAACGGTCGCGTATCAGCGATTCTCTGAATCGGGAAACCACCGAACCAGAGATTTTCTCAAGTGCCATTAGGATTCCCTAAGGTCACGCTGAAAAATTAAAAAAAATACAGAAGCCACAACCTCTGATCGAGCCAAGAAAAATTTCACTTCAATTTAATACAAAGAAGGAGTTGAGAACCTCTAACTCAAACCAGACTCCCTTTTAAGTTTTATTTACCACCGCAATCTCACACCTCTAGATAATCGCCGATCTAAACGACGCGATCTCCAGTCAGAAAATCGCAACTATTAAAACCTGCAATTTTTTGCATCATTATAGAAGGGTGTACGGATCCTCGGTGGTGCAATAACGTGTACGGATGCAAAGGAAGGGGGGGGGGGGACTCGTTTCGAGGCTACTTAAACGCGCGTGTGCGTTTACGTGCGCAGTTTAGTGGGCCGCACTGTAGTTAGTAGGCTTAGAGAGGGGAACAAGAGTTCCGCCGCGGCTGTTTCGCGGGGTTGGGACTGGCTGGCACCAGATTTATCTCTCTTACCCCATCGTTTCGGGGCTGCGTTGTTATGGGGCGCGCCAGAACACCGGAACGCCAGAATGCCAGTGCAACGGCCCGGTTAGGGGAGGCTCGAATACCAACCCAGCTTCCAGCACGAATCGTTCCGATGCTCCGCTAAACGAGTTCTCGTAGACCTTCCCGTTCATTGCAATTATTATCATTGTTAAAACGTATTTGATTAAAGCTCGAAAATGATTAGACAGAGAATTATAAACAGAGAAGAATTGTACTAATCTTGTACTGCTCTACAGTCAGTCAGTATATCTATTCGAGAAATTTGTCTAAATTAAATGTCAAGTTTGATGTTTCCAAATACATTTTTATTATAAATATATACACGTGTAAAGCCTGTTCATGTACATATTCATAATGGAACATTTATTGGAAACATTGAACGTCAAATCTATCTGTCAATTTAGGCAAACTACTTCGATAGACACAGAGGGTACGAATATAATACTTATGGGACTGACTGTATGTGTATGTAGTAATTTCTTTATAATAATCGAGACGACTACAACCAACAATTCCTCGATGCTTGGCAGAAAGGGTCCAAGTGAAAATTACGGCGAGAGCAGCAATACAAAATTGCCTCGAAGTAGCTTAAGCGAAATTCTTATGCATAATGTAAGGGTGTTATTCACCCTCGCGACGCACGGACCATTCTTCCAACTATCTCCAATTTTCTCCCCGTTCCGCTTTACATGGGTCAGGGCGTGTGGTCCCTCTCGTTTAGAAAATTGTCCTCGCTGTCACCCACGCGAGAAATTAGAAATTAAAGACAAGGTTAACGGCAAAAACGCGTGCCGCGCCGAAGGAAGTTGTTTCTAGCCTGTTTATGCATTCAATGGCACCCACGCACGTTCCACGCATGCACTCCCCCTCCCAACGTTTCACTTAAGGCTGTCGATATTACCTGTAGATGGTTTTTGTCGGGGCACGAAAGGGGATTGAAACGGGGACGAGGAAGTTTCGCTGGTTTCGCACAGGAGGGGTTGGACTGGCTGGCGCCAGGTTTATCTCTCGGCCTCATCGTCTCGGCCTACGTTGTTACGGGGTGTGCCCGAGTGACGGAGTGGTGGGGACTTCAAGTACCAGGGGAGCAAAGTCGACAGACACTGGGGGAGGACGCGAGAGAGATGAAAGAGCAGGAGAAGGAACACGAAAATGGCTCGAAATCAACAGGATCTGCGTTTTATATGAATTTTGTCGTTTCTTCGACCCCCTGGCTCGTTCGAAATAAACAGTTACCACGTGTGCACCCCATACCACGTTTCCTGACCTTTTGGACGTATTTTGGTACGTATTTGTTTAACGGGTATTTCTTGAATTAAAATTTCAGCATGATATCCATTAACACTCCAGTCAAAGAAACGCAAACAAAGCTTGCAATGATCCCTGTTTGAAGCATCCCTAACACGAATTTATTCGAAAGGGAAGTCCACTGTTGAAATACGAATCTCGATGCTACAAACGAAACGTCAGGGGGTGAAAAAGAAACGAGACGCGAGATGAATAAAAAGTTAATAAAAGGGAAACGGCCGCGTCAAGAGGATACGCGAAAGATAGAGGAAAAAGAAAGGGGTGAAGCTCGCAGGGTAACGTCCGACAGAGAGCAGCCTGTTCCTCCGAACCCCTCAGCTGCTCCCGTGTAAGAGCATTGTGTCAGGACGTAACAACTCGCGATAGTGCGACGCGGCTTCCCATGGGACACCATTATCCTGATTTAGCGCCGCGGCTACGACTCTATTTCCTACGCGATTCCCGGCTACACGGTTTCCTTTGTCCGGCTTAGCTTTATTTCAGAGAAAGAGGGTGGCGCCGGGGCCGGCCGATTGACGCGTTCGAATGTCGTGCATCCCCCGTGCTCTCGTTACGTTCCGTTCCAATGCGATTACGTGACGGGAAGTCGAGGCATTGTCGTCTGTGAACAGACACCGTGCGCGTTTTCGATGCTCCTCTTAACAAGGACCTCCGGCGCTTGGCCGGTCTCGTCGCGCATCATCGCCCAAAATCGCGAAAGGGAAGTCAGAGATTCGACAAGGACATGAAGAATCCGATGGGAAGGTGTCCTTTAGTTCTCACGTGTAAGTCTTTTGGACTTTTAGAGTGGTTAACATCGACTAGATTCCTATAGAGCTTACTGGCGACGCATCCAGAGTCGTCTTCCCGGCCTCGAGCACTCGTTTTACACCGGAAACTTGGTCCCAGAAGGTACATTCGCGTAACATGCAGCGAAATAAAATCGCGGCGGATCAATAAACGCGGTTCTCCGAACGAATCGGTCGAAAACCAGCGATTCCCCATCGGCCGGAAACCAAAACGAAAATACACGCCAACGGTTCCGCGTGGACGCTTGTGTTTGTCAAAGGATATAAAAGCTAAACATTAATCGTCGGGAGGGTGGGTTCCTCGGCTTGGTATCGATAAATATTGCGACCACGGGAAATTAATACGTGGTAGTCGGCAGTATTTCGAGCGTGTATTTACGTTGAGAGAGTTCGGAGTAGGATAGAGATAGACGGTGTGAGGGAGATGAGTGTATGCCCGAGGGTAGGATCGAGAGATCCAGTCCAAAAACAGAAGCTGACGACGTTATTGCAGATTTTTTCCGATACAACGATATAAGCCATCGAATATAAATTTCTGTCTAAAAATTTAGAGACAAAAACATTTCTTCAAAGGAATTTTTGGAATTCACCAAAGGAAAACAATAGGGGTAAGTTGTCTAATCCCGGTTCGCGTATCGACAAGATGACCCGAGTTTTGAGTATTACAGGAGGAAATATCGCAGGCAGAGGAGTTTGAATCGAGTATTTACGCCGAGAGAGCTCGCTGACACGAGGAAAGATAGAGACAGGGAGGGTGAGAGTATGCTGGGCAGATTACGGAGTGCAGTGGATGTGGATTACGGGGGGCTGCTCGTTAAATAGCCTGCAACCGTAACCAGAGCCTCGACCACGAATAAAGACGCGACATTACCGTTCAGCTCCTTATTATCCCCCATTCGGCGTACCCACACGTACACGCGTCGGGAACCCCGGGGCTTGCACCGGTTATTATTAGGGATTCGAGGTATTAAGCGTACTTTGGGGTATCGATCTTCTTATTCGGCCACCCTGCGTCATACTTAAATACAATCTTTCGGGAGCTGTGTAATCCTCTTAGCGCGGTATTCCTGGGCCTGCCACTATGCGGATGCTGATAGCGCGTGCCATTGTTTCTTATCCGAACTGATTACGCCTGTGTGTACACGACCGGAAACGAAGGGTGGGCACAGAACCTGGAAACGTCGGTACACGCCGTAACGAGATATTTTGGGAGCCGCGTAATCCGCTTAACGAAATATTCGCCATTAGGCTCCGGGGGCGCTGCTCGGAGTCTCGCTGGATTTTTAAGTTGCGTTAGAGATGATTTAACGAACCGATCGACCGCGATGATTTAGGGCGCGAGTCTATAGGGTCGTGGGAAGCTGAGACGAGCAAAAATGTTTTTGGTATGTACTCTGAAAGTTTGAAAATTTCACTTTTACACGTTACAATTTCACGGAGTACGTTTTGTGCAACTGCAAGCGATCCTACTATTATTCCTCGACGACTTTCAACGATGTACAGAAAATGATTGGATGTCTCCCAGTTCAAAGTGACTTTTCACGAAGGAGGGACGCGGCTATCGCGAGCGGGCCTTGATTAGCAATTAATCCGCGGCTCTCCCATCGATCGATCGATCGATTAACGAAACCGATTTAATCAGCGCCTCGGACACGACTGACCAGTCCTATTAATTAGCGGAATAATCGGATCACAGGGAATTACGTGTTAACCGTCCCCCCCTCGCCTCCGTGGCGTGTATTACTTTCGGTAATAGGCTCCATTACCGTCTGTGGAACTGATCCGTTACTAATGTCAGCAAGTCCGGTCCGACTGTCGTCCTAACAACGGGAACACCAGATCCCGTGACCCGACATCCAGGGGAATTAATTCACTGATAAGTCGCGTGTGACGCGATCCAATTAATTCCCAGCGCTCGTATCGGAGCGTTGAATTAATTATCGTACGATGCAACCTCTTTCCGTTTGCCCCAAGAATTATTACCGTGGCGATAGCTTCGTTTCGTAAGGTATATCGAACCGATAAACCGAAGGTCGATCGTTACGCAGGCCGCTTTCAAATCGATGCGCGGAAACTTTGCTACCGATATTTTCATCTCTGTTATTACGTTGAACCAGTAGATTAAATTTAATTAAACAACAAGCTAAGATAAGTTAAAATGTTTGCTAAGTTTGCTAAGTTTAAATTAAACCTTCACCGAATTCAATCGCGACTACATCCGCGTTGGACTCCAACTTTGATTTGAAACGTGCTTCCCAAATAACAATGCATAGTGTTTTTAATGTAGCGAACATTCGTAACAGCCATTTAAGAGCACCCTGCGCGAGTCAGTCGCCCGATGAATGGGGCGCCCGTGGCTTTGATTAAAGTCGAGTTCCCTGCCGACTCTCGGCGACTCTTTCGACGAGCAAACTTTCCAGGCGATGAGTTCAAAGGTACCCAAGGCTTCCCGAGCCCCGAACAGGATTTCATAGGAATGGAGCAGGCTCCGTTGAAGGTAACTTACCGTAGAACCAACACTGTTTCTCGCCGAAACGAGGCCGGAGAAATGTGTACTGAGGTTGAGGCGGAAGATGATCCAGAAGGGCGGCCAGCCCGGCGACTAGGAGGGGACCACCCCAAGCGTAGCAGCCGTACACTCGCAGTCTGAGGGTCTCTTGGCCTTTCTCCAAGCTGGCTGGTCTCAGGTCCCTGCAACGGAAAAAGGAAAAAAAGCTCGGTCAGCGGGGGAGGCGCGGAAACCACGAAACACGAGATCGTTCTGTGCACTTAAACGTTGCCCTGGAACGCGAACAATAAAACACTCCCGCGATACCATGGTTGAGTTTCTCCATCCGCATGGAGAGTTCCATTAGAACTGGCGGCGAATAAAAGTTCCAGGAAGTCGTTCACCCGGAAAATTGATAGTCCCGCATTTGCGTAATCAGTGATGGCACCGAACGTTCTCGTGCGTCGACATCCTTAGACGTAAATCAACCGAGGGACTCGGAGTGCATGCAGGGAGATATCCGCACTCGCAGATTGGCCGCTTCTGAAATCTGGTGATTTAGGTTCGATATACTTCGATCAAAGAGGGTGAAAAACTATCGACTCCGTTTACCAAAAGGGTGACGGCGAAACGATTACTTTAGATGCAATTAACGCTATCGGACATGGGGCTGACTTTTTTTAAAAGACCCCCCACAGAGAAACGCGCGAGAGTTTACCGGAAAGTTTCGCGGCCATTAGCATCCCCCAGCAGCGACAACCGTGCTCCCAATGTTATTATGTAACTCGCAGAGGCAGCTCGTGTTTCAACTTCGAGGCATTGCAAACGACACTTCCGTTGTTCTATTTTCGCTCGCCTAGGTGGTTCCTGAGCGACAATCGTGCGATATTACTGCCGCTGCAATGTTCTGCGCTCGTTTAAAAGCGTCGGAACACCTAGGGGTTTCAATCCTAGAGGGCTAGGTACTTTAAAGGTGGAGTTATACGATATTAGTTTGGGCACTGAAATAAACTAGAAATAGCCTTATCGATACTAGTATAACCAAATAACGAACTTATTTGCAATTGAGAAAAGTGCATCGCTACTCCCCTACCAGCATAGGGTTGAATAAACGTTGGCACAGATTATATACGCGCGTCCAAATACCCGCGTGGATGCAAATCGCATCTACGAACCCAAACGAAGCGCAATAAGAGGCAGCGCCGAGTTGGCTGCGTTCCAGTTAAAAATGAAACTCCAGATGATGACGGGGACGTAATAAAAAGGATGTCGCGACCGGTAGCTGGATCAGACATCAGAACCGGGGGAATGACAGCCATTTGCGTGTCTACGAGTTCGTGGCTCCTGCACGCCCTGAACATTGCCGGCGAATCATGCCACGACTAACGATCTAATTAACCGTGACGAGCAATAACGCGCGAAATGGAAGACACCTCGCGCGTGTTAATTGCCGCGAAAACGTCACTCGGGGACATTAACATTCAAATCTTCGTGGTTAAAAGACGGCTCGATTTACCGGAGAGAGCACAGCACAAGTTCTGGGGTTATTTCGGGACATTTAATAAATTTAGATAACTCTACGTTACCGAAAAGATTCTGTTACGACGAATATAGATTGCATTTACAGAAGATCCACGGAAACTTCAACGTACTACAGGGTTGTAATACCGTTCACGATTTAGTTAAATAATTGAAACAAAAATTTAATTCTTCTTTCCACCCTGAACAGCGAGATTGTTTTTTTTTTTTAATCGCCGCTAAAGGACAATGAGAATCGAATTGCATTTAATTGCACCGGAAGGGACGGTTTCGGGGGTTGTTAAAACGAGCCACGGAGACTCGGGCGAAGGGAGGACGCAACGTTGCCCACAGATAATAGGGTCACTCACGATTGTGTCGTCGGCGAATTTATCGGCGCGGATTATTAACGAGACTTCGAATTCGTTAAATTTCGACCCTACTCCGCGTCCCGACCGATGACCGCCGGAATCGTAAAGCTTCGTCATTGTCTGGCTAGTTTAACGTCGCTATAACAACTGCACCGTGAAAGGGGGGCTTTACTGCGGAGGGTTGTTGCTCGTAAATCGCACCCTATCGGGAGTCGACGTCGCTGCGGATATGGCAAACGTCGACTACCGACGCAACTGTTGTCAAAACGTGAAAATTAACGTAAAACTGACGTCTGTGGCGCCAGCCGACCTCCTTCGACGATGTCACTAGCGACGGAATGCTGTAAACTGGGATCCAACTTTTTCATTTATTTTTTATTGGACACAGGGGAAGACTTGCAAGACGACTTCTGCGAGGAGCACTCTCGCTCCAGAAATAAATTCTTAAGAGGTAGACGATTTTAATCAATCGTTATCTGTGTTACTTTATTACCTCGCTGAATGGCAAGGCGAAATATACGTGCACTCGTGCCCCCTCCCTGGTCCCCGATTGCCGCCGATGGTAGCGCGTTCAACGATTAAGACGGGAGCAACATAATTGCGCGAGGTCGTTAATAGAACGTAATCTCGGTCGCGACTCTGCCGCGATCATAAACGTAACTCTGAAACGCGCTAGTCGTGATACAAGCATGTCAACGCGACATTAAAGGGGTGGCACAGCGCGCCAGTGGCGTGTTCTTTCTCTAATTACTTCCACGACTATTCCCCTAATCACCGACTCAATTACGAGCAGCTTCTCTCGTCAAACGTTCCGCGGCGATTGCGCCTGTTTGTATTTATTCTTCTACTATATTCGTTTCCTAAATCACGCGATGAAGAAGATCGAAACGATGACATTTTTTAAAGAAAGTAATATATCCGCATACTAACATTCATGTACCAAAAGGAACCCAAACACTACCCGTTGTTAAATAAATTAGCCATGATTGGAGCGTGCGAGTTCTGGCTCGGATCTAACGAGTAAGATATAGTATACCTCCACTTTTGAACGTTTTCCCACTTGGGTAGTTTTTTTGTGGAAAAGAACGGAGGCGATGGGGCTGGGAGATATTAATTCCTGGCGACACGGTTCATTTCCGGGGCCGCTAATTATCCGTCACCGCGGTCGACGCGCGCGATTAGGCGGTCCTCGGTCGGGCAGAGGAAAGTTTCCCTCGATGGGGTGGAAGGAGGACGCGGGAGGATTCGGGGCTCGCGTCTCGATGTCGGAACGGCGCCACGATAATTTTCCACCCTCCCGTTTCTCGTTGGAAATGGAGCCAGAGAGTGCCGCTGCCAGGGATCAGAGAAAAACGTTGTAAATAACTACTTTGGACAATGCGTGCTTCTATGATTTAAATAATGCACCGCAATCGCGTCGACCATGTTGTACTTGAACAGTCAACCTGCTCCACAAAAGAAATTATAATTTAAAATTAAATTTGATTCCTTGCTTGGGGTAGTGGCATGGCTTTTATAAAAATAATTTAATCTATCCACTTGCAACACGATATTTTAGTTAGTCGCACTTTTGGTATGTGTTTGCAATTCAAAATTATAATTTCCATTTCACAGGGCACCGGCAAACTTGTTTGAAAAAGTTTGGATATAACGTCCTCGTGTTGACTATGCCTGTAAATATCGCGGAGGAAATTAGGGAGCCGTTGCATTCCGGGCAGGGGTAACATTACTTGGTGCTTCTTCAGTGCGTCGTGTATCGCTAGTATTTTTTATGACCCTGTTTCTCATGCGTTAAGGGGCCTGGAGGGGGTGGTCGTATTAGTGTCGCCGTGCAGGCAATTTGCGAACGACGACGTCTTCCATGACAAAGGGGATTATGCGCGCTGTTCCTTCCAGAGCTCTTGGAGAGTATAACCCATTGTCGGAGTACGGAAGAGATAAAGGTTATTTTTGCAATAATGGATTTCCCAGGGAAGGGTTTTCCATTTGGCGACTCCTCCCCCGCTCGATGAAGTATACCTATTCCATTATCATGGAGCGCGCACACGACGAGGAAGAAAGGCAGAGTCGGCGCTTAATCCTGACAAAGAGCTCTTTGCAATAGCTTCTTTTAATTGTGTCCTGTTACTCGACGCGTATTTATCCTGCGTATTTGCGAAACCGTGGGAGGGACGAGTGCAAAGGCGGATGAACCGTCAACCCTTTCCGGGCGAAACATTTCTTAGGTGGGTGGAAATGCATCAACGTTTCGAGTTGCGGTAAATCCTCTCAAAGTGTCGCGAATTTACTCTTTCCTAACGTCACAAAGTGAAAATCAGATCGTACATCTCCCTCTCACGGTGTCACAGCTCGATCCTCGAGTCTCGAACAACTCGGATTATTCCAAGCATCTTCTTCATAAATAAACGTCTTTCGACGTCAAAATCTCGTGGAACTTAATCTCCCTCGTCGAAGAGAAAAAAATTCGCAAATTAGAGACCAGCATTTTCTGTCTGTCGTTGCTGTATCTCTCAAGCGCACGCGGCAGACGGAACGTCGGTGACTGTCTCGTAGGCAGAAGGTAAGAGCCCTATATTTATCTCCCCGATATGGTAATTATACGGACGGCAATTAGCGGCGGTGGCAGTTAGAGGTACGTTCTAGCCGACGGTATCGCGCTACGGCTCGCAGAGAATACGGAACGGGAAGGATAGGTCATTACGGGGGAGCAAGATGGACAGAGAAGATATTATTTATCTCGTCAGTGGTTCGCGTAAACGTAAAATAACCGGTTCGCAATAAAATGTCGCGTTGCAGCTTTATTCGATCGCAGGGAGAGAGCTTTTGATAATACGGGAAATCGATCGTCCTGCAGTTTTTAATAAGCCGAATGTAAAGTTCGCAACACTCTAAAAGTCTGAAATTTCTGATATCATCGTTTCCAAATTTTTTTGGAACTTTACGTACGATGTTTCGCGTTGCTGGCAACGAAAACTAATTACCAGGGCTTGGCCGAAGGTACAAGTAGGAACGAGGGGGTCGAAAAGGAAGTATTAAAAATGTATCCGTTAATACACACCCAGCGATCTCCGACAGTCGCGAAATTACGGTGCATAAATTTACCTCCGTAAAGATCGAAATAATTATCCGTCGGCGGCGAGTAACTAATCGCGCGGCGACATGAAATATAAATTACAAGCAGGAAATTAAGATCTACTGTCGCGGACGTATTAATTTTATCTCGTCGCGGTGCTCCGGTAACCGGCTAGCCGCAGCCGACGAACTTCCACGGAAAGAAGATCTAGAATGATAATCCGCGACGTTCCAAGTGGTGTCACGCGGGGAATCCGGCAAATGTTGCATAGGAACGATAGTGCTCGAAACTTTCGACTCCCTTTCCCTCATGGAACGTATGGAAAGTGAGCTGGGCGCTTTATTGAAAAGTTTCCGAGAAGCGGTTAAGTGCGAGACAAACTTCACCGCAACCCGCGAGAATTTCTCACTTCCGAACTGCGTCCCTCCTTTCCCTGTCAATTTATCTATCCACGGCAGTTCTATTTGCCCGTTTATCCGACTCGCCAGACCTCGATCGATTCGAGTATTCCCCTATCGACCCGTATTACCGTCTATCTATCCGTGTCTTTCCCTTTATTGGCCCGAGGAGCTGTATGCAGATTGGAAGAAATTGCGATCGTGCAGAGAGAATGCTTTTATTGCGGCCAGTCGCGGACCGAAGCTATTTCATCTGCGATTCGTTACCATCGGGGTCGAAAATATCGCAAGATGCAAGGTACTTCGTCGAGTATCTAAATCGCAATTGTTTCTTAACAGAAATCCTGTTGCACGCAATGTTTATTAGTGTTGCAGAGTAACCCAAACGAATTGCATCCCTTTGTGAAACGAAATAAATCAGCATAAATAAACCATCGAGTACCTAAAGAATATTTTTACCTGAAAAGAAGAACATAACGATGGAAAGTGTCCTCTCTAAACGTTCCAGGCTAGTGATCGTTCTCTCGCGGCACGAGAGCCCGCGCTTCAAGAAGAAGACCAACGGAAGGACAACGTGAAAGCAAAGACCCGAGGAAACCGGAGGCCGCGAAAAGAGCAGCTAACGAACGAACGTTAATTAGCCGCAATAACCGACGATCGTGACAATTACAGGGCGATCTCCTGGCGTACGTTCTTGCATCGGCCCGTGGAGACGGTAACGCCGATGAGAATATAAATTCCGTATCGACGCGGCTGTCTGTCGCGGAATTACAGGGGCACCAAGTGGTTTGCTCCTTGGCAGAGAACGTCCTAGGGCATCGGTCGTCGCCTGGTTTCCGCATAATCAATATTGTACTTCCAGAATTAGACCTCGATTACGACTGGCAAGCGGGAAGATAATGACCGGGAGGGTTCATCGTTGTCACGCTGGGATGGAACTCCACCCCTCTATCGCGCACCTCTAACCCGACGTGCCAAGTCGGTGAGATCCCTCCTTTCCGACCCTTCCAGTGCGGCCGTTTTCACCCCTTTACAGCCGGGCTCGATGTACCCTTCCAGGGGTAATTCGAGACGAACGGGCCAAGAGTTTCCACAGCGGAAGGCAACGACGCCGAGAACCTGAGACGCCGAGTCTTTTCCTTTTTGATGAACTTCTTAACGAGACTGATTCTTTATAAATATTTATTAGCAACTGAATTAAGAATCGGAATAGGTCCCTTGGGATGCTGCCGATTGCAGGAAGAAGGGCTGCCCCCACGTGGGACAATGGTGCTGGAAATTTTCATCAGGATGTACTCGACACGAAACATTTGAAACTGTGATTCTACTTCAGAATCAACTCTGTAACTCGGTTGCTCGAATCCAGAACAGATCATATCAGAGTACTTCTGGAATCAGTCGATTGCGACTGTCCAGCGAAAAGATAACGATCAGAGGGCTCAGCGTTGTCGTGCTGGAATAGAACTCTACCCTTCCATCGAACCCAAGTCACCGGTTCCCTCCTTTTCAGCTCCTCTCGCGCGTTTTCACCCCTTTACAGCTGAGCTTAACATAACCTGTCAGGAGTAATTCGAGACGAACGGGCCAAGAGTTTCTATCGCGGAGGGCAATGACGCCTGGCTCGCGTAGAATTTTCAATATTCCGGAGTAACGTCGCCGAAGCGATTACGGCAATTAGGACGGAAGGGTTCTCGTCTGCGCGTAGACGGAGGAAAAGCGTGGAGAAATAATTCATGCCGACACACGTGGCCCTCTCGCACGGCATTCTTCAGAAGTTTCAAACTGGAGGGAGTAGACAATAGCAAATGGTCTAACGGAGAACTTTTTCTCCAGCCCCGTTTCGACGGCTGCGTTCGATATTCGATCGACTTGATCCGTCCAGGTCTGATTTAAAACTTTAACAATTTTAACTCTTTCAGTCTGCATTCACTTTGTGTTCTTTGAATAGACATCTTGAATATGGAAGAATAAAAGAATAAAAGATCACAAGACGATTGCTCGATCCCTGATTCTACACCCCTAGTTCATTAAAACAGTATCAGATGGCAAGTAACCTAGTCGACGGTCCAATCACCTGGTCTCGTCTCCTCTCTCGCTCCCTCGCGCTCGGGCTTGCACCGATCTTATTAAACTTGTTGAACAGCAGATCGCTACATTCGATCCAGCAACAATACATCTGCGCGCCGTGGTAGCCAGGAAAATTGAAAGTGTCAGGATCCCCTCTCATTCGCGATAAGTTCGTCAAGCTCTGGCAGAACGTTACACAGTTACACCTACCGTCGCGTTATCGGATTGACCGGTGAAAAGAGGTGATCGTGGAAGGTATACGCGACGTTGTTGGGTCTCGCGTGCCGCACGAACACGCCTGGGTTCCTTTTCGCCGAGAAAAAATGCCCGCGATCCGACGTTTCGATCTCTTAAGTTCCAGCGCAATTGCCGCGAGCCGGCGACAAGAAGAAGGCGTGCCGGAAACTCGATCACCACGAAAACTCTCATTAAACCGTGAGCGAGAGGAATGTTCGACGACTGCGAAACTCGCGCCATAAATTTTTCGCCAACGAAACCTCGTTTCGGAGAATGCTCGCAATTCGAATCCCTAGCTGGATCGACAAGGTGGATCCGGCGTAGCGAAGCTTCCGTTTAACCGTGACACATTGTTTAGTGTCACGACTCGGTAACGTAGGATAGTCATAATGCACTACCTTGGCAATAAGGTGTTACTCTGTCTAGTACAATTCTCGAATACCTTAGAGATTCAATTGTCTCCTGAGTTGACGCGCTTATGCGTCATCGTGGACGAAGATTTATATCACGAGATTCGAGTCCATGTTTCGGGATTTGCTTAACAAATGTAGGGATGCAAAATGCGCTCGACGCGTTTCCCTTAATCGCGACACCTTTCTCTGGCAAGTACTACGATCGGTCGGATCCTATCTCGTAACTATTCCTCCTGAAGATTCCCGAGGCGTGCATCGGAGTGGAATGCGCGTCCTTGACGTAACTGGTTCTAGGAATGCCGTTGCATAATCGCGGAGCAGTCGCGGTACAGAAGCTAGAAAGATTGACGCTGCTTACCGACCGGTTGCGTGCGAGAAACATCCGGTAGCGTTGTATCTGACCTTCAAAATGGTTGATGCTGTTTGAGAATCTCGCGTAAGAAACTAGGAAGCAAGCTGCACGAGATAGAAGAGATAGATGAGAATCGATCCTCCCATAAGGGAACAAGGTGAGAACATTGTGTGATCTTTTTGTTTCCTTCCAGAGGTCCCTGAAGAGGGCTAAAGGAGTGTCATAAAAACGTAGGTCGGAATGACTGATACGTTTTCTGGCTTCCTTCTATACTGTATATCCCAACAGAGCCTTTAGCAGGAATTTCGCGACAGGAACATGATCCAATATGTCTACCAGGGATGTGTAACCCGGTAAGTATGTGGAACGGACAAAGTAACGTAAGAAGCTTCGAGATGAGCCGTGGAGGCAAAGACGAGCCGTGACAAGACGTTTCAGGGATAGCCGTGAGAAGTTGTCAGGTGTTTGTTGACGCGGATAACCGAACGACAACAGAACAGAGAGACGCGGAGAGAAGACACAAGGCGAACGTGTGGCGCGCGTACGTACGCGAGGGTGGCGAAGTCGCTAATGGAGGAAAAACAGAAGGGACCAGAAAGAAAACAAACACGAGGGTTGCGTGGAGAACGAGCTATCGCGGCGGCGGCGGCGCTCGCCTCTCCAAAAGTCTGGCCCTCCAGCGGTAACGAAGAGTGACTTTCTTCTTCCGGCACGCTCCTATCGACTATGACGCCGTCTGGCCTAAAAGTTAAGGCTGACATTCAGCCTTTTTTTTCTCTACTTCTCATGGGGCTTCTGGAGTGTCTCAGGACACGTCCTCGTAAGCTTGTATCGTTCACTTGGGTAATTTCACTTGGATATCGAATTGGAAAATCTTTTACTCATGGAATCTCTGATTAACTTCACTTTAACACTCCTCATCAATAAAATGGCCCAAAAATATGGCAAGGTTGGATTCGATCCAATCGCAGTAGGAGAAGAGGGTTAAGCTCCCATTTGACGTGATTTGAAATTTGTTTCGAATGCCTGACCTATTTCACAAGTAGGCATAGCTGGAAGTTCATCTTCGTTAAAATTCACTTTCCAATCGACTTCCCATCGACAGTGTTTAATCAATGGCACCTATCGTGTAACTCTTTTCACGAGCCAAACTCAATGTGGTTGTAGAGTCCTCGACGGTGATTCGATCGAGTGTGTTTTGAAAAGTTGGAACAGGTAGTTTCAGCTTTCTCTTGGCCCGTGAAGTGTTGGCGCGAGGGGATGATATTCAAAACATCGTGGGGTGATGGTATCGATCCATTTAGAAGGGTGTGGAAATGGCCGCAGGAAGGAAGAGGGGCCAGTCGAAAAAGAAGAGCCACAGCGAGACCTGCGGAGTGTCATCGAGCGTGTGGGATTCGAGAAACCGAAACGTCATCCCCCGTTATCTGCGACGGGGGTGAGAATCGTATTCGGTGTCATTTTCTCGTCCCCGGGACTCTGAGAGATCGATCCACAGGAACGAGAATCGGGGATCCCCGCGGCTCGTGCCACCGTTTCGCGGATATATCGAGAAAATGGACCAATTTCTTTTTTCCTCCTTTTTTTTCACCGAATACGCGTAATAAAACGTTATCGCGGTATTTTCTCTCCATCCCCTACCCTCAGGTTCTGGTAATGAAAATTGGACAGCTATCCGATAATTGTCGGATTACCCCCTCGGCCCACGGGCAGATATTTCAATTAATTCATTAACGGATCCCGCGCGGCATATAAACAACCCACGGATTTAATTAATCCCGCAACGCGTTCCCGATATTTATCGCGGCGCGTGTCCGTTGCAGTTTTCAATAAAGCGACGTCGTTGTGAATCAAATTTCCAACGAATGGCAACGCGTGCGGTGCTCCTCGAATCGCGCACGGCAAATGGCAGACGGAAACGGGAAATTGTAACGCGCGAGGAAACTTAATATTTCCAGGACGGGGAGTTGTAAACACGATAAGTTAACGATGCTAACGCGAGCTGAGATTAGTCGATGCAACGGCAGTTAATTGCCGTTGTCACGGGGTTGAACGGAAGATGTACCTGTGAGTTTTGTGAAGACATTTGCCAGGTGTTGGGTCTACCTAATGCGGGACTAGAGGAAAAGGCCTCTTGAGAAAATTGAAAGGAATGGGTTCCCTCTAACGACTCTGCGGACACTTAACCCTCTAATGTACGATGTGCTCGGTTGGGAAAGAGTAGAGTCTGAGAAAGAATTGAGTCGATCGACATGACGTCCGAGGGACTCAGTCGCAGGACACTGGATCGAACTCTCCTCCGTCCATACCTTTCACCGCGAATTCTTTCGCAGGTGGTAGCTGTTTAAAACGTCGTCGCGCGTAAAAGGAATGCCAGGGGCCAGGAAGGAAGGAAGGAAGGAAGGAAGGAAGGAAGGAAGGAAAAGGAATGGTAGGATGCACTCGAGGGTTCCGGTGATTGTTTGGTGGTTCCACGAGTGGTTATCTGCAAATGAAGGGCCACAAATGCGGAACAGTAGAGAAGTCTGCCGGGGGTGGCCAGGAGAAATTGCGGGGATGCTGGGAGTTTATGTTGGAAGAAAGGAGAGGCGGGGAGTAGAGAAAGGGCGGGAGGGTCGCAATGGGTGTAAAAGGGTGACTCGAGGGTAGATGGTAGCTGCGCGACAGAAACGGCAGTCGCCACGGTGGCTGGTAGTGGTTTGTTCGCATATAATTCGATCACCAGCGAGGAATTATTGTCCTAACAGACTTCTTCCGCGGGGCTGGCCGTCTGGTTTCTGTTCCTTTCGAACGATGCTTCGCTAGATAAGGATCCGATGAGGTAGGAAGCGAATGTTTTCTCGGTTTGATGGAGACCCATTCTTCCGGGTTTCTCGAACGCGAAACGGTGAAACGAAACGTTCTATTTCGAGACCCAGGCCACGATAAAAATGAACCGAATCGATGGCTCTGGGAGGAAATTGGCGAGAAATTCAATCTCCTTTATATTTTATGACACTCGACATCCCTGGGAGCTACTCATGCTTGGAGTACAGCGAGCGAGGTCTAACCGTATTAATTCTTTCTCCGATATTTTGTCCTTCATTTCGTGACCTCTCCGAGAGATTTTCTAATGTTAAGATCTTACTTATCTTGGTGAAATTCGAAGTTCAATTGAGATACAGGAAATTCTGCTGAGGGAAGATGAGATCGATAGCCATGAAAGTTGCATACCACGTGTTCTTCAAATTTCATGGCACTGGATAAATGTCACTCTGCATTAACTGTACGAAGTTATTCTTAATCCTTTCGTACTGAAAAATCACTATAAGTCAAAGTCAAATATAGGAAGTGAACTACATAGAAAGAAGTATAACCAAGGTAGTACGGTTTAAATGCAATACATTCGAGCCATGCTTGTTTATGTTTCTTTCAAGTTGATTCGTTACAGTGACGATCGACATTTACTTTCAAAGTGTATGAAACTCTCCAGGACTGTTGTCCAACTTTTAAGCATATGCCATTTTCCGATGCACCAACAGCTTGCAAATGGTCCAATTTTCCAACGAATTTATATCGAGCTGCAACAAATTTCCAAGTCGACGAGAAAATGCGGAAAGAGATTTCTCTTCGAGATCGAACGACGCGATGCAATAGTTGCACTCGAAACTTGGAATCCCCCGATTTGGATAGCGCTCGGATAAATATCCACGTAACTGCGCGAATTTTTCACGATCGTTTGCTCGACGTATCGCTGCATTTCTCATGAGATTCCCGGGAAGAAGGATCTCGCGACGCCAAAACAAAAGCTTCACCATTGCCAAAAGTCCATACGTCATAGCTGCCATGTCGCGATCCGGATCCATTTCATCTTGGAAATCCGGCAGACGATTTATCATCCTAACAACTTCGCGAATTTATCATGGTAACCCTTGTATCGATCGCCACGGAGTTTCTAAAGTAATTTGTACGAACAAAACGACGGAGGGGGTCAAATTCAATTTTCGAAAAGTACGAATCATCGATCATTTGAAAATAGACGACGTTATTGTTCAGTGTTAATATTTCAAATTCCTCCGACACGGAACGTGAACATTTTCTTTGACGCGATGTCCCTTGGTAGAGAAACTATACGACCTGGATCGATACTTGGGAAAAGTGTCGATCGAATTCCGGACAACCGACGATGGACGTAAACCGCAAATCCGCAAGACCGACGTAGTCCGAATCGAGCGGGTGCCGAAGGAAGCCCTTTGACGTCGAACTGTGTACGGAAGCGGCATTCAACGTCCAACCTGCCCCTTCGACACCATTCACCAGGTCCGATAGTGTCGATAAATGGCCATTAGCCCGCCATGTTCACCCACAAAACCGAAGTGCACGCGTGCCATTGATAGACCGGAAGCCGATTTTCCCCGCCAGTTGAGCCTGTACACCAAGTTTTCGCCCACTGGTGAAATCATTACCGAATTGACGTTCCGTTCAATTGAGAACGACCTAATCATCCTTGTATGTCCACAATTATGTACCAGTTTCCAAAATTAGAACGAATTGAAACATTTCGATGCATACTTATGTCGCTTGTATTATTAAGACGAATTCGAAATCAGCAAAATGGCGACATAAACCTCCCCTAATTATACTTAAACTACATCACCCGTTAACTTCACCAAAATTCCTCTCATACATCACCGATTTCGACAACTCTTCCACTGTGACTCCTTACACGACTTTACTACCGAAACGGCTGCTGCATGCAAGAATGATTTCGACTATCCACAAAGTCGCTTTTACGGTCTTTATCTCTTTTATTGCGTCCCTGCGCGAATACCGTGGTTCAATTCAGACTCAACTGCCCTTCTCTTGCACGGCACGCCTAACTCTGCACTCGACAGGCTTAAAGACTGATATCAAGCCCAGGTCTACCCGTATTAGCCACCTCCGCGCATTGTTCGAAAGGATCGCGACCAGGACGAGCCGGTCCATGACGATCCTGACGAGTTACGAGCGCGACCGAGCGAGTCATCCAGGCAGGGGTTTATGGGAGCCGTGGCAGCCGCGAGAACTCAGCTTTACGAGCGATAAAACCAGCACAGGAGGTCGGGGGCTCGTGCATTTCGCGGCTTTTTAAGCCTTTTTGCGGTTCTCCATGCTTGCCGCCTCCAACTCGATCACTAGGGGCTCTCTCAGTTTCCCGAACGACGATAGAATAATAAAGCGAGGAAAGAGATACGCGTTTCTTCGACTCGGAAAGCATTCTCTGGTTTCTTACTGATAAATCCCTCATTTTGCATCTATGCAGGGTAGGTAATTCTCGGATGGACTTACGATGGAAATGAAGCAATCTTAATATCCTAGGCAGTCCAAGCAGATACGAACGAAAAAAGATGACTGGCTCTCGGGTGTTTACACGGATAATATTTAATGGAGATCCTTTTGGGTAATGTGGATAAAATGTCTGTTCTACGTGTCTCCTTTGATCGTGAATTTACCACAAAATCCTGAGCCTATACTTCCTCATTCGAACCAGCATCGTTATCCGAAACTTTTAATAGCGTAAACGCAGCCGTCCAAGTTTCGGAAGCTGAACAAATAACAGACGCTGTGTCGTCAATTTGCTCTTCGGCGCGTGTCTTCGAAATTTATGCAGACGGTTACACTTTTTAGCAGACGAATTCCGCGAATACACTCCTTTACGATTACGAGCTCTCCCGAATAAAGTGTTGTTGTCTTTTTCTTACCTTTCCCGATTCTCCCTCAGCCGAGTCACTTTAATTAGTTCCTGATTTAACACCGCAATTAATAGAATGCACGATCGACTGTACGTTCCCCAAAGAGAGGACACGCATATCCATGCAGAACAGCAACGCGAAATGAAAGATCGCATTCAACCTCGAGTGCGTACCCCGAGATCCAGAAAGGATTAAGAGCACGAAGATGGAAGATCGCGTGGGCTCGATTAAAAATTTCCGGATTAATTCATCCGCGCCAGACGCGGAGGACACAGCGTTGCGCATTGAGGAGACCGTAAACAGCCCTTTGATCTTCGACCAGCAGACGAGTAGCAGACGTCTATGTACAAAGAGCCCGATGCATCCAGCGCTATCCGCAGAAACATCGCAAGAAGAACTCGCGCCGTCGGCAAGAAACGCATTAACCGCGTGGCACTCGATGAACGAAATACGCGAGCGATAATAACACTGTGATCTTAAATCAGAACTTGAAATGTTGAGATGCAATTGCTGGAATTGTTACATGTTACGTTTGACTTTTAAAGCGATGTAGTTTTTCTCGAGAGTGGTGCCTGGTGACCCTGGGTGACCTTGAACCGTGGGTCATTGGTCTAGAAGTGTTGTTAAAGTTTACACCTGGTAAGGCAACTGCGAAGTCGAACTTCTGAATCGAATTACTAGGGTGATTTTAGTAACCTAATGGTTCTCGAGGCTACTATGATATGAACCTGCACGTGTAATGCTCTGTTTTGAAACCTAAATATAGCGACGAAAGGGCCTCGACGTAACGACGTCGAAGCAATCAAAGTGACGCGCAGCCCCGACATCGGAGCACCAAAAAGCGACGCAGAAGGAACACACAGCGAACAAAAAGAAATGCTCGCGTACCGATACGAGCATCATTTTCTGTAGCGTCTGGTTATTCATCAGCCCAGACCGTGTGCAGACGAGCGTCCCGTTAATGGAGTCAGCCAGTGGTGAAAAAAACCCGCCACGAGGTCGCCGCGTCTGGCAGCATCAACCCTTGACCCGCGACACGTCTTCATTCTATCTTTAGAGACGCTCATCCGTCGCGGATACACCTCGACACCCTGCGTGTCGGCTTTCAACGCGTGCTGTCTGTCCCGTTGAACCCGTTGCCAGCTAAGCCGTCGAAAACAATGAATGCAGGACTCGTTTCGAACACTTAAGCTTGTATTTCACGGGGAGGCCGAAGCCAGGGGATGATCGTATCGCCCCCAAGATCCCGTGGAGTCGACTTCGAGAGGCGTATCGCGCTCTCGAGCACGGTGGTCCACGGCGATAAAAAGACGATTTCACCTCGCTCTAATCGCGATGTCCCCCCACGGGATGGAACGATCCCCGACGCCCGAGAAACGAGATTAACGTCCAGCTGCGTTTCGCAGATGCAACAACGACGACGGTGGAGTTTGGCTGCCATTAGCGAAACGTCTGGCAGGATGAAAGCTTCAAGCTGGTCGACGGAGCTCGGTTCGGTCCCTCCGAGTGGAATAACTGCTCGGCCCATTAGGCCTGAATCCGGCTTAAGCGACTTCTCCGAGCCAAGTTCCTCTCGCCCGCTGGAAACGGCCCACCGCCTCGAAGATGGCTCGCTAGAAGCCGGCCAGAATTATTTATCGGCGGAATTATTCCAAAATCGAAGGTAGTCCCGCGAACCTCGCTCGTTACGCATTCATGCGACTTCTATTATGATCCCGTGCGCCATTGCAGCCGACTGAAAGACGCCGAGGGGGAAAAAGGGAAGTCTCTTCTTCCAGGCCGCGGAAGTTCGGTCACCCACGAGCCCCAACAAAGGATCCATTCTTGCGTCACCCCGTCACAGACCCTTTTCCGTTCCGTGCGTCGCGAGCCAGCCGCTCGTTAACCTTTCTACAATTCATTTTTCACGCCTTCGTTCTGCGACGATGGGTGAAAGAATCTTCCCAGGAAGCGTCCACCGCGGGATGCTCATAAAGATAGAATTTCTTCTCGCGTTACGTGCAAGCATAGACTTTGAAGAATGTGTAGCTTAAATTGGCGAGGTCTTTGTCTAGGCGCATACGAAAGGTTGATCGATAATCCTTAAGCTGCTCGAAGAGTTTCCAGTTCTATCAGAAGAAAGACCTTTCCACGTTAGGAAATTAAACGCCTCGACGTGTTAACCATTGTTTTCGAATCCCAAGGCGTCGTTTGTCCCCCGTGGATGGTGGATCACGGAATCCGAGAAAAAGCTGGTTCCAGAGACGAGAGACCGAGCTAGACGAGTAGAGACGAGAATGGAATGGAATGGAGGACCGAGGCTGGGTCTCGGGCTGGGGATTTAGAGAAAAATCTTCTTAACGCGGCTTCTTTTACCGCGATCGGCCGATGGGCCCATCTGCATTCGGGTTTTCTCGGTTATTTTTACACAACCGATGCACCGAAAAAGGAATGGAAGCCTCACCCTATTTCCGTTTCGAGCGGATAGCCCAGGATTCTCGGAAGGAACTCTCTGGCTTCGACTGGGAATTCCTGCCGTCGAATCACGATTTTTTAGAGTTTTATTTGTTTAACGTGAAATACTCCTTATCGAATTCCCCAGTTAACCCATAATAATAAAAATAACAAAAATTTGATTGAAAAAGCGAAATTGTCTCTGAAGAGGTCAAAGTCCGAGAGGGATGCTGCTCTCTTGCAAAAGTGCGTCGATGACCAGCGAACCAATTAAGCTGCGAAGAGTACCGTGAAAGTATCCGAAGAGATTCCGCTGGACCGCCGTACCTTTTTAATCATCTCGTGTGTGCCACGAGAGCTGGAGAAAGTCGAGAGGAAAACGTATTGCACGAACTCACGGGCACGGCATAATTAGGGTCGAGTATCTTCTCCAGAAGCAACGTCGATAACCTCCAGATTAAACGTAAAAAGGAGCCGCGCATTCGGCGAGCTTAACCTTGGATCTTCCGGAGGGTTGCCCCGGCACGAATACCAGACCTCGAATAAATTTCAGATTCACCCTCGACAGTTTATGCTTTCGCAGTCGCGTTTTCGTGCCATTCTGGAAACTCCAGCTAATTATCAAGGATAGAGGAAACGCCACTTTCGTTGGAATGTTCGATTCATTTTTTCTTGATACTGATCCCTTGCGAATTGTTTGCAGAAAAAAAAATCGGCCCACGGAAGGTTAAAGTTTTGAGAACAGGTACCCGGGCTATTGTCGAGCAAGTGGAACGAAACAATTCGTCACGAAATTTATAGAGCCAGAGGCGTCGAGGAGCGAAGTAGCGGGACGTCGATCGATGGGCGGGCAACGAGGCACTAATTTACTTGCAAAGGGCGGCAAAACCCGTGCTAGCCTGGACAGATCGAATCGGGCCAGGGAAAGTGCACGGTGGATAGCCACGGTCGTTTATCAAGGATTCTTTCGCCAGACGTGATAGAGAAAGGGACGAGAGAGGAAAGCTGCTCGTTGGGCCGGATGAAAATCGCTGAAGAAGCGCGCGATCATCTATCGAGGAAGAAACGAGGTCCCATCAGTCTGGTTTTGGTCGTGTCTGGGGCTGGAGGCTCGGCAGCGCACGTATCCAGAAGAAAGGAAACAGGAAGGAAGAAATAGGAGACCGAACATGTGGCCGACACGTGAGTTGGAAACGAACAACTAGGATGATGAATCTATCGCGTGGGTGGACCACCGCTGCAACCGTTGCGGAATTATTGTTTGCTTACAACTCGCTTCGAAAATATTTTTCACCGCCGATGCGCTACCGTCGAAAAAGAAGACACCGTGAACAGACTGCGGAAGAACTTCCTTCGCTCGAGGAGTAAACATCGTCGAGTGTACGGCATTGTTGGCAGAGAACAAGGTTCGAGCACGATTAGAGGCAACGTCTCCAGTTCGCGAAGATGGACGCGAAATCCTCCAAATCTCGCGTCGAATGTATAGAACCTCGACCGAATAAATATTCCACGTATAGGCGTGCTCATCTATTATTCGAATAAAATTTTGCCCAACCCTGGAGAGAACCTTGTTGGAACCAATAACGGCGATGGACCGATGTCTTCGAATTCGTCGGACCCGCCTTCGTCGTGTCTCACGCGATTAACGCGGGTCAATAAATTTCTACGCAATCGTTTCCTCTCGTTCCGCGAATCCACGCCCGATTAGACCCTGCTCCGTACCTGCGATTCACCCCTTACTTCACCCTCCTCGCTCCTCCGGTAATTAAGTCCTCTATGAATATTCCAAGCTATGCGAAGACGCCGCGAGGCAACCAGTCGCATATTTCTTTTCGCTAAGGGCTCATAAATCGAAAGGCGGAGCGCGAAACTTATTAGGCCAACGAGCTTCCGTCTGTGCTTCGTGTCTTGAAAACATGCACGAGTCGATATAAGGAATCGTCGATAAGTGTCGACGAGTAAGGAGTCGCGACAGATATTGACTGGCAGATGTGAAATTTAGTGCTTGCGTCAAGTAAATTAAGAAGTGATGGGGGTCACCATGGGGACACTCATCGACGATTGCCCTTTGGTACTGATGTGCAATTGAAATAATACTTGCGACGAGGAACTTTTTTGGTAATTAACTGGGGATTAGTCCGTGGTAGGTTTTCGTAGCTCACCTGAAACAGAAAGAAAAAGTCAGATTAGTGACAAAGAATCGCGTTAACTCTTCCGAAGGGTATCTTTGAAATTTTTTATACTATTCAATTCAAGATGTCCACGACGACACAAATATCCTCCTAAACATTTCAACCCCTCTTTCCGTCTGGACAAACTATCGATACATCAAACATGGCGCGGATTAAAATCGTCTAGGTCGTCCGGACGCCGCAACAGTTCGTTTTCGAACGGTTCCGGAATATTCTCGTCTAATACACGACCCTCGTATGAACTCCGCCCCGGGGAGTTGCTCCTTTCGCCGAAATCAGTCTCCTCTCATCCAATATCCGCTCACGGAGAGCTTTCCAATTTCACGAATGACGAATAACTCCGTTGGCTCCCATCAGGGCCGATCAGCCAGGTCGTACGTACGATTCCTGCGGGGGTGTGTGCGAAAGGGGTTGAGTCTCGGCGTCTAGGACAGAACCAGACAGCCTCGTCCAGAGCAAGAGCAAGGTCACGGGCAGGGACACGCTCCTGCGATATCTCGATTTTCATTTAGACGCGACACGTAGCGGCACTTGGACCGAAACAGCGGTTTTAATTAAAGCCGCGGTCTCCGCCGGCCTCGCTTCCGATATTCAAATCAGTAACCCGCATTTCTGCAGCCCGTGTTCTCCTCACTTGTGTTCTCCGTCGTCTGGTGGCAGATGGTCAGACTCTCCTCTCCTCTCGTTCTCTGGAGAAAAAGGTGTCTGCGTGGTGTGGCCGTCCCGGCGTGTTCCGTCGTGTATCCGAGCTGTGGGGGCGCAAAATACGCCTCCTCCCCTCGCCCACCACCGCCGCCGCAACTTTCGCCGCGTTAATCGTTAAACGATTATTCGGTAACGGAAAAAGTTCGCCGCCACGACATATTGCGGCTCCTCTTCTCGGAGTTTCCCGGAAAGTTGTCTAGTAATAAACAGCGTTCAGGGTGGATGGAGAGAATTTGCCACTGCGTTTCTTTGAGAAAATCGATCGTTGAATACGAGCAAAACGGAGGGTTGGCGCTAATTTGAATCCGTTTGGATCATCGAAGACCTCTAGAGTCGTCCTGCCGTATCGTTTACAGCGATTGACGTGACACGAACGGTGTTAGGCAAAGACTAAATTTAGCTAATCGAGCTAATGATCGAGACTAATTCACGAATATTCCATGCCCGTGTCTACCACGTGCTCTTCCACAGTCTACCTGTCACGTTCTCGATATCAATTTGACGTATTATAAATCCATCGCCGGAGGCTCGCAAATAGTAGCCTTTCAGACATCGCAGGAGAACTAATCGCTGAGCTACGTACGTTGCATGGCAATTAAATAAACGAGAGCCGCGAAGATTTTGTCGGAACTGGGTTTATTATCCGCGAACCATCACGAGTTTGGATTTTCTGACAGATGTACACCTCGTGTGTGAGGAGATCCTAATCACATGACGGCTCGGTAATTACTTTCCAAGTGGACTTTCAAGATATCCACGCGTCAAACGTGTACATGCCGGATAGAAACTTGCAACATTTGTAAATAAGTAAAACAAAGATTTCAGCCTTGGTCAGGTTAATGTATTTTATATTATATCTATCGATATATACTCGTCGTTTAATTGCGTTTAATCTTATCTATTTCCTACGTTAAAAAACTTCCAAAAACATCAAGACTTCACCAAACCAGGGCAACCAGTGGAAAGATCAACGTTCGCGGAATGCTGGTCGCATCCTTCCGCGTATTCGAGCGGTAAGGCTGGAGTCAAGGCACGAAGGCTCTGTTCGTAATCGTCATCGTCATCGAGGTCCTCGTTCGCGCGGGCATTATTCTCCGTCGGTGGAGTCTAGCAGCGGCGTCGCAAAAGAAGCACGACCCACGCGAAGACCGTAATCAACCGACGTTGTCCTACGGGGTTCTCGACGCAGCTTGCCAATTGCGACTGCAGCCGGTGCAATGTTTTCCGCAGCGTGTCGACGACCCCATGTGCATCGTTCCGCGACAAGAAATACGACGATGACGCCTCCGCTGAATGCGCTGCGCGTCTATTATTTGTGCAATTGTTCGAAACGTTCTTGTCAATCGTCGATCTTCAGGATTAATTAGAAACAGCCTAGCAATCTAAAAGATATAAAATGGGTAGGTGAAACAAACTCACACCTGACTTAATATTATCCCCGTGGAGTCCTCCTGCATCTGTTCTGCGAAGCCAACCAGTACGAGGCACAGCATTACGAAGTTCGCTAAAACGTTCTCCACCGGTTTGCCGATAAAGCTGGAGATTCGAATCCGGAATCGGGGATCGGTTACTTTTCTACCTCGTCGGCCAAACCGTGTTTGCAAATTTCCCAACGTTTATCGGCGATCGTGAAACACGGTCGTAACTATTCACGAAATAAACGACCTCGCCCCTCCCATCGTCTTTACGGCTAGTCTCCTTATCTAATCACGCGGCGAGCGCTTGCGCCGTGAATCACGATCCTTCGATCGACCGCGACGCATTCTTCAACGTCAACGACTGGACGCGGAACGGACATTACATTCACGAACAGAAAGAAATTTTACGTATTCCGAAAATGATTTCCTTGTCTAGTAATTCCAAATTCACAAGAGCTGGGATTAGTACGATTCTTCGTCTGTGATATTCTGTTCCTATAATATATTCGAATACCGAATTTAAATGGGTTTGAATAATAGGAGTGCTAGTTCTAAATTACATTTTTCGAATAGTCCTAGTCCAGGTCAGCGTGACGTCACTTTTGCCACAAGGAACCTTCGTATCTTTCCCATGAATGGTCGTCGCATTCCTGCGTACACGCTGACGTCATCGAGCATCCTTTCCAGTTTTGAGAATTTAGCAAACATCCGTGGCAATCTCCTAACCCAGAGCACAACTGTAATCTTTCAGAGTCAACAATGTCAACGACGACGAGCACAGTTTTTGTGCGAGCCTACTATATTCTTTTAATGCGTAACTAGCGTATTATAAATGTTCCAGAGGATGGGACGAAACTCGATATTCTCGGCGTATAAAATTATCGGACACGTTCAGCACGAATATTAATGACGTCTGCGTTCATTCTTCGCTAAAGAAGAGTTAACTCGTCTGGCTCGGACAAAGGGTTAATATCGTCAGCTTTCTTGCTCGGCAGGAAACAAGCCGAGCGTGTCCTCAATTAGCGGTACAAAGACGCAAAGTCAATAAAGACGGGCCTCGGATGAAATACTTCTGTCGTTCTATCTTTCTGGACCCTGTATCCTCTCAGAATTTCATGGACCACGAAGAGACATTACGAATCCCAAAATAAAGAATCACGATTACAAGAACTAAATAAAACGCTTCCGCGGAAAATCGGTATTCGTCCGTGTTTATCTAGATAAGGATTGCGTCCATTTCTGAGGTGGAACACGCAAAATCAAGCAGACGGGACTTTCGTTCGTGTCGACCGGACGTTACAGCCACGGTTTCGTAAACGTATCGCGTCACGGTCCAGGGAACCGCGAGCTGGTTATTAGCAAACGTATATAATAGGTCCTCCGATAGAACGAAATGCAACTGGAGGGACAAGGAGCGCGGTCTGACGCGCGTGCACCGACGTTACTGCAATTTCGCTCCGCTTTTCGCGCTTACCTTTATTTCTCCTGTTTCCCCTTTTAATCGATCGGCTCGCTCAACCGGTTCCGCACCGTGTCGATCGTCGAACCGATTGTTTAGCAGCCGATATATCACCGGGGTCGTTTCGAGCAACGAATAAAAATGCACGCGGCGGCGGAACGGCCCCTGCAGAATTTTATGCGACACGCGCTTTACACGACTGCCCCCGACATACTGTTGTCGATGCCACCGGCCACGTAAACCGGGGGAAAACAATGGAGAAACGATATTTAAACGGCAGTCGGCGAAACAGGAAAACGAAGAGGCTCTGTGGCCCAGGCGACGCTCGCGTTGATAATTAACCAAACAATTTAAACGCGTTTGTTTGACTTCCCGGAACATAACGTGTATTTATCGTCTCGGGTACAATGTTTATATTTCATTCGCCGAAAGTCTACAAAGCTATTCGAACGCGGTCTGATTATTATTTTATTCGGAATGAATCGCGCTCGGGCGTGGGTTATTTAAAGTAATTCTATTTAATTCCCCATGCGTTGCACGCGTTATCACTTTGCTCGCAAGTCTGTCTTATGTTGTGTGGTATTATTGAATAGAAAATACGGAAAGTAAACATCAATTTCTAAGAAACGATAGTCCACTGGTTGTGTTGCTTTCTACGTAAAGTCAAGGGTCTAACAGTGACGAATATCGGAAACTACTCGCGTGTTATCCTTAAACGGTCAGCACACCCTCGACGACCTAAACAGAACTAACGCCGAACAAGACGTTACCCGGCGAAATTGCGTCTTCGTGACTCGGGGAGATATCGAACTCGGGAGGATCGATCGCGAAACATCGAAGGATACGTCGAGGAAGAGATCCCCTGCAATTTCGTCGTATTTCCACGGAGGTTCGCGTGCAAATTGCGTAATTTAGAGTCGTCCAATCGGCCGAGCCGAGCCGTGAAACGTACGTGGGCGTGCTGCACGGGACGTCTACGCGTATTTCGTACAGCGGAAGCGTTTGCATAATTCTGCCATCCGGCTGTTCTTCGACCGCACGACGGGACTTTGTTGTAAATAAACCGCGAACGACGCCGAGTTTCGCGTGGGCGGTTGACGCAACCATGCATCTCCTCGCGTTTACCTAGATCTCGATCGAAGACAGAGAGGAGTAAATTTCATTTGTGCAGTAAGTGAAGAATAAAACCGAGGTATTTGAACATTTGAAATGGTTCGAAGTTACTATTTAAGTTTCGCATAACGTTACCTGTGAGTTTCCGTATGCGAATTAGGAGAAGTTTAGAAGAAATTTCGTTCGAAGCTGTCGTTATTATCGTTTTCACAAATTTCAGAATAAATGCCGAGGAGCATGCTTCGCATCCATAAATTATGCAAGCACGCATCGACTAACAGAGTACACCCCATTTTGATAACATCACATCCCGTTGTTACCATCGTTATTACCATCATAATTAACTCGCACGGTGCAAAAGGTACGAGCGACATTTCTCGCAACAAGGGGATTACGCTGAATCGGAAACACCGTCGCTGAAAAGTGAAAAGCCACGTACACGAGTGTAAACACACATCTGCAGCGTTTATCCCAGGCGGCGGTGTGTAAGGCAGCCTATTACACATTGTTAACCCGGGTCCCCTTTCCACGCGTGTTTTTCCACGAGAGAAACGCCAGTTGGACAGGTTCTCGTCGGGGCGACCTCCCCTTTTCCGATTTCGCAACTGACCCCAGCCATCTCCCTGGCCCCTTTTGTGTCGCGTCGACGCGTTATCGAGTCCTTTTAAGGATCGGAGCACGCTGCACGAGAAATCCCCGATTTCCGATGTCGAGCAATTGGTCCAGCCTCGACGTCGTTCGATCTGTCAACGGCAAGGTATTGGCTCGTTTTCGCGGGGCTGCCCGCGACAGGAAGTTACGGCACGTGCCAACGGAACTAAGTAACCTATCCCGTGCCTAATTCCACGGAATGGCGATTTTTCCTCCTGTTATCTCCTAATATCTGGAATTCCGTCGAAGCGTGAGAGACCTTCCGATCCGAAAACCAACCGTGACGAATTAAACCGAGGAAAACCGTAAGGGTAGCTATCCCTCGTCTTTTGTAGGAAACAACATTAAAAAAGTTTCTACTTCTGAAATCGATGTTCGTGCAGCGATACTCCGGCAGTACTGGATCGTTTCAACTGATTTCTGCGCGACACTTCTGTGTCGGTTGCATGTGTCTGGGACATGGAAGACCGCACAGACACGCTCGACAAACGAAACTGGCGCAAAGAGCATGATGACAGCAATGGGCGAAATCATAAATCCATTAGCGAACCGATTGGCCCCGTCGATTGCTCGACGTGCCGTTTTGATTCTGCCCAATTGCCGTCGACGATCGATCTCGCAGGAAATGGCAAAATAGGCGACCGATTAATTCGTCCTTCTGTAATGGATGGCATTGCGTACATACGCGATAGTGTAAGCACCGCTGTCTTCATCGAATAAACGCGAAGCAAAAGAAGAGATTCTTCGCAGAAATTTATTTGCGATACCTAATACCTCTGGAGGATTTGGGAAGTAGTCCAAATGAATGACAGAAACTGTAATGGAGGAACTCGGGATGTTACAAGGTTCGTGGAACAGGATGACACGGTGTTTGTAGGCAAGAGTGGCGCCGTGTTTGTGCCTGAGAAATCAGGCATACATTAGACGGGCACATTACGCACGTTCGCTGATCGATCTTGCAACGTTCGCGCAATCTCCTTCGTTTCAGTCTCCTTTGATCGTCGCTGGTACACGATTCTGTTTGCTCCGATTCTGGTTTCCCCGACCGCTGTTTCGTAATCGACTTCCTCCGGTTCGCGAGAGCCTTTGTTTCTGCGGATAGACGCGAGAAACACCTCGAGTCCTACTCTCGAATGGTGGTCTAAGAATACTCGAAGAATCCGATTCTTGGGACACGTCGCTACTCCCGAAATAAGACTGCACTTTGGAAAAATATCGCGGACACCCTACTGTCTGGCGCGACAGCGGCGAGAAATTCTCTGCATTGTCGCCACTTTATGCCCTCTCGCGTTCTTGGGAATTCGAGAAAAAGAGAGCCATTTCGGTGCGAACTGTCGATCCATCTCTAGATATATGGTTCTATCTTCATCCAAAATCGAGCAAGCTACGCGTACGTACGCTTCCATCGATCCACTCCCGCATTACAGACCGTTAGTCCCAAATGCATCATTCTCGGTCTCCCCAAAATAAACACGTGTCAAAGTGTCTTAACAAGCGCGCTCCAGCCGAATTATTACGGGAATCAATAATGGAGATTGTAAACTCGAAAGCCCCCAGTTCGTATCCGAAAATTCAACAAGATCGCCAGAATGCATAGATCATCGAGTTACCAGCTTGCAACGGAAATCAGCAAACCCTCCCACCCATCTATTTCCGTGGAAAATTTCCTCCCGATCGACGTACAGCATTGATATGCGTGGCTGGTATCAGCGAATTAATGACGAAAATTAACACCGCGGACAGGAACGTCCAGCTTGATGGATCGCTCGTCGCGTCGGAACGAGGCGTCTCGACGGGCGAATTCGTCGCGACGCGCATACCACGCTTCCGGGTGTCGGGCGAAATGGAAACCGCGGCCAATTGCTTAATTGCACCCGTGATGTCCCGCGTAATCAGGATGCCGTCGTTTAATGCATTTATGGCGCACCTACGCTAATTTGTCTGCCCGGATGACCATCGCTCCTTTGCGGCTCCTTCTTTCCACCGTTCGAATTTTTGAGATTTATCGCTGTCGGAGGGCTGGTGGAATAATTCGAGAGTGTCGAGTCGAATTATTGATCCATCTCTAGGAATCCGCAGTAACTCTCGCTTCTGGAGTCATCCTCTTTTGCACCAGCAACGATGACGTTGAATACATAACCTCCGATTAAAAACTGACTATCAGCCTATTTTCCTGTACTTTACGATCGACAAATAGACAATTTCCACGAGTCTGAGCTTCCCTAGCACGAAATTCCAATGCAATTAATTTCCAAAGAACCACGAGAAGTTCGATGCGACGCCTTAATGTGATTTCGATACTTGGAAGAGTCGTTCGAGCGAAACAAGTCGGCTGTCCCGAAAGTTACCGTGAACCTGTTCGTCGACGGTCCTCGGCTAACCCGTTCCTTCGCGGACGCGGTTTCCGAATCCACTTCCGGTAGGACAGTTGGCGTCAAATTGGAGCGGCAAGTGCCAGCGCGAGATGAACATTAACCCGAAAAGCCAGCAGCCAGTCCCGTCGTTTCTCCCTCCTCGCTCCTTTGATGTTCACTCGGATAACTCTAATTACAGCCTCCTCCCCGTCAAAAGACTCATTCCGTGTCAGGAGACTTATTACGGCATAATTATAATACGCCGACGCTTTATGCAAATCTAGCCGCCACACCACCGTGAAAATTCGAACGAACCGACGGTCTTTATCGGGCCGAGAATTATCTGGCCAGGAATTCGGGTTTCGATGGCCTGGACAGGGCAAAAATTCACCCTCCCTTGACTGGTGGACGTTAATTTTAAAATTCCGCCGTTTGTCGGTGCTCTCGGGCTCGTTCGCGTTGTTCGGCGACGCGACGCCGCTGTCAAGTGCAACTTGCCGCAGAGTCGACGTTAACAATTTCTTAACCGACAAACCTAAGAGTCGCGAGCAATTTAGAAAATGTAACCGGCTCCACGTCCGCGACCACTTAGTCCCGAGAATCGAGAGAAATTTAAGAGTTTCGAGTCCGATTAGGAAGTATTTCGAGTTTACAAGGATTTATTTCAAGATTCAATGAACTTTTGTCTCTAAGTAATCAGCAACCATTAAATCTCTCAGTTTCACCTCCGTATACTTTTTTCTCCGCTCGATCGTCTCGCCACCTCCGAGCCCCTTCCGACTTAGCCCTCCTCCGACCCAGGCGATCGTTCATAGGATCCGTTAAGGCGCTGGCTCATCGAACGATAACGTTTCATCGAGCGGGAAAATCTACCGGTGAGTCACGAGTTTTTACGGTACATCGAGACAGGTAGAGGAAATCGACGATAAAAAGCCGGAAGGCGAAGGAGTGAAAGAGGAGCCGAGGAGCAAGGGAGGGTGGATAATTACCCAACGGTCAGCTTCAGCTCATCGAAGACGTCGGGAGGTTATTCGTCGCTCGAAAGACCTCCCTCTTCCGACTTTAATCCCCCTTCGCTTGGAAACGAGCAAAAGGTAACTTCAGGGTGAACGTATAATATACACTCAACCCTTGCGTTACGGAGCAAGGTTTTTTGTTACATGAACTACCAAGGGGGATGGTTATGTTGATTTAATGAAAGCAACGTCGGCCCGCTTCACGGAAACTCTATGTTTTGGAGGGTTAAAGGTTGCGAGAATAAAGTATTCGATTAAAATTGTGAAGGTGTTCTGAAACTGATTTAAAACACGCTTATCTGACCACTTTTATTCGCGATTTAGTATACTATACTTTCAAGGGGTGGGTCACAGAATGAAGCGTCGCCTGCTTCGTGTGCGCGAACGGCTTTAATTAATTTACTATATTTCCTCGATCGATCCGTTCGGTCAGAGCTAATTGCAATCCGGGATCATTTTTAATTAATGGGGCAGAGGCGAACTCAGTTAACGAACCACCGGCCGAAGGCTTTTCGACGCGCTGTTATTTCGGCCACGGTGCCCTTTCGACGGATAATTAATTCTTCGCCGCGATACAGCTCCCGCGTCGCCTTTGGCGTGCCACTGTCGATCCTGTGAACTTTAAACAGTTCGTTCGGATCGAAGTAATTCTCATTTAAATTTCCAAACTTGAGAACGCCGGAACACGCGTCGTCAATCCGATTCCACTTGAGTGTAATTCTCACATGGGAACCTTGCGAACTTCGTGTCATGGATCTTGATAAAATTTTGTTTTGGCTTATTCTACAAGACTAACTTGTCAGAGATAATCCCTCCTTTTACCCCTCGGTACACATGCTGCAAATGGTAACAGGACGTTGACAAATTCTTGAGCCAAAGAAACCAATGCCGAAGACGAGTCCGTGTCTCGAATCCGACCATTTTATCAATATGCGAGACGTTCCCGCATAATCCTTTAATTGCAGGTATGCACCAGCGGCGAGTACGGCGAATGCGTTCACCCGCGACCTTTTCAGCTCGGCCTCATCGCAACAACACTCGTATCCGCCGCATTCCAGCGAGGCGTTCAGGTTTATTAACGCAGCGAGTCTTATTTGCCCCGGTAGGTGGTTTCGTAGCTAGCCTGCCGGTCGAGGGTTAACGACACAGACACCTCCCACTCTCCTAGCAAATCGCTTTGCACAGGTAACTCGCGCATTGTCGGACGACGCAGGGACCAAGGGGGCACCTGATGCCTTCGCGGCAAACCGACGGAATTCGATTAATGGCTGCGCGTTGCATCGATCGGGGGTCGCGGGTGCCAGACGACGATCAGGGCGCGCGACTCGCTCGCATAACGTTTAATTAATCCCTGCGCAGCCATCGTCCCAGTCGGCTTAAAAGGAAGGAAGCAGCCAACGTCGCTGTTTATTAACCGCCGCAACGCCGGAGCCAATATGTTGCGGCGATCGAGCTGCGCCTATGTTTGTTTATCTCACATCAAAAGGACCGACGGTTAATCACCGCTTTCTGCTGTGCAAACGCGCCATCCAAGAGCTACTCCGCTGCTTCCCGACGCCGCGCGTGGCTTCTTTTAAGACGCCTCTGGCGAATCTAAACCTATGTCCGGATATACGAATCGGGATCCACGGATGCAGATACATAGATCGTTGAAGAACCAACCGGGAACAGGATTGGACCGGACGGGTTGTCCATCCGCGACCGTTTCTATTTCAGACCGCTACGAGGATTAGCAGGTACGCCAGAGCTTGAGTTCGTCGCGTCGTTCTTGATGCAATTTGTCAATAGTCTCGAAGCATAAATTTATGTTGCGTACGAAAGGACACCTATAGTTGAGAACAATATGAATCCTACATTTAACGAGAAGTTATCAGAATGGAAGCCCCGTGTCAGGCCTTGATAACATCTCGCGATTCGTTTTACGGACGAATCTGTATTCTTCCCGTTTTCCACGCCAGGAGTTCCGAAAGCTCCGGGAAGGATTAAAGCGGAAGGACAAAAGCGATGGGACGAGCGGATAACCGACGACGGCCCTAATTGTGCGACCCTCGGAACCTGAAACGCATGATTTATGGACCCTTCGAGATCCTCCAGGATTTTAAGCGGTTCTTAAGCGAGGACAGCTCGGTCTTGGAGCTCGCTCTCGACGCGATTCGATCTCGAACAGTTTTGAGGTGCCCGATCTCTCGTAGATAACGTTGACGATTCGTCAGAGGAAGGGAAAGCTGTGTACACAGGACGGGGAAAAGTCGCGCGTGACTCGAAAATCCATCGAACGTTTCCCGCCGTGTAAATATAATTTTAATCTTGACGGAAATTTTCCATGGTCAGAGCTGCGCGAAGAGCACACGGAACGACCGAGATTGGAATCGCATTCGGGCTCGGTCCAACCATCCCCGAGCGCGTTTGCTCGCCCCGATTGAAAATGTACTTCGAATTTCCGGGTTAGAATTCAATACTAATATTTAATATTGGCTGCGAGCTGTCGCGGGCTACGCCAACTCTACCCTTCGAGGATATATTAACCGACGGAGATTCATTCGCTGGCTTGAAAACGTGGCGTTACGACGAGGGTGGGAAAGTTCGATCCTAGGACAATGGTTCTTCGAGGTGCCAGTCAAAAGATTATTTTTTATTTTTTGAGGAGATGTACTAATCTTGAGTAATAATAGAAATAAGAAATCAACGAAGCAAATATGTCCTCTTCAAATAGACTAAACCAGATATTATGTTATTTTCAGATTCTTCTATTAAATATTAACTACCATCATTTGCAATTCACGAGACATACATACACCTAAGTGGAACAGACAGCACGACGCCCCGTTAAAACTATTAGGCGAATAATTTGTTCTGAATATCGACAGGGCAATTAAAAGATCGTCGAGAGACCATAAAACACGCCGAAGAAGGATTTCGTTATCGCCCGGAGACACGTTTATCCCGGAAATAGATGGTGATCTATCATGCGTCTCTGGCGCCAGACACCTTTCTCCTCGAGTTTCTGACACTCGATGTCCGATGCGAGGATATAAACACACCCTTTGATTTTCAATAAAAAGATCTTCATCGGGACTTTTGCCGACCAAGAGAAAATATATTTACGTAGAATACCTGATTTTCGAAGGGGTTGCAAACATAATGAGCGATGCTACAACGAAATCTAATATAAAGAGAGATTGTCACCTTAGCGACTGAAAAGGGTTGATGATATCACGCCTGTCTCTATCACGTGACTTCCGTTCCCTAAGTGACTTTTGCGAATGCGTTTAAACAACCAGACCGTATTTCTGTATCGAGTCGTTCGCGTCGTTGCACGAGTGACCGCGGTCATCGGATTAATTACGCCGTCTTTCCATTATAGGATTAATACGCGGGTGTATACACGCGGAAAGTCTGTGTTTACACAACGATGTTTGCCCCGCTGTGCAATCGATCGATCGCAATATTGAGATGGCGCGGTATTACAGGTTTACATCAATATTTACGCGAGATGCGAGATTTCACGGGATTCCGGTTGCCGCAATCTTGCTCGCCCAAAGGTCCTCCTTCAAAAATCTATTCCTCCGTGATGGATCACCCAAACGTAATATCCCGTCCGGCTTAGAAGGAACCACGGCTCGTGGATTTGTGTAGAAACGTATTCGTCTTGCTCGGTGACAACCCGTCGAGGACAAAAAACAAAAGAACATTACAAGAAAGGAGATAGTCCGCGAAATTGGTGTGGAGGCGATGGAACCCTGAATTGCAACCTTGTACCGCGAAATTAGATTGGTTACTACGCTTCTGTTCATTTCTGAACCGTCGCGCTATTATTTACCGAGTGAAAACATTTCTACTTACAATACTCGTAGAAAGACTCAACCCCTGTTACTCGGGTGGAATTACCGACGCTGTGAGGTTTACATACCTGCAACAGAAACGAAGAGTATGGCTAGAATCGGATACCGTATACAAACTTTAAGAGCAGCAAAATAAATTACAATAAAATATTGTCTATATCCGATACACCTGGACCATCCGTCGACGAGGAATCACTGTCAACCGAGTTTCGCAGGACGAGCTGGTTAGGGAAGTTTTCCCAAGTTTCCCCGTAACGATATCTCCTCCCAACCCTCATCGCGTGAGATCCAGTCATCAGCACGTTCTGGTCTCCGAAACTCTGCTTCTGCGCGCACTTTTCATACCACTTTTCCACGGTACCTGGGAGGTGTCTACTAGCACGCATAATAAAGCAAGGACCGTCTCTTGCGGCCGCTCGAAATTAAAATGTGCGTGAGCACGTGCGAACGTATCCCTTTTGATGAGTCACAACGTATCCAAACGCCGGAAGTGCGAAGGGTGAACGCGTAGTACCGGTTACTTTTCGAGAGTTACAACAGGGGGAGCTCGGAGGCCGCGAGCACCCTGTATATTAATCATCGATTTGATTACAGTGAAACAACTTTAATTGTCCTACGAGTTCCCCCACGCTCTCGGGTTAAACCTCGGTTGCGTGTAGCGTAAACTGTGCCGAACTTGGGGTGTGATGCATCTGGATGGATGGCGATAGGCCAGGGAAGCGTCGAATGCAGACTATGGTTGGTGTAGGAAGTACGGAATTTATCGCACCCCTTATGCCAGAACCATGAATGCATAAACTTCGCGGAGTAACGATGTCCAAGCTGACGAGTGTCTTTTTTAATCCCAGGTTTATACAACGGTGATTGTAGTCTAATTATTACCTTGTCATTTGCTAGAGTAGCGGTATGATGAAGAATGAATGGATCCTAGACCAACGACTTGGTTCTACTGTTTTCCTTCCTGGATAACATTCTCTACATTTTTGTAATTCTTCTTCGATAGTTCCTAGAATACACTGTGGTCTGTACATGAACGGAGCTAGACTAAATAACACTAAACTTAGCTCCCATGCCGAATCTATGTTTAATCTCGATGCCACGCTGGACAAAGGTAAGCCGAAGCGCACTAAACTTAGTCGATACTAAAACTCGAATGCACTTGGCTTAGTTCCTAGCTCTATTTCCCGCTCGATCCTCTCGGTTTGGGTTACTTATTCGACGTTTTACTGGTCGTCTACGCTGAGAAGCCGATTTCCAAAGAAAAACAATTGCACCAACACCGCGGTTCGGGGCATTGCGCCATTGACGAACGGAAATAAACCTAACTGAAGCGATGCGTTAACGTTTCGCGGTCGTTGCATCGCTAAATAAAATAAATGCTGCCGATAGTAAAGTAAACCAGAAATCACAGAGCTCGTTTCCTATTCTCCTCCGAATTCTTTATTTAGACGAGAATCAGAGTCGATCAAAGGGTGGGCGATTTTTTCGCTCGCGCGACGCGTCAGCATGATCGCGAGCAAAAACGCGTGATTAATTGGTCGACTAAGCGGAATGCGCGGCAGCCGAGATGGCGACGAAGAATGCGAATTCGAAGGCACGCGCGGAATCCGCGGCATGGAAAAGCTGAGGGAAATGCCACGCGCGACGACCATCGTCGCATCGGAGAAAAAAGTTTCGCGGGATCAGATTAGAAAGCGAAAAATAAAGTTTCGGTAGGGGGGAGTCGAGCGAGGCGTGAATTTCTTCGCGTCGACGTAAGACAATACGCGCGTCAGGAAGTGTCTGCTCCGCTTCCTGGATTATATCGTTCCGCGAGGGACGAGCCGAGTGAAAAGAGCAGCTCCGAAAAGTCGCCGTTCTCGCGACGCGGTGTCGTGAAAAGCATAAGCGCGGGCCCTGGGAACGTCTTCATTTTAAAGTCAGATTTCCGGCGATCCGAAACCAACGTCGCTGTCATTTGTCGCGTGCGCTGGGGCGAGTTCTTTTCTTGTAAATGGCGTGCTCCTCGAAAACACGATGATACGGAGGGACGGATTAAACGTTAATTAATAGTAATAAGGTATGCGGAACAAAATTATGTCATTGTTATAAGAATGTTCAGGTTGCCTAAAGCTGCGTGTCGACCAGGCCAAGGCAACCGAAGGCACATATACAAATGGAATCACGGTAACTATCACCAGAGTACTGAGAAACGTTCGTTTCGTGTTAGCAATAGCAAGAATACGAAAGTCACGGAAACGTAACGTTTAAGAATTGAAGTAGCGAGGTTGAAACGTTCTTTGATCCCTGCGGGATCATTTAATTTCTCCTGGGTACGGCTGAAAGGATAAAAATAAGGCGTTCGCGAGAGCAGTGGAAGGAAGGAAGGCGCCAGCAGAAAGGATACAATTCGCAAAACAAGATTTATCCTTACGATACCGCGGAAAGGTCCCGATGAAATATCGCTCGCCCCGGTTCCGCTTCGGTCCCCAGTGTCGTGCCTTTTCATTTTCGAAATCGAATTACCGCCAAGCCCGAGAGGAAAAAGGCGCGTCTTACTTATCCACGGCGTAAAAGGGAAATACTTTAATCGTAGACGGCGCTTTAAGCATTATTGTTCCGTGATTCGTTTCGCTCTCTTCCTCTTCCGCCCACGAGCTGCAATCTGGACAGACATGGCGCCTGGTAGAGGTTGGCCCCTTTCTGTCGCTTCAACTTAACTCATTTATCCCGACCCTCTTTTTCGACGTACTGCCAGGCACAAACGCCCTTTCTATCTCTCTCGCTCCATTCCCTTTATTGCCGATCTCTGTTTCCTATCCCCCTCGCACCTGCCTCCACAACTTTTTCTTGCGACGACTTCTTCCTTGTCCATCGTCGTGTTACTCTTACAAACATTCATTCGGATAGGTATCACCATTTATTTAAATCAAAATTCGTTTCATCTCTATTTATCGTAATACGAATTTTACTTGTTTATACAGGAATATTCTACGAATTAATCATATTCACAGGATGTAGATCCGATGGACGTTTTAATTATAGAAATGAATTCAGTTTCTTGTTTGGTTTGTTCTCCTTCTAGTTGATTATATCCTCGTGTCTCAATTTACCGTGGGCATTAAACGAGTCAATATTACGGCCGTTATTTTCCTCGAGAAAGCCAACGACCGAAGGTAAATCCAGGCGGAAAAAGAACGCTCGTTTTGTCCATAATTATGTGGTTGGCGACGATGTCGATCGTTAACCGCGAAATTTCACATCCTCGCGCCACCTCCAATTGTTTCCGCGTCCTCTCTGTGCCTCTGGTATATAGAACCTCGCGCGGGAGGATTACGTTATTGTTTTCTAGTATAATAATGATCACCAATTGGGTAATACGATATCGTGCGCCATGTTCTCATCGTTAGCCTACAATATTGTTAATTACCCGATTCAGGCGAATCACCGTAAGCTGATTTATAATTTTCAATTAATTAACATTATTGATTATGCTCCCAATTCGACGATCTCGTTTGCTTGCAATCGCGAAAAAGGACCATTTTTTGAATACCGAGTGTCGGATAATAAGGTGCTCGAGAAAATGTTCAAATAAAGTAGTTCCTCGAGAAAAAGGGAGCCGGTATACAAGGTTACAGGATTACCATAATTTAATTAAAGCATGAAATAGTTTAAAGCTTCTCGAAATTTTAATGGACATAAAACAGTCGTTGTGTATGATTGTCAACGAATAAGAGAATAATACGTACGATATCAATTATCGAACGTTAAATTGGATACGTGGGATTACATTACCGTAATACAATAATTCTTCATCGAGCAAGAATACGAGTTATCAAATCTCGAATTTATTCGAAATATGTATCAGCGAGCGTTAAAAAAAACTAACGAATCCTCGCGAAATCAATTAGCAGCTCGTCAGGTATATCCAATGGCAGGCGTAGAATCGGACGGGCGCAATTAATTTCGAAATTAATTTAACCCCGGTCGAACATCGCCGGCCGACGTCCCTGATTCGCGCAATTAGCCGGCGTTTTGTAGCTGTTAGCAGCCGAGGCAACGTTCGGTAGCGACTGCCGTGCCTTCCTCGTCGTGTATCGTGCAACCAGCCTCGTTCTCCGGAAATTGAAGGTCGACCCGACGTTCGGGGGCAGGCAGACGGCCGCAAAAGAGGGCACGAAGCATCGAGAAACAAGCGGAGAGGGAACGCGAGGGGTTGGAATGATTTTCTTTTCCTTTGCCGTAACTTCTTTTCCTACCGCTGTGTGTACACGCGATAGGGCGATCGAGTTATTTACCGTGCAAATTTCCAGCTTAGAACGGCTCCGCGATTCCCTTCCCGTGGTTACGCAGTGAATTTCCAATATTCCCGCTTTAGTAATTATAATACAAATTGACGTAACAACCAGAGGTTTAGCTTTGCTCAAGTTATGCTCGACAGAACTGGCGAAAATGTGTAATTTGTTTGGTTACGATGTCAAATATTTACCTACGATGGCGATAACAATTTGATGGATTCTATCCTTCCTGACTCGTTTAAAATTTCTCTAGTCAACTCCCACAACTACATTTACACTAACAAAAAGATACTTCTAATATTCCATGTTCCTCCACCTCGACTAACCGTACTCGTACCAAGATTTATCATCGTAAAGATCGTCGAGCGCAGAAAGGGGAATTAGGGTAGCATCCGTGGTCATCAGATTTCGGTCTCGACGGGTCAAAGAACGTCATAGTAGCTGTGGTCGATCGTACGGGTCGAAACGCATGACAAGGCCAACGCGGCATCAGGGGCGGAACCCCGAAAAGAACAACGGAGCTTTCAAGGGAATTGCGAGTGCCTACCGATAGGTAGGTTGGTGTCGCGAAAAACGAAAAGTCACCGACGAGGCAGGAGGGCCGTCCAATCCATTAGGAATGGAACAACGCGAGCACCAGCGGCTTGCCTTGCAAATATTTGCTACATAAATCTGGCCTGGCGAAACGGTCGCCAGCGTGCTCGACCCCCGCGGCGCTCGACATTCCTCTTCGCTCCTCGTACCTTCTTTCTTACCTATCCGGGCGCATCCCGCGCTCGCGGCGGCGGAGTCGTGCCGAGAACGACTTCCAAAACCGGCGACGAGCTGAATGGAAACGCGAGTATCGGGTTACGAGCGGGATACACGGAAGCCCGTGCAATTTGCATACGAGCTACATGCCTCCCCCTTCCAGGGAAAAAGTCTGCTGAACGTCCTATGATGCTGTCCTCTGAAAGGATTCAACCTATCCTACGATTTTAACGTGCTTTTGCGGGATGGTGCGCTACGAGTCTGCTGCGCGGAGAGTAGAGGATAGGTCATTTTAGAAACGTTGGTAAACGAATACGGAAGTTTTTCTTTCTTCAATTTAATATTTATTTATTTAAGAATCTCCGAAATTACGGTTGGAACGAACGAACGTATGTTCGTATATATTCGAAGATGAATAAGATAGATTTTGAAGTATGATCGGTATTAAAAGATTCCGATGATCGTTTCTAAATGAATGGCAATTCAAATAATTCGTGCATATTGCGAGCTATAATACGCATGTATTTGGTACTCGCGTATTTACTCTTAATTTATTGCATATAGCAACAGGACCACGTGTTGTATCATTATGAAGCTCGTTGCCGTCGGAGGGGGTAAATTGGGACCTTCCCTTATGTGTGCCGCTTGGAATTCCAGTGGCGAAGCGCGGCCCGTTTACCGTTATCGATTATTGCTCGTTCAGTGGGTCAATTACGAATTCCGTCTGGGTAATTTACTGGCGGAGGAACGCAGAGATGGGGGGAGGGGGGACAGAACGCAAACACCAACGAATTTGCAGCGGGGTTCAGTTGCTCGAATCAAGCTTCTCCGTAATTACGGTCGCTTTAATCATCCTGGAGTTAATTGGCACGTGGTGAAACACACATTTTCTTTTCAGACCAAGGGTGGACACTCGGTGGAAGTTTCCGTGTGCGATAAGATCGCACGAAAATTGAAGCGTATTTTGGTCTACTTGAAGCAGGAGTTGGTTTACTGTATGATACTATGGTCATCTTCGAGAACGCGTACTTCAGGAAGGTATTACCGAGAGAAATTCAAATTTGGTACTTTGATTTGTCGATGGGTAAAAGATAGTGAAATACATTAATTGTTGAGGTCACTCGGGTTAGAAAATATTTTTTATCGGTACACGTGCGACAAACATTTTGAAATTTTCTTGCAAGCTCGAACCACGAACTATCTATTATCTAAAAAAATGCTACTTATCACGGGCGTCCGGGGATTGGGAACGAAGATACGAGTCCGCTGATTAAAATTGCCGACAGCCGGGGAACGCAAAAAAATGTAATTTCGTTTTACATAGAACTCGGATCGCAGGCGGGGCAAATTATATTCCGTCGGACCCTTTGCATCGTTTTGGTTTCCATTGACGGGCAGACTCGCGGTGCGTCGAATTGCATAATTAAACCTCTCATCAGTATCGAACACAGCGGTATTATTAAAGCCAAGCAGAAAGGGAAAGAGCCGGGGTCCGGGGTTCGGTGTGTACATTCGGAAGTCGAGGCGCGTATCACCCTTCGTAAACTTCGAATCGACCGGGTATTCCCATTACGTCGGGGCCAATCAAAGATGAAACGTCTCCGTGGAGCGTAGACGGTTTAATAATCCCGCATGTTTGCTCGTCGAGCCCAAAAAGGGCACGGCCCCCCACCAGAGGTCCTCGAACAACGCCTTTGAGCCTCCATTCATAACCAAGGAAGGACCTCGCGGGGACAGACCCTAACTCGAAATAAACGAGAAACCGTCTCTGCCAGCGTTCTTGGATTCCTTCTCAGACCGAAGCTCGCGTCGTTGCTCTTGACGCTGGGATTTATTAACAGTTTCACTGTGAGGACGTATATATCCTCGATAATTAGGTTCGGAGAAATGCTTAAATTCGTCAAATAAATTTTTTAAAAATATCACCTAACAAAGAATGACAAGACGAAACAATTATTCATCGAAGGATAAAGGATCCGCAAACTTTCGAGGTCTGATGAACGCTGGATGAAGATCCACCGTGAAACAGTCACCACTACGTACGTTGCTAATTTTCCAATTATTTCCCCTCTTTAGTTATCCTCTACTCAACCTACAGGTGTGTCCCCGCAAAAAGAAGCAAATAAACGCAAACAAGAATTTATTCCGAGGGCTCCACGCGTGAAATAAGATTCAATTAAGAGCGACGTGGACGGATAAAGCAAATAAAGCGTGCTCGCGCTCGCGGTGCATTCCGACGTCGCATTCCATCGACGGCAGACTTCCTTTTTTTCGCCTGTCTAAGCTCGACCGGGCGAGAATTTTGTATGCGCACGCATACACGCGCGAATCTACCAGTCACGCTTCGCGAGGCCACGACGATAGTCGGAAGGATGGTGGTTCCGTGGTTGTTGCGGAAAAGAGGATTCTCCTCGTGCATGCGTGCGAGTCTGATTCGATTCGCGGGAGAAGAAACACAGCCTCGAGAGCTATCGCTCACCGGTATCGTTCCATCCGCCCCGACGTCGCCAACGAAAAGAGAATTCTCCCGAATAAAAATCCGAGCCAACGAAACAAAAATAACCCCTTCTTTTCGGCGTGACGTTAACGACCACGTAGTCTGAGATTTCATTCGACGCCTCGATGAAGAGATCTTTCGCTAGGGGAAACATAGGATGTATGCAGAGCTGGGACAAAGCGAAAGAAGAAGCATATCATCCCTTAAGGTGCCATTTACTTCAGACTTACGAGACACTGAAACCTTTCATATTATTTTCACTTAAAATTTCGTCGAAATTTCATTTCAATGAAAAGTAGAATTTCGTGTGTAAAATCACCAAGTTCTTTTAGCCTGTAAACTACGCTAAAAACCATCTTGAGTGCAGATATGAATTCAGGAATTAAAAGAAGAATCGTAGGTTTCACACGAGTCCCTCACGATTGGTTAATAGAATTCCTTCGGTTCGTTTTATCGAAATGTCGCGGTACCATCCCTGACGCGATACACCTTTGCTCTGTTATATTATACATTTTCTCGCAGCGTGGATTGATCCGATTGTCGGCGGGGGAGCGGCTGAATATGAAAAAAGGGGGAGTTTGACGGGCTAAAGGAGACGAATTCTTTGTATCAAAGTTGACGCGGCGGAAGGAAGGAAGGAAGGAAGGAAGGAAGCGAAAGAGGAAAGGTATGAAGGTAGGAGGGTAGACGACAAAGAGGACAGCCGAAGAAAGATACAGGGGTGACGGGACCCGACGAAAAGTGTCAGAAGCTGCGAGAACAGCGTCTTCGGGGGGCGTTGTAGACGCCGAAGAGACGTCGTCGTCGACGACGCTCGTTGAAGCACGTCGGTAGGGGGTCGAGGGCGGGAAATGAAGGGCGAAACAAACCGTGAAAACGAGACGAAACCCGCTGGAAATGCAATAAACCGGCCTGACGGACGCCGACGTGATTCCTGAAGCGAGCAACGCGCTTGCAAAGCGAGAACTGACAGGGCGTTAAGCGAAGAAAATCTGATTTGAGTGGTGGCGCGAGTGACATATCCTCCGGAGAGGACCACCCTCTTTGATAAGTGCCACACGGCTCCGCGAGCCAACAACCGCCTCCGTGAACCGACGTCGCGATCGTTCAACGATCCGTCGCCTCGTCTGGGATTACATGGCGCGCGATATTCTGGGAATTAATATGCGATCGCTGCAGGAACGCGCGTGACAATTCAAATTTTCTCCTCGAGCATCTACCCCGCCGACTATACTCGCCTTCCAACCGTGGGTACAGCAGTCGTGCTCGCGTTACTAATTGCCATCGCGACGTCCTAGCCACTTCGCGATCCCCGTCGAATCGATTTTCTCAGACGTTTCCACGCATCGAACCATTATTCAATAGCCCTGTCTACTTGGATCTGACTATTGTCACTTTTTTATAAACACTAGACTTCGTGTATTCACAGTGGATGGGAATGTAAATGCGGAATAGGACAATGTAAATGCTAGACGCATATACATCATTTATAAAATATATTCTGAATACGTTTAGCACATGTTTTGCATATTAACGTACCCACGTTACAAGTCTATGGAATCCGCAGCCTAGGCACCGCGATGTATAGAGCAGAACGTCGTTCGTAACATTATACCGGCAGTATTCGGTTTCTTTTGGGGTAATAGAATAACTGCTTAAAAATACCGATTCGAACTCTGGTACCAGAGTGTCTTTGATTCTTAGATAAAAGATACGTAAAGTCTATTTCCTTTTATCCTCTTAATCGTTGCCCAGGATTTCGTACGATACACTTGTCCATACGTAGTTATTTCGTAGAGCACAGTTTGGGAAACGTTATGTGGGAGAGTGGAAAAGAGCGTCGTCCAAATAGCTCCCACCAACTGGAGAGTATTATGTGTCCTTTTAAACGAGCTTCCACGTATCGGGTGTCCTTTTACCGCGAAAACCTGTCCCCTTCGTTCCCGCCAGGAAGAAGGGTTTCGGTATCAAGCGGACGCGAAAAGCGACACCGAAACAGCCTGTTTCTGCGACGTGAAACGCCCTGCGTGGCCACGATGCGGGACTGGCACTCCGCGCCACGCTTCCGCTTGAATTATTCAATTATTTCGTTCGAGGGTGGCAAGTATCATCTTTGATGGAGCGAGACGCAACAACGCGATACGGTTGTCTGGAACGTGCTCTACCAATCTGCCGCGAAACCACGATTTCGCAGGGAGACAAAGTGCCGGATCGATCAGACTACCGAAGAAGGATTCGAAACCGAATTTTTCGTCTAACGAAGACGATTATAACGCTAATTACAATTAAATAACGATACTTGGAAAAAATAGACACGTTAGCAGAAGTCCTTGCGACGGTCATTTTGAGAGTCACTGATCATGGGAGTATCAGTGCGCCAGAGTTCCCTTTAATTTAATAGAGTACGACAATGGGTAAACGATTACAGCAATCAGCGTGGATCGTCCCCGTCTGATACCGTCAATTAACGTTCAATCTGGTCCTTTGATCGATTCTCACGGCTCCCGGACCGAGCCACGTCCTTTGAAAAAGCTTCTGTCTCTTCGACTGTTTCGCGTGTTCCGTCGTGGAAGGGTCAAAGGCCACGAGAGCCACCCAGGGGTCGAGTTTATTAAAATGTTGGACAGACTCGAGGCGAATGGGGCATTCCTGGCGTGGTTCCTCCTTCTCGTGACTTTAACGCGACGCGACGAGCGCAAGATTGCTCGCGAATGAATCGACGGAACGAGTCGAGCCCATTATTCCAGCACGAGGAATGTGGAATTTTCGAAATAAAGAGGACCTAACCCAGACCTGGGGACGAAACTTGCATACGAAGTGCATCTACGTGTACGGAATGTACCGGTCCCCTAAACGTTCGTCAAGATCCTCAATCGGGGACGGGGTGGAAATACGCAGGATCCTCGAAGAACGAATTTCAGAGTTCACTCGACTCGGATATATAAAGTCCTTTCATTCGAATAACTACAAAGTACCCGATGCAGCAATTCCACCAAGTTCGATATAAGAACAAGAAGACACTAATGCCACATAATTACAGCAAGACGTTTCTTGTCGTTTCAATAAAGGTTTCCTCGTCGATATCTCCGTTCTCCTGGTGTCTTTATGAGTCCATTACGCTTCACCCCTCTGAGATCCAATTTAATTACTTTCGCGGAGATTACCGTATCTTCGAACGCTATAAAACTCGAAAAAATATACGGAAAATCCGTAACAGTTTCTAATTATCGAGGCAACATTGATCGACCAAAGACCAAGAAACTCGACGACAAGAATCTAAATGGCAAGTGGATCGTCCCTCGATAATCTTGATTGCCCGCGACGTCCCGTAAGAAAAATGAAAATCCCATAGTTGGCAATGCGTGCTGAGCACGATGACGATTATCGAGGTTAATTAACGGCGTGCGTAAACAAATCGGCGGGTTCAGCTGGGTTAGGTGAAAACCACTCGGCGTCCTTTCTCATTTCCGCGTGGAAATGGGAGAACGTGTAACGTGAGATCGCCATGACCCCGCTTGCTCCATCGGACCAACGATTAGGTAGCGTGTAATTTCACGAGGGAAAAGTTACTTCGAATTACCGTATCGGACACGTGCGGATCCATGTAGATCATCGCGCACGATACTACGAGTTTAGCTAAACTCCCGTGGCAGACATGGAGTACTCGAAATATAATTCCACGGTCATTTATAATTCAGCCACCCTTATCGAGGCTCGGACGACTCGGTGTACACGAAGAATATTTCTTGCTCGCAAAGGAAAGTATGTATTCCGGAGAAGATTAAGGGGAGGCGGAGTCGCTCGTAAGAAGATTGAAGCTAAAACAGCGAGGTAGATCCATCTAGGCTCGCGGAGCTGGATGAATATTTTTTTGCCCTGTAACTGGCGCCTCTGCCCTGGATTCGAGCTTGATAATCTTTCCACGTTCGTGACCAGCATCGGGATTATTCTCTTTCGCTTCCGTCAACTCGCGATCCGTCGAGTCAACCTTCGTCCGACGCGAAACCCGTTCGGACGTTTTTATCGGACGAGATGCTGACTCCTGGAGAACAATGCTCGAGTTACCGTCGCTTTACGAAAGTTTCGAGAGCACAGCCTAACGGTAGAACGACCCTGCGAGGATTTCTTTATTCCGTCGTCGCGGTTTCACGGTGAACAATGAAAGCTAAGGCTACGATCGGCCGAGCATGCCTCCGCTTCTCCACGAGTCGTGCAGAAGATACGATCTATCTTCCTAGGCGCAGGTTGCGCGAGAATTGTGCCCACTGTTACCGTTACTCCAACGGGGAAACAACCTGACGAGGAACGACGCGATGTACCAGGAAGAATAGGCTATTGCTTCCTCGAAGGATTGCAAGTGCAAGAATAAACGAGGTTTTCTTAGGATAGGTGGGTAGGAATCTCACTCTCGTTTGAGAGTCCGAAGACCAAGAGGATTAAAAATCATAGCGGATTAGAGGGACTCTTCGGTATTATAAGAGTATTCAAAGAGGAAGAATCAATCTAACAAATAGAATTTCTTGTCTCCAGGAATAATACTCGTCTTCGACCTGCATGCATCGAATATACATCTACAAAATACGAAGATCTCTGAATCTGCTACTTGTCGCGTAAAAGTTGCAATAAAGAGTTAATCGCTTCGCGGAATATCGTCATCCGTCATTCGATTACGTTCTGGACCAACCAGAGGCGTCCATCCGCAGGAATTCTTCTTCCTCGGCGCAGATGGCAGGGCAACTTTTTCAAGGACTAAGATCAAGTTCACCGGCGCGGTCGAACGGCGACGATCGTCGTTTCCGTCGGTACAGCGACGAGACTCTGGCCCCAGGTGATGCAGGTGCAAACCGCGGACAGGGTCGTCGACACGATCCTCTCTCTTTCCGTGCCCCTCTGCCCCGCCACGTCTTTCATTCCACTTTCTGCTTCCTCGTGACGCGCCGTTACCGTGTTACCGAGTTCGCATCGCGCAAGAAGAGACCAAAAAGAAGCTTCTCTCCAAAAGAAGCTGACCTGCTTCGAGCGCAGACGATCGGGGCCGAATCGACCGAGGGGGACTCCGCTTTTGAGTCCACGAAGGACTCCTTATTTGGGTATTTCTCGATTCGAGTAAAAGACGAAAAAATAGCTTGGATTCGTCCACGAGTGGGCGTTATTAACACTTTCAGTTTTGAGAGCTTTAAAGCCAGAGTTAAAATATAATCGAGTCCAAAGCAAAGTCCGCTGAGTTTCTCTGGCGTCGAAGTATAGCGTGGCCATACGTTCGAAGACTCCTGTATCAGTTTCGCCAATTGCTGAAGAACGCAGCCAGCGTTGCTATTGCACAGTATATCATTCAGCAGTCGCCCAGTAGGTGGTCCCCCGCGTCCAAACGAGTTGATGGAGCGAAATTCCGTCTTATGCAGGGTTTCAATTACGTTGCCGTAAAAACCACTTGATCGCCAGTTAGAGAAAATTGGACCTCCCATCCGCGAGCGGGTATCGCGCTGGTTTAAATCCAACCGAGCCTGTCCGGGTAAGCGAGCAATCACGAGCCACGGTTACGGAAGACGAGCAGTATCGTGCAATACGATCCGTGACAATGTCACGCTCCAGGAGAGTTCACTGTCACAGAAACACGGAGCGACCCGCAACTCCAGCGGCGCGACTCTTCGCGTGGTTTAATTTCCTAGCTTATCTCTACCCCATCATCGGAACTCGTCCCTTTCCTGTCTTATCCACGAGAATCTCGGCCGTAGATTTATTCCGTTCGCGATGCACACTGCCACAACCACTGCCCGCGAAGCTTTACGCGATTGTTATGATTATTATTCAAACTGATTCGTCCGAATATGTGTTTGTTCGAAGTAATCGCTGAAGAAACCGTAATTGAAGCAAGTATATTCTTATACTCACGAGGTTTTCTTTTCCTTTGGTACGACTTTTCTCCTTTCCTCATCGGTTGATTTTTCCTACCTCCTCTCTTTCCTCTCCCTTGTTCGTGTCTCAAGCGTAATATGAATATTAAGTTATCCCAAGTTAATCCAAGTATCCCCTGTCAGAGGATGTTGACGTAAGTCCTCCAAGGAGGACACTTATTAGAAAATTAAATCTAAGGATAGGCAACGTGTCTCGAGTTTCTCATGGGGTGGTTCGCGCGCGCAAATCATGCGTGTAACGAGAGCCACGCACGAACGAGTACAGGTATCGTGCCTGCCGTCGGAATAACGACGTGAAAGGCGCGGAAAGGATAACGAGGAGAAATTTAGGGCCGCTGTTCGTTGGTTCAATTCGAAATGGCGAAACTCTGTAAGCGTGAGAAGTTAATTAACCGCGGTTTGCCGTATGCAAACGAATCCCGAGGCAGTGAGGAAGTGGCTGTTAATGAAAATCGGAGGACTATGATAGTCGAAGCATATTAACGCGTTCTGGAAAAGTGTCGCGACGCTCGTGGCCATTGTCGGAAAACAGTCGGCTAATTGGCCAGATACGGAAACCGTGTTTACTGCGAGGCGCACAAGTGAATCGAAAATTGATCTTTTGTTAATTAGAGGCGGCAGATGGAGGTTAAGTTTAGGAACATGTACTTATATAGTTGTCGATCCAAAATTTCAAGCGAGAACTTGGAGGCAGAACATGGAATTCACGAGTTTCCAACGCTCTTTCTGTACATAGGTACAAGGTATTAACGCTGTTTTGGAGCAACGATCGTTGTCGAGGACGAAGCCAAGCGGAAACAGAGGAGGCTCGCAGTTAGTGCACGTACCACCCAAAGGGACCTCCGAGGCGGTCGAGGCCAATAAAAAAGGGCAACAACGTATCCTGCAAGAAATCTTGGCGACCAAAAACCGGGGGCGTTGCATTATGTAGTCTTCAAACGAGGACAAAGACGTATCGCGTACCTAGGCGGGCACGGAAAGACGGAGAGGCCTAGGGGTTGCACGAAACTTGGGCGCAACTCCTTGGCACCGCTCCCCGAGAAACTCGCGGTGTGCTCTCCAGGGAACCATGCACCAAATCCTAACGACCGTTCATGATTTACTCTGGCCGCGCTAACGGCGGAGACACGTACAATACAGCTCTGTCTGGGGATCCGCGGAATTTCTTTGGTCGCCTGGCGACGACGCCATCCGCGTCTCCCGGTCGTCGAACAACGCGTTCGTCCAGTGATTGGCAGAGTCTTCGTCGGTATTTTTGTTTGGCGAGCAAAGTTTATATCTATGCGGTCTGTATCTCTGTCAGATAGCGTCTCTGGTCATCGAACAACGTCTCTGTTCAGCGGCGTCCGCGGACGATGAACTCGGCTGCCCGAGGACTGCTTTTGGATGTGCATGACCAACTGTGCGGGCACCTGGTCCACTTCTATCATTTTTGTTATAAGTGGATTGATGGAAACGTTGGTATAAATAGTCTATATATAGTTGAAAATATCCTCACTCAAACATGAATAAATCACCGAGTGGAATTTTCATTTTTTTTGAAGATTATGTAAGCGAAAAAGTTCATCCTGTATATCTAATAAAATGAAACAACTGGCAAAGCCACCAACTATCAAAGAATAGCTTCGCTCGTCAGACAACACGCTGGGTACGCGAGGATCAATGGCTACCAGCGTCAGGACCTTGAGACTTCCATGTAAGATGCAAATCATCTCCAGGGGGCGAAAATTGCATTGCTGCGTATTAATGGTCAGAGATTGAAATTCTATCCGTAGAGTGACACCAGGCGGGGAATGCTCGGGCCGAAGGAAGCCGGTTCCCTGACGTCCGGGCACTGTGCGTGATTCACTCGAGCAATTCCGATCACACGGAAGACAGGTAATAGTCGCGCGTGACAGTGGCACGCTACGATGAACAGCTCGCTGCACTCGTTCCGAAGCGAGTAGCAAACGCCACGAGACCGGTTCTCCCTTTAAACTGGAACCCCGCTCGATTGAAAACCAATTACCTCCATTAGGAATCGATTACGTGGATTTTATTATGAATTCTCCTATCGACGCTCGGTGAAGCTCTTCTTCTAGGAATGGAGGAGTCGAGGTGATGAATAGCGCGAGTGCCAGGAGTGAGAATTTTCAATCTAAACCGTAAACATGGTTTTCCTGGATTCTGGAACCCGCATCGTTTGTCATTCGAATGCTGTGAAATCTCGGCGTTCACCACCTTTATATTTAGAGAAAATTTCATCCTTTTCTATCGTAACTATCGTAACACCTCGAATCCTCAACGACAACCTCGCCAAGTTTCCACAGGTTTCAAGAATGATTCAATCGAAAACTGCGGACAATAATTCCTCCTTCTTAAATTATCTATTCTTATCCTCACCTCTGAGGTGACTCGATATACTCGAACACGATCCCCTTAAAATAGTCCGTGCGTCATGCGCGATATACCGATCCTCGAAGAGCGAAGCACCAGCGGGAAAACGCGAACGGTTCGCTGCGCGATAACTCATGCGCTCGAGAATGTCAATTACAACGAATAATCATTATTACGCGACTGTAACGAGATAGAGCAATTTGCCTACTAATAATAGCCAATTTATTTACATCGGATTACAGGCGTCTCTAATTGCTGTCCATCGAGGTGAGAGAACTCTGGACGCCGATTTCTGCCTTGGGACTAATTAATCTTTCGACGCGGAGTCTATTTTCAGTTCAATCTATCTTCTGGAGCTCGTGCCCCTCGCTATGACACTCGAGCCCCTATCTTGATCAAAAATGTATCCTCGTGTCAATGGCTTCCAGTGGGTCGACTATATTTATTCCCTCAAATACGCATAGCCTCGCGAAACGTGACGAGAGGTCGACCAAGAACACCCAGGAGCCAAGATTCAACGAAATCGTAACGAGTCGTAGCAGTCCGGGTGAGGGAAAACTGGTCCGCGTCTCTAAGTTTCTAAACGTCGCGGCTGATTCACCGACGGCTCCGCGGACATCCATAATACACAGTCACCGGGTGACAGTCGCATAATAGATTAGGGCTGGAAGGCGCAGCGGTAAACCGTCGGTGACGATTCGTCTATCTTTACATGGACAGGTCGTTGGACTAGCGACAACTGACCGTAGCCTCCTCTGGTCCCGTAGAACCGGTAGTCACGTTGAGTTAACGCAATTTGCATGCATTATCTAACGCGTAACGAGCAGTCCCAGCGAACCAAGGAAAAGGAGAAGGCACGGATCGAGTCGTTAACCCCCGATGATCCAGAAGCACCTCGACGGAGGATCGACGCGATCATCGTCGCGTGGACGTCCGGTCACGCCCTTCGCGGGGATCGATCGATCCCAGACGTTTTCCGCTAATCAGCCACACTCTCGATTTTCTCGTTGACGTCCGACCGGTCCCACCTAACGAGTTGTAATTTTCCCTTAACGTAACGCGATTACGCCGGACGACTGTGTACTAAACGTGACAGGGGTATTTTGATCGACGTCCAATCAAGAACTCTGTCTTCTTTTGCATCGCGGATTGCTATGACGGCGGATGAAGATTTATTTTATTTTAACTCGTCTCGAGGTGCATTACCTCGGGGGCTGAGCAAATTGATCGCTGATGCGGATTACCTTTGGACTTATTGTTATAGAATGCGTTTCTACTTTCGATAGGAATTATAAACAATTCCGTTCGTTGACCTCCTCGACACCGCCCCTCGTCTAGAACGCTTTATTTACGAGCTTCGACGAACCGGCGGTCCACGCTTAAATGTAATTTGCTCGGTTTCGCGATACCGATTCGCCTTATCCCGCGACCGCTGCCAAGAAATTTTTTCCACGCGAGAGGACGCTCGCGTTTTGTTCGCGTCGGAACAGAAATAGTGACGGGGGGCTTACCGGCTGATGGATCGTAAACACTTTCACCTCCATCCCCTCTCCGTTAATTCTCGGCTTATCCTCCGTTCACCTACTTTTAATTTTACCCGACACCGATCGCGAATGGGGGGGAAAAAAGTCGGAATCGAACGTGTCCCCGATCGAGAGCGTGGTAAACGCGAAAGTATCGCAAAGTTAGACTTTCGATTTATTTATCGATTACTCACGCCCAATGTTTTCTATTTTTAGATCTCGTACGCGACTCTTGGGTAATAATTTTATAGAGACATATATTTAGTACTCTCGAAATTTTAAACAGACTAGGTTTCAGGTATGTTCGCTTAAAAAGTAAGTTTAAGCCAGATACACGTGACACGTGTACCCGTGTATCGCATTGTACGTGTTTTAGGCGAGAGCTCTAATATATCCTTCACTGTTCCCCGAAGATGCTCCAAGACGTTTCGACGCACGTCGCGTCGGTCTGAGGCAATATTTGAATTCGGTCGGGCTGACAAGCGTCAACAGAATCTAGGACCGACGTCCCTTGTCCAGTGACGTGTATATACGCGAAACTTGACCGTGGAGAACTCGAACTCGGTTCATCCCCACGACTTTGCGCCGTTTCGTGGCGGTCGGAGTCGTAGGCAGACGCTCGACCACCACGGTAAACCGACAGCGACGACCGCAAACGGGACGGTCAGCGAGATATCTGGTTGCCACGGCGTCCAGGAGTCTCGAGAATCCCTCGAAGAAGTTTCCACGGATCGGGACCGTGGCTGCCGGACTACTCGCCGGAGTTAAACTAATTTACCTGCGCCGGCCTGAGTTTCTCTTGAAAGGCCATCGAACCAGAAGTCTCTTCAAGATCTCTGTAATCCGTGGTATTCATCGACGTTACACGATAGAGGAGCGCAAAAGAAGACCGACTCATCCTACCTTCGTTCGAACGAGAATGCCACGGGGACGGGGGAAACTACTTAATTCAATTAATTAGCCCAACGTCAAAGGGATCTGCTCGAACGTTCGTCTGGACGAACGTGGACACCGAGCTGCGCGAATCGTCCGTTTCGAGGAGACCAAGGAGCCGCGACTTAAACGAAAGCTGTTGCTCTATTGTTGGATAGAGCAGAATCGTGAGTACAAAGGACACTGTTGATAACGGGAGTTTGTAGTTGAATTCGAGCGAGAGCTGAAACGCTAGATTTCGTTCAACTCTGAAAAGTAAAACTAACTCGGGAGGAGATGTTACAAAGAAATATTTTTTTAAAAATGCGATCTATTATCCAAAATGCTAGATCACTCCCCTAATTCGATCGGGAATCGAGAAAACACCCATGTTACGAAATTCGACGTGAACGTTGTACCCGATTTCGGGGATGTGGGTCACGCTCCTCTTGGCATCGGGCTCGGGTGCCCGGCAAATTTTCGATGAATGAGAATCAATCTATTTATACCTCTGGGACCAGCTGTTATATCGACGGTAGCGAGCGGCGAAAGATGCAACGAGGATTATCCGAGTAATTATGTCGTGGATGGACAAGTTGTTCGGGTTTGTTTTGGAGAATACAATTCACGGAAGATAAGTACTATTGAATAATACCGAGAGATTAGGGACTACGAATCCGATCCGAATTTGCGATTTTTCGACACTGGCTCGAGGGAAGAGATCGATTCGAATTGCAGCGGCGGTCAAGTGATCCAGCGACTGCGGAAAATGAGATAACGGAATTAATGAGCCACTGTGTTCGGGAACAGAAGGGACCTTAATCAAGCTTCGTTGGGATGCACGCCACGACAGACTGGCCGGTGTTCTTGATCACGTTTCCAGCGTCTCTGAAACTCCCTTTTCTTTTCTCTTCTTTTCGCCTTTCTTGCCAACTCCGCGGGTATCGCGTGCTCGTTTAGGGCTGCGATGCTTCCGACATAAGAAAACTTTCTCGTTATGGAACGTTACTTGGCAGAGCAGTCGCCGATTGCCGATTCTAGGCGTGCTCGTTTAGCATCTGGGCGAATTCACGCTGGACGCATACTACGCGTTATTTCCTTTGACTCGAGTCGCGTTTGATTAGGATCAGTGTATTCATTTGTGTTAGTGCAACATACATTGTATTAAGGGTGTTTTGGGTCGCATTAATCCGACTTGAGCCAATGCTAAGATATGCGAGAGATTAAAGGTGAGTCACGCTTAGCCTAGGATTTAACAGATTTAGACTACTCCGCGTAACCCGCACACCACAAATGTTTTCGTTGTTAGAAACATTGATAGGAACAGCCATCAATAGGGTCCTAAGCTCTAAATATAATATTTTCATACATCGATCTACAACTAAAATCGTTTGGTTATCCTTACTACGAAGTTCCTTGAATATTTGCAAAATCGTGCAAAGCAGCCAGCTCGTTTTAGCGAGAATGTCGTCAAGCGCAAAGGGTTAATCTGCAGGCAGAGGATACCGATCTTGCGTCGCCAAAGAAGTCGAGTCCCCGATGCATCTATCGGGGACGAGATAAACGAAGTTAATGAGCCACTCTTCGAGAACAGAGGAGACCTTAACGACCGATGCACATCGCACACACGTACGCGCGTACGTCGAGCGACACAGCCGACGGCACAACGATTCTCAGACGACACATTCTGCCTTTGTTCTCCAGCGCGTCCCGCGGACTGACCATTGTTTCGCAGCCCAGGATCGAGATTAGACTCCCTTCGCCACCGACAACGACCGATCGTGCCACTCGAGCTAAGGGCGAATTCGTGGCTGGCCATTTCCACCCGAATCGTTTCAATTAACTTTCCACGGGACGCTATCGAATACTAAACGTATCGGCGCTTGCCAGACTGTTACTTATAACGAAGACGATGGGAGGAAATGCTGGTGCTTTCTGAAACTGGGATTCGTCGGGGACGTTTTCACTGGCACTCGAGGGAATGCTAACAGGATAAGGGTTTCGATCAGTTCTTTCATCTCCTTTTGCAGTCTGAGGGAGATTTATTGTTATTCTATTTTTAATTTGAAGGATTCAAGGAATAGTCTCTAATGAATCAGCTGCTTAATGTTGTATTAGTTAAATAAATTTAATATCGTAGATTCCAAAAGAAGAATGGTCGACCAGAGCCAAGAAAGACGCGAACTTCCGCTCGAGATGGTTGGTATCTCGTTTCTCTCGGCTCTAACCGATGTAGTATGCACGCGAGGACCCCGGGCCCATAAAATATTTCAACAAGCAATTTTACAAAGATCCTTCGCCGTGGACGAAATTTTACCGTGAAAATCCAGCCGTATCTTCCCTCCCCGTGTCCCGAGTATCCCGCGAACACGCATAAAAGGACACTCGAAAGTATCTCAAGCTACGGGGAAAAATCTTCCCGGCGAGACTCACCGCGACGTAGCCAGCTTCTAGAATGCAAATTCGTTTAGAGAAGAAACGCTGAGTGCACGTCGAGCGTATAGGAGTCTAGCAGCCAGGAACTGCGACTGACGAGGTCACGGGATGCGATGGTGTGCGCGTCGAGCGTGTGCGCGATGGCTGCAGTGACCGTGGGAAGCTGCTGGATATGTTAGGTAATTGAAGAATTTCTCAGAAAATGGGCACGCGTGTGTCGAGGATGAGGCGAGCAAGTTCGAGGAGCTTACCTCGCGAAAGGAATAGCGAGCTCTGGCTCGAGAGGCCAACGAGAAAGCAGCCTCGACGTGCAATTAAGCGTAACGGTGATGGAATCGGCTTCTCATCGACGCCTCTATACCGCGGCTACCGCTAATTGGCGCCGCGATTGCGCCCTCGATCAGCCGCGAGCACTTTAGGAGCTGTGAAATGGCGTGGATAGACATCTCTGTCCCGAGGCGATCAAATTTTAAGCGGAACTTTGAATCAGGAATTTTGGATGAAGAAGAAACGAGGAAATTCAGTCGGTATCCAGTGGGAAATCGAGCGCAACGATGGCGCAATCATTTTCCAAGCGTCTAGCGTCGTTGCTCAACCGCGCAGCGCTGCTACCATTATTAAGACGCTCGTAACGTCGCTAATTAAATTTGATAAGTTATTGCTCGAGCGTTGAGCCAATTTGTTCTCCCCCCTTCCATCGAAAGGTCCGTACGGTTCGCGCGGACCGGAGCTCACTTCGAAAAGGGAACAAGCCGAATGGAGACGGGGGTTTCCACATGGTGACGACAGTGGACCGTGGAAAACGTTGGTGCACGGCCGCAAATGACACAGGACTAATTTTCCGGCTGGAAAATCGCGGAGGCGGGCAGCTACCGTGAACGCAACGTGTCGGTGACACCTCAACAAGTGGAAACAACGCGCGCGAGCGCACACGTGTAGCTGACGTTTCGACGTATGCGCGGGACGCGTGTTTCGGAGATAAAAGTGCACGAGCGATCGAACATTCATGCGAAATCTGTAGCTCCGGTACGGTTTTTCTTTAATTCGCCCCGCGAATGACTGACAGAATTGCGAAGAAATAACAAAAATATTTCTTAACTTGTCAAAAGGTTTTTTTAAATTTTGGGTGACGATGAAATTAAGTTCTTGGAGAAATCAAGGAGCTGTGTATTGGTCAAGAAATACGACGAAATATTCCTAGTATGATTTTTTATTTTACCAGTAAAGAAGATCAACTCTTGAAATCCTCGCAACAGATTCTCGATCACTGGATGGCAAAACCACCGATGCTGGATCGAGATAACGTTGATCGACGCGCGGTTGGTTTTCGCTCGATCTAAGGAGACGAAACGAGCAAAACCTACAGTAATTCCCTTCGATATCGCGAGAGCACCGCAAGTCGTATCAATAATCGGCGAACGGTGCCGCGAGCGTGCATAATCATCCTTGTCGAGATGCAGACGCTGGATATGCTTAATTGAATGCGATTCGATCCAACTTGTTCACGCTGTAAAGCATCGAAGGAGAAGAAGCGATTCTTAACCAGTTGCTCTACGACGGATCTAAAGAATGAAAACGTGAATATATTAGGAGAGAATAATATCTAATGTATGAATATAATAGCATTAAAAGAATAGAGAATATTAAACAGTGACTATCTATAAATAAAAAAAGTAAGTTGGCGATAATAAGAAAAATGTTGAGCAGTTTGACTTTGTACACGAAATGCACAAAAATCTTTTTGCAAACTCTACTACGATCCTTGGAGGTTTAAGAACTACGGGAAATTGAGATAACCGTGGCACAGGAATAGTGAGACGTCCAAGACGAAGAAACGAGGGGAAGAAGCGACGTGGGAGGAGGGAAAAAGGTGAGAAACGAGGCGGCCGAAGGTTCGGGACGAAAGAAATCGACGCAGACGATGAAGAAGAGAGGAAAGAAAGAGAGGAGACCCGTTACGGCGACCGTGTTGCATCGCATTAACCAGTCGACCGAGTGATCTTGATCCCATCTCTCACAGCGGCGCCCTGCTTCCTCCCCTTCGCGTCCAGCATCGTTTCAAACGTGATCCGGCCACTAACCATCCGTTTCGTCGATTCTGCTCATAGAAATCGAACGATCTCCTACGCATATTCCCGCGCGGAATAAAATACGTGCGAATAAACCGAGATATGAATTTCAGACGATTTAAAGGTCTATGCGCTGTGAAGAGTATCTCCTAAAATTTGAAACGAGGAATATTGAATAAAACCACGTCAGGTTTTTCTCGAAACAGATTTTTCCAGGCAAGTAACCTTTCTCCTGTTCCAATCCAAGGAACACTTGCGAATTCAGCACTGTTCGATAATCGGTTGTGTCTGAATCTAAAAACTTCCCGTCCGCGATGGCTAGCCACAAATAAAAGACCGTCTGTCCTGTAACTACGCGTTATTACTCGGCAACGATGAGTTGCATTAATCGAACAAGCATTAATAGCTGTTATTCGACGCTGCAACGCAACCGCACGGTCCATCGGTCGATCATACTAATTTCGCGCAATCATTTCCCATGATTGCTCGTCCCGACGCGAGCGAGGAAAAGCTGACAGGACTGCGAACCGGGATGGGCGAAATTTTATTCGAATAATAGATGACGCGTAAAAGCGCAGTATTGTGATTTATCGGCGACGTTTAATCGATCGAACACACGTACTGGTCACTTTTTGTTTGTTCAACAAGGAGCGGAATATATTTTGCGAACGGAATCCTAATTTTAATTCCACGAATGATCGATCGATACTTAGATCGAGGCACCTTCAGGTTTACGATTACTGCAAGTATATCGAACGTTTTTCAGGTGCTCCTTTCTCGCCATCTTTCTGGACTCGCGCGTGATCTGCTCACGGACGCTATGAATTAATTGCTGGCGAGCGTAATCGCGCGGCAATTGCGTAATTGCGAAGCAACGAGTGGCCTTCCGATCGAAGACGACGCAGTAGCGCGAAACTCGGCCGGGTCGATAACCCGACAGCCGGTGTTAATCGACAGGGTACACAAACCCATGGTTACTCGCAACATCTCGCTTTGGGACGGGGCCTCGGTATTCCCGTTACGAGCACGAGGAAATTCCACGGAAATTTCGCGCCAATTACGCGACGCATTTTAAGAATTTCCACCGTGGCCGTTCGCGGAACGCTGATTAAACAGACGTTTAATTGCGACGAAACGTCGTTTCTTTTTTAACGCCCTAACGACGCGCGTTTCGAGTCCTCGACTTAGGTCCTCGATTATGTTCTCGTGCATATTTCGTATATCGCTATGCGTTCGCCTACTAAACGAAGATTTCTTCAACTTTTCGTTTTGCAGAGGAGCAAAATTCGAGTAACGTTTAATTAAACAGGAGTTTAACTAAGTTATTTATCAAAGGGGACAAATACGAGAAATCGAACGATTCCTTCAATTATTATTATTTCCCGTCAAATCTAAATGAAATTTTGTTTAGGTCCCTTTTATGTACCCTTGAGATTCTCTGCGATGAGAAAATTTCAAAAAAAGGATACAGTCACGGAGAAATAAATCTTTCTTCGGGACAATCGATCGTAAATTCTCTCCGCTTCGATTCGAGACCACCGACGCGAAAGAGTACACGTGGCTAAATCCTTTGCCACGAATCATGGCCACCCTACCCCTAGACGATCGGACAAAAGGACACGAAGCCTCACCTGAACGTCCACCAGATGTTGAAGCACATCGTGTTCAGCCAGAAGAACGCCGCCAGGAAGAAGAAATGAGCCATGATTGCTGGAACAGAAGAAAAGTAGACTTCGTTAGTAAATTCGCTAATAGCTGAGGTGATTAGTATTTCTTTTTTTTTGAGAGAGAGAGGATTAATAATAACTCATTCATTATCGATATAAATTACTCAACAAAATTCAAGTTGCACTTTTATAAACGTACTAATAAGCACGGTAAGATTTATTTCGATCCATCCTGTAGTTTTCATTACAAAAAATATCAGAGAATCCCACGCGAGCCTACTATCGAATGAATGATTAAACACAGATTGAAATCTCGGATCGTTGGGGCGGTGATCACTGGTCGATTTTATTTTTCAACGATTCTGCGGTCGCAGGGGACCACTGAAAAGCCTTCGAAACAAAAGTATAGACCGATACCCAGGTACGCGATGAATTCTCAAAGATTCATGAACGGGAAGGGTGTTCAGGGTTGCGGCTAGGGTCAGACTCAGGGGAGCGACAGCTTTTGTGAAGATCCGTTTGAAAAGATGGAGATGGTTGTGCTCGAAGGGTATCCCATTGGGTTTCGATCAATTTTTCACGGTGTCGTCTGCACCCGTTCTTAGAATTCACTTGGTTCGCTGCAACTCGAGAGATTCAACCGCGACTGGCCATTAATTTCTGAAAACGCAATCGGCCGCGACGCGTGCACGCGTCGAGGAAGTCAGGGGTGGCACAAAGCACGCGTCCATCGCACAAAGAACCCCGACGAATTTCCATTTCTTCGCCAGGACCTTCGCTGAAAGAGAAACTCGAGTGGCGAGTCGCGTTGGAGACGGTTCGTCGGTGTGCAAACAAGGGAACGTCGAGACTTGCGCTTGACACTGCGTTTTACGCTTGCAATATTTACTTGATTCAATGTGTAGAGTTTCTGGTCACAAAATCTCGTGGCCTTCTTTAAGAATAGTTCTGCCTTGAGCACCTTTTTTATCGAGAGTAAGAATAGAATTGGTCCCTTGGGCCTTGAATGCAATACTAGATAGATATTTTTTTTTTAATTCAAAACAATATCGACCACATTTACTCTCTGAATGAGGAGTAACATTGCTGGTATCTCCACCTGAAAAGCACTTAGACGACATGACTCGTGCAGTTTCGAGTGCAGGGACATCTATCTCAGCGTTCCGTCATAAGTAACACCCGCGATTGAATTTTTCATCGCGACAAATCCCGGCTGGTTGGAGAACGGCAGCCACCAGCCAACCCAGTCATGAATTTCTGAAAACGCAATCGACATGTTTACACAACACCGGCGTTGACAAAAACACGTTGTGATCGGGGGTTTGTCGAGTTTGCTCGAGCCCCGATCGCGAGTGTATTAACCGTCTCACGGTGTTTGGATAATATGTACCAGGGAATTTCAGCGTTCTCGTTATTACCGGTACATTATCGTCCACGCGGTACTCGGTTACGTATAATCATACACAATCTGCGCAAACAATTTTCGTCTATTGATCCGGTAGCTATCGACGAAGGTCCCGATTGTGCCTTTCGTCGATTTCGTCTGGGGAAAACCGTACTCCGTACGTGTGAATACTTGTTTACTTGTACGGTCATGCATTAATGCAAAGGAACAAAGATGATAAAATCCAGAACTGTGCTGGACGAAAACATTCAAGAGGTACAGCTCCCGAGGGCCTCGATGAGTGTACTTTTAGAGGAACGGAGAAGCATCGTCGAGCTTCAAGGTGGTTTCACGCACACTTCAACGCGCCCAGACTTTTCCCACATTGTAACATTTAATGGAACGATCTTGTCGTTAACGAGCGTTAATTGCACGCGGCACGCCTCTAGTCAACCGCCGACCATGCTTCTATATGGGAAAAATCCGCGATTGTAAACAGTTCCCTGGCCGCGGCGCGCTCGTAACTGGCGGTGCATAACGAAGTGAATGCAAATCGCAGCGAACGAGGCTCGGTTACAAAAGTTTCTCATGCGTCACCCGCGTTCCTTCGACGCGCGCGTTTCTGCGCTCGTCCGCGTGACGCGGCACCTATCATGCCGAGAACTATGCGATATCTAGTCGGGATCGAGCGCGATGAGAGGGGCACCGTTAGGCGAACGAGCTTGGAACGGGATTTTTCCTTTCCCGTTTGCAAAACCTATCTCCTACTCGTTCGACCATCGTCGTTGACAGTTTCTCATTATGTTTTTCTTTTTCTCTTATTTTTCTTGTATTAATTCTATTATTGATTTAATTCTATTTTTAATTTTCTTTTTACACACCGGCGAAGGAAACATTACGCGTTACCATTGGATTTATTTTTTAACTTCGATCATCTTCGACTGTTCTTTTTCGCGCAATCGAAGTGTCCCAGTAGCTAAGACCAATCTAACGTGACTCTGAAAAGTGGTCGACCCTGTTCCAGACGGTTTCCCTCGAACGTCGCCGCCAACACCTGCAAATTAGTCGTGTCCTTAGGCGCTCGAGGTTGATTAACAAACCAGCGAGTGACGCTTGTCGACGGATTACCGCGGGTTACGAAGGAACACGCGGCCGCGCGTTTCGAAAGACGCGGATTTTCCATTGGCTGGGGGTTGCACGAAGCTGGATTAACGGCTGCTAGACGGGGAAGTCCCTCCGATAATTCTTTGTCGCGCGAGGCTTTCGCGCCAGAGCGGCTCCGCCGACGGCATTTATCGCGCATCCCGCCCGTCCGCCCGGAAATAATTAAATTTCCAAAACTAATTACGCGTCGTTGCAATTATAACTCCGACGACATTCATCCGTGAACGCCGCCCCTTCGGTCCCGTGGCTAAACCGTAGGGGTGGCAGAAATCGTTTCCACCCTTCTTTCTGGCCCTCCGCGAAAATCCGTGCGGTGCGTGTCGTTTGGACAGCAACGCCACGAGAACTGTTTAGCTTCGTCGCTGTTTGCTCTGAGCGCTCTGTTTTCCATTTTCCAACCCCTGGAGCAAGAAGGCTTTTCTTTTTGCGAGGTGGCCCCTTGCACTGGCTTGTCTTTATTAATATTTTCATAAAATATAATTGATTATATAAGTAACTGTGCATCCAAAACTCTTTGAATCACCATCGAACCAAACTTTTCTTCTCGATGTCCATAGTGGTACAACAAGAGCAACCCCTGAAGGAGAAACGAAAGGGAGGGCGGAAAGTGACACCGAAAGTAGAGCTCGAGAATCGAGAGTTTTGCGATGTCGCGACTCCTTTGATATGGTAATAGTGTTCCTCATCGGGGCACCAGGGCTTTTGTTTTCTTCGATTAAAACTTCCGTCGTCGACAAATGGATTATGGCGTCGAAGCAATTTGATCGAATCCCCATTTCGGGTTTATTTGCTCCCTTCAGGTTTACCCGCGCGTCAGGATCTAATTAACATCGCGACACGGTTTCGCTCGTGGACTCTAAGAAGCGAATGAAACTCCTGACGCATTCGGAACGTGGAAACTTTCTAGTCTTTCAACCTGCAATTACGTGGAATATAAACTAGTCGAGTTCTCCAGTTTAATCCCAATATCCTAAACATTGCGTACAGGAGAAATCCGGCTCCAGTAATTCAGAATTGTGCTTTTTATGAGCAGTTTAGTGTTTTCGGTGCTCTCGGGAGCGAAGTTTGTCGAGCTGTCGCGGATCGGAGGCCCCTGGTGCATCGTTCTTTTGCAGCTTAATATTTCAACTGACCGATCGCTCGTCCCCAGAGGCTGTCGCTAACTTTCATAATTCATCGCAGCGTTACAACCCTTTCGGGCTTACGAAAGCGACGCAACGATGACGCGGGAGCACTCGCGTTGAATCAAACTCTAATCCCGTCTAAATCATGACCGTGCAATAAATCCCGTATGATTTAATTACGACTCGTCGCGGTGCAGTTTCGAAGTGTTTAACTAAATCACGGATGATAATGCCGCCGCTTTAATCCCCGAAGTTCCTGCCAGCCTTCTGCTCGTGTTCTAATCAGTTTCTTCCGCTGGAGCCATACTATACTGCGATCAGCTTCGTTTGTTTAAAATTTCTTTCTCTGTAAAAATAAAATTTGAGATATTCTGGCTTTAGAGGATTTCTAGACGAACACATCAAACAGAAAACCTCTTCCAACCGAGTCGCCTATTTTGATTAATACCATCCGCACGAGTGCTTAACATCGAGGGTGCAGACTTCAATTACAGAGTTAACGGATCTCGTGTTTGCGTTATTCAATTCGTTCCATTCAGAAGTTAAACGAAGACATCACCGCGACGCGCGTTCCTAGACGAGCCTCGATTCCTTGGCACAGTTACACGTTTCAAAAGTGAAGCGACCAAAGAAACCAGAGCAACGGATACGGACTCGTTACAGTCGGAAAGTTGTCAAAGGCTTGTTAATATTCCTAACCTGCTCTCAAAGTAAATTTCATCTTCGTGTTCCGCATGCAAATACCCCGTCGGACCAAAACAACGTCTACTGATTCATTCCGCGGATTCGTTGTGTTCTCGAGATGAAAATGTTTCTTCCAACGAGGTCTCTGCCTACTTCCATCTCTTTAATTTAGTTCGCTGCAATTTGCTTTTACATACCAACAATGGTTTAATCAACAGGTTCTCTTCCACTTCCCGGATCTCTGTCAAGTATTTGCACTCTAAACCAAGGGGTTATGTATACATGTTATGTACACATGTATGCATGCTTCTATACCCTATTTTTTAAATCAGCAGCTTGTTTCATAATTCCCCAATTGATTTTCCTCTTTAATATGGAGAATGACTAAAATAAATAAATAAATATTAAAGGATACCCAGACTGAGGCCGTATTTACTCGCGGACCAGAGGGTTGCACCGACCCTCTAGGGGCAATTAGATGAACGCGCGAACGAAGAAAAGGATAAACGGCGGGTCAAGGCAACGCAATCCAATTCCGACCCCATGCAAATCGAGACCCTTAACTAGCTGACGTTTCAACCCTTGACACTCGCCCTCGTGGCAGCGGCAGGGTCGCGCACAGTAACACACCGATGCCTCTTCCTTCGAGGCTGGCTCTCCCGTGACTTAAATTAACCCTCGACCGTTTTCCACTCCTCTTTCCGCGCCGACACCCGTTACACGTTCCCTGTTTTCCTGGGGGTCGATTTCAACGACCGGGGCGAAATTAGTTGCCGCGGTAATGAAAAACATCGCCGTGCCGCGAGTAACGACACCCGTTCGCGACGATTCACCCAAACCTTTATTACTCTTGTGTCACCATCTCGATAATCGGGGTAAACTGGATTAAGGGTTATGGCAGAGCTTGGAAATTGTCTACTAGAATTCCAACTTCCTTTCTACGTCGAACAAATAATCACAAAATTCATTGTCTAAACGCATCAAACGACACGTGCATTATAGCCTAGAATTTTAATCAGGATGTAGTTATTGCGATCTACCTGTTGCTTCAACGTAAACAAAATTCTCCACCTTTCTCCAAACCCCTCCCACATGGACCAACGCTCACTCCAACCAAACCATATACTCAAAGAACTACTATGCTCGTAATAAATAGAAAAAACAACGAATTCTTCAACGTTTGCGATAGAATGCATAGTCCTGCGGTCCTCCGTCGCGGAAAAGTGAATTTCGCGCGGCGGCGTGGTAAAAATACACGCGCGATCTTGGCGAGAATTACAAGCGTAAGCAAACGGATAAATTCGCCGGGATTAATAAAAGTCGCGCGCATTTCCCCAGGAGTTACGATCGGCGTTTTTACGAGTCATCGTGCCGTGTCCACGATTTTATAGCGACGAGCTTCCAGCGTTATTTCGGGAGCGTCACACCGTTCCGCCGATGCGTACTTTACATCCATAATTCCGAGCGGAATTAATTGGTGGCGCGTCGCGCGCCCTCTCGTCGAAAATCATTTCGCGACGGGAGGAGATGATACGCCCCCGACCGTGTAAACGATTAACGTGAATAAATAAACGCGACGCTACAGAGGGAGGCGAGCCGGCAAAGCAAAAATTTATGGAACGGAAACATGGAAATTAATGAATTTAGGAAGCGCGCGAATTCAAACGTTCGTACGTCCGAAACTCTGCAAACACAAACACGAGAAGACGGGGCAGGAGGAAATCCCGTATGCGGGGGAAATGGGAAGGGTTGGAACCGCTCGCTATACGTGAAAACTCGACGCAAAGTACATATCATGCAATATTAATCATTATCTCGATGTGCAAGTTGCTTGAAAGTATTTAATTCCATTTTTGTGCTATTGAAGCTTGCTATTTCGAGAGCTGCAGGATAAGAAATTTGTATCGCAAACTATCATCGTTGATAATTATAATCGATTCACGCATACCCCATTCGAATGGTAGGGAATGGGTTTTTACCCTCCTCTCTCGCCCAGAATGTCGACAAATAACGCGGGGCGACGCGTGTCTGTAAACCAATTTAATCAAGACCGCTATAAAACTGATGCAACGAATATTAGATTCCGAAATGAGTCGCTGATATAAATCCCGTGTGAAATACGAATGCGACTGCGCGAAATCCTGCGAAGTGAGATAAAATAAACAAATACAAAATTTAGTTGCAATTATGATCGTGATGTGTCTAGGATCCCCCCCTTTTTTTTTATTTTACCTCCCCTATTTATATATCGTGCTTTTCTAGAACTTCGTTGACTATTGTATCAAAAACAATTTTAGAAAGCTTGTAAAATTCAGTTTAACGTACTGTGCAGATGAGATCTTCGAGCTTCCACTAGCAAAAAGACGACATCGAGCGATCGTTATTTCGACGAAGGTGTTCGAAGGGCGGTGGATAATGTTGCCCGCTGAAAGAATGCATTACGAAGCGTATACGAACCGCGTTGGCTGCCTTCTATGAGACTCCAAAGAAAACAAACCGCCGCTTAACATCGTTCCCGCATTTGCTCGGTCTGGATTTGCCCTAATTTACGTGCGACTGATATTTATTTTCCCTTTCGCACGAAATCGACAACTGGAGGAACAATGGTTAAAAGGGGAGAATTTATCGGGGACATAGGTAGAGGGAACATGGGTCTCTGGAACTTGCAAGATGTTCACTTTTTATTCTAAACCTAATTCTTGATTGTGGAAGAAATACTGTTCTAATGGTTACGAAGAAATGAAACCCTTTTACATTGCACAGCTTTTTGCCAAAGTATGAAATGATCGATAGAGTTGAGAGCCTCTGAATGGCCCATATTCGGGACATTTTCGAGCGGGGCACGATGGAGACAGAGATCGCAGTTCTAATGAAACCCACGGTGAATCAGCGTACCGGGTGTATAAATATACACGGACTGTCCCTTCGCTTCGTTTACGCGGAACACGCGCGCCGGCTCGAGACCGCCCAATGCGAATACGTGACACAATCGTTGCTGGACGGACCATCCACCCCACGCAATTTATCTATCTGTTTTTACGTCGACGGTGAACAATGCCAAGAGGCTACTCCTGTAACCGATACATTGTTCCGCGATGAGTGCGTCATTGTAAGTCGTGTTTAGCAGGGACTTCCTCGTTCTCCAAAGAAACAGTCGCGGAGGTAAATCAGAAGTTTGATGGTAGATCGTAAATTGAGATCGGTACCAAAGATCGATCCTGACACTGTTTGCAACAATTCCAAAAATCAGTTGAGCCCTCGTCGACCGAAGTGCGGAAGAAAGCCATTATTAGCGCGCAGCAGGTGAGTAACCACGAATCGTCCGACAGAGACTTCCTTGTTGCCGCGAACAACGACATGTGTGCAGCAGCAACAGCATTTCGTAACGTGTCGGGACCTGGCACGCATATCGCGCGAAAGAAAATTACAAGAATAACCTCGCTCTCGGCCAAAATCGTCGACTCGCGCAATAATAAGCGAGCGTCATCCGGAATCAGCGAAATTTAGCGGAACAGCTGAGGAGTACAACAACCGACCAGAAATTCCCTATTTAAGCCCCGGTAAAACAGACAATGCGGATCCCGACTAATAAATTTCGACTTTCCTATTGTTCCCGGTCTCGGTACAGCCAACGACCAGTATGCAAACGAGTTTCCCAGCAGAGCTAGATCCTCCTTGAACCCCCCACCGGCTCCGCGGCGCACGGAGTCTCGATTGCTTCCGATTAGCCCCGAAAATCGTGGCAACTTTTCCCCGAAGAGCTCCGACGCGGCCACTCGTGGCTCACGGGGCCCTCTAATCGACGCAGTCCTCGAGGAGCAATCAGCGGCCCCGTTCGGCTGAAATTCTGTTATATTTAGACGTAACGAGTGCAGGCCAATCGCCGTGAGAGAGCAGAACACCGAGAAAACAGGGGGAACCGAGGGAAGCCGGGCAACAAATCGAGCGAACGACGGAGGGCTAGGACCGCGTGGTGCACTCGAGATCCTCCACTTATGGTTGCTCCCAGAAGAGGATCCGTGCGACGCCAACGCCCAAGCAACAACCCACGGTTGTGTCTGTCTCGAGTGTTGCTGAAATTGCTGCTGGCTGACGTCGGAGTTCCTCCTGGAGGAGTTCGTCAGTCACCTTCCGGAGGTTGATGCATCCCTTTGCAGGGAACACCTACTCGACGATTAAAAAAAATTCAAATCAGTTTTTTCTACATAAATTCCAACACCCTCAGGAAGTCATCTGATATTTTTCAAATTAATTTAAGGAGCATCGTTCTTTAAAGAAATCTTTAAAGAAATAACAGTCCAATTATTCTCATTTCCACTCTGTCACCCCTTTATCACCAGGAGTAGAGGTCCACGTGACGAATTAACGCGAAGAATGAGCGGCTTCCTCTACCGATGGCCGCCATGTCGCCCTTCTAATTAATTTCCCGCTTTCTAGGGAACTTCGACGCTTCCTCGTTTTTCCTTCCGAGGCTACAATGCCTTGGCTCCTCTTTGCGTTCGGATAATTAACGAACGGAGCCAAGCCGACCGGACCGGCGAGAATCGTCGTTCGTTATTGCCAAAGAGAAACAACGTCGCCTCCCACGGAACGTCAATTAGCTGGTTCCTTTGCTCGCTTTTCCATTTTTCGTTGTCCCTTTCCCTTTTTCTAAGGGACTCCACGCGAAGGGCCAGCGCCTCCATGACTGCTCCGACGTCGCGCCTTGAATAATGGACGAAGCCTCGGTACCAAAAATACGGGGACCGAGTAACCACGGGTGTTCTCGCTGTTTTCGCACCAGGAAACACTGCTTCCGGTTTGACCTTACCCGAAGCGATCTCTACCTGCGCTCCCCGCCACCGTTTTACTTTGGAAATCCCTCTTCAATTCACTATTGCGATCCCTCATCTTACTCGTCGCTTCCACAAGATCCGTTTTACTAATAATTCAGTCACCCACTATTTATCCATCTCTCTATTCATCTCAAAACCGAAGTTCGAACAAAGGAGTTGGGGTCGTGGCAGACCGCACGGGTGTTTCGATATCCGTGTGGATAATGGCGCCATAAATTGCCGAAAATTCGCCGTGGATCTCTGGCGAGGAGCGTCTTATTCCAGAAATGCATACAGGGTACGACGACGCTCCAGACGGAAAACGGCTTGCGTCGTAAATTAAAACGGACAATCGGCTGTCGTAAAACGGATAGTAAGCGAGCGGTTGGAAAAGCTGGAAAAAAGCGCAGAGACAAAAGGTCCAGCGGATGAAAAATATGTATCGCGAAGCACGCACGATTGCACAATGGCTTAGGGGAGGCGAGAGGTTGGGCTTCGAAGATTGTCGTTCTGGCAGCCCGCCAGGAAGCGGGCCAAAGTTCGAATTTTCCTGCGGTATAATAAACGCGCGACTGTCTTAGGAATTCCCCAGACTTCGCGGAGGGAAAAAGAGATACGAGTGGATTTGGACTGCTGGTCTACTCCGCGTAGTTTTCGAAGCTGTGCCCGATATCCACGTGCTCCTGTATGCGCGCGTCGAACGCAGCTCGATCACAGCGCGAGTCGAGGGTCCTCGCGGCTTAAGCCGCTTTTCAACGTTGTCGAGCGCGCAACGGGGCTATTAAACGGACGGTTCGCGTCCAACTCGTTGAAAATCGCGAAACGAAAGGAAAAGGGACAGTCGTTCTGTCGCAGGCTTAACTCCCCAAAGAGGGGCTTGAAAAAGGCCCAAATAACTCGCGTAAAATTTTGAAAAGTCTGTATCAAGGACTTGTTCGATTTAAAAATTTGTATAGCCACGGTACTAGCTACTTTTCAGTTATACGCGATAAAGTCCGTCGAAAATATTCCTTCCTGCGAGCAAAAGGCGAATGAGGAGCACTGCCCCTATATGTCCTCCGTTCAATCACCCTGCGAATCTTGGTGGAAGAGTTTCGCAGACGCCAGTTCAGGTCTGGGTCAGGAAGTGTAGGGCGCATGTCAGCGAAGTCCTAAGCAAACAGAGCGTCACTTTTCCAGAGGCTCGTTGGCAGCCGAGTTGGCGTGGCGATCCCTAATAACCGCGACGCCTCACCGAGGGGGTTGAACGTCGACGGGCCGCGACGACGGTCCGACGTCGTTCCGGAACGACGCTTCGGTCCCCGAGCGTGCGTTGTATACATATATCGGCGCGAATTCGAGTCGCGTTTGGCCGGTGAACACGCTTCGAATGCAAACCGAATCCAGGCTCTGACCCTGCCAGGTGGAAGAGTGACGAGGGACGATGGCGGGAGGGTGGGTCGTCCAGGGGAGATGGACCACTCTCGATGGAGCTTTTCGTCCAAGCCCGTGTATATTCGTCCGCAGAAACGTCCCGCCGACCTCTCCCCGGGGACTCGCGCGATTACGCAATTTCCGCTTTGGTTTGATTCAATTTCGGAAATCGTTCGATTTCCTACCAGATGTTCCCTCGACTCTGGACGTTTGCAGCTTCACCGAGCGAAACGGACATTTTTTTTTCGAAGATAATTACGGAAACCACGGGGAGACCAGATTTCCGACGAGGTGACGGAAACTCACGCTTCGATAATGCTCGAAGGATGAACTCTGGAGAACGATTCGCGTTTGAATTTTTGTGGAAATAAATATTGGAGCATGGTATACGAGGTTGAAAATTAATTTGGAAGGTTGACAATCGCTTATTGTATGCGAGCAGTCGACAATAACGTCCACGGAGTGCTGAACGTTGTTAAAGTGGGACCAGCAGTTCCTCTGGAATACCGATTAGAATGTTGGAACGCGAATGAAGTGTTACAGATTGTCCGCCGCTTCCAAGAGAGAATCTATCACCGGCAGAAGCTAGTTTCCAATAGAAACTATACTTTCTACGGGCCGTTTCCGTTTACCGAGTGAAGTAGGTAAGTCCTCATGATGAAATAACATCGCTTACTTTCAACCGTCCTGTAATACTTTCCCAGACATTCCTGGTGATAGGGTACGACAGAAAACACCTGTCAGTGTAGCTTTATATCTATTTAACCTACTTTTCATATGTGTTTGTCCTTGTGTTTCTCTTGCTTAATTATTTTCATAAAATTGTTCGCATTTGGTTCGATCGTGGCTCCAATATGCGAGCCGTTTAAATTTTTGTCAACGTTTCGAGCCAACTGTAATGGCTCTATTCAGGACAAAATGTACAGTAATTCTGTAAAATTAATAATACAACTGTTTGCATTGCTCTGAACATTGCTCGAAGACCAAAAAAGCTCGAATCCACTCGTAACCGATATAAATCGTCCGTGAATGAGATATGATACCGTTGAGCACGAAGGGGTCAAAAACAAAGAACAACCAACGCCAATAAAATAAAATTAATCGATTCACGTATCGTGTTTTCCGGCTCGCTGGAAAAGGATGTTTCTCTGGTCAACGAGCATTTTCCAAGTATCCAATCAATTATTTACAAGTTCGTAATTAATTATTTCATCGGGGTGAACGGAGGATCAGCTCGTACAAATTGCTGCGCATTCGGGATCGGAAGTTGGAGCCAGCTAATGACAGGAATCATCGATGCTCGACCGGGTATCGATTATCTGTCGCACGAACGTGCCGTGCGGGTAGCTGCATGTGCATCGCACTGTGCATTTACGCGTGCCAAAGGATGCGACCGACATGCGGACGCGCCTTGACACACGCGACGCCCCAAACTCCGTTACAACGCGGTGCGAGCCAATTGTTCGCCACCCGACAGCTTGCTTGCCGAGTGTTTTCACCGATACGGGAGCGTTTCAGACATCTCCCAAATTTTTGAATCGACAGTCCAACCAAGGAACGAAGAAACAATTTCCCTCTGAAATTCATCGTTTCACCGCTAATAAAATTGGAAAAAAAAAATGTGTAAATCGAGTGGCAAAAGTCGACATTGGCAATTTCCGTAAAAATTTGTTTCAAACGATTAATAATCCGCGGTGTATCGTAAAAAAAAAAATGAACAAATTCAATAAAAGATGGGAATCGATACAGAGTATCGCCGAGAATCGTTTCAACGGGCGTGGTACGATTAATTAAAAAACCGCGCCTCGTGCCGGCGGCATCGAATTTTGTTAACGTCGATACAGCTGAAAAATTGTACGTGTCAGGGAATTCGAGCGACGCGTTGACCTTAGCATACGTCCAGCCAACGGGGAACAACGGCGTGTTGGCTGTTCCTGATGGACGCGAGAGCGGCCGAAACCACGGCTAATTGGCCGCTATAATTAACAAGACTGACGTTGAATAGCGCGCGAATAAGCATCGATCGCGTCGCCCGTGATCCCTAGTCGTTTGGTATATTTCGCCAAACAGGCGTGACGAAGCTCGGTGACAACAAGCTCGACACGAGCCGCGAACGTTCGAATTTCGTCGACGGTAGTCATTCGTCAAAACCCGCGGGAGCTTCGGCTGGCTCGATTATTGAACAAATACCAGCGTCCGCAAACTGAAATATTTATCAACGTTCGGATCGCTGGTGATCGACCGGGGAAAGGTTTGGACCGGAGTGCTTTCGACGTTTTCCTGAATTAAATATCCCGTGCGTGTTCTCTTCGGAATGCAATTACCATGAAAACAAAATATAGTATATCTCAAAGAACATATGTTGTATAATATCACAGAAGACGATTCTAACCCAGCCCTAACCGATTCGCTCACCTCGTTAAGTAGGACTCGAATCGGCAACTGAAACGCTTCCAACGCAAAAAGAATCAATTCCAATTAGAAAAACTGATCGAGCAACGAGCGCAGCGCGGAACCGCGGATGAATAGCGTGAATCATGGCCAACCCGCGATTTTTTCCTTTCGCAGAATCAGCCGAAAAAGCGGCCCCCTGGCAGTGACGCAACGAAAACTCGGGGATATTTTTACTTCTGGCCCGATCGATTTCGCATCCCGTTTTTTTGCGGACTCGGGTTCGGTATGCGGCAAAGCGGCGTTTGGTTTTGCGCGGTTTACTGCCGCGCGCAGGCCTGCTCGCATGGCAAACGTCGGGGAGTATATAGGCTTTAGCGTACATATACGGAATCCCGACGTGCTTTTTGTCCGGGACGCACAGGGTGTTCGATGAACCACGCGTTTCCTTCCTGTAATCGATTCTACGCTCAAAAACCAGCCGATCCTTCCTACGACGCTTCGGAAAATAAACAATCTTCGTTGCGCAATTTGCGACCCGAGTTCAACGTTCGCAACTGTGCACAGTGGAGGCGAATGGCGCTTCCATAAAAAAACGAACAAATCGTGCTATTCCCGAAAAATTGAAAATATGTTTCGTATGCAAAACTGATCGAAGAACAATACATACAGGTTGATGACAACATATATTTCATTCCTCTGTCTTGGGATAATGGACAAAAAATGGAAATTACCTTTTCCTGCAGGAACAGCAATTTTTAAGGAAGAGTCACGCTCGATATTGAAGTTGATGGAAGTATCGAGGCTTACTATTAAGATGCAAGCAAAAAATGTCGCCAACTATAAAGATCAGAGGAGCCTCGAGGCGACGTCACTCAAGCATTTCATCAAAGGGGGCAAAAAACTGATGTACGCGACGAAAAAATCTTTTTGATGCAACAAAGGGTTCACTGAACGGCCCCGGTGCCCCTAAAAATAGTCTCGTTCGATGCCAAAGAGTCCACGGACACGGACCTGGCGAGTTTTTCCCAGACACCTTGTATGCACGATCGAAGCACGCGCACAACCGTTTCTTCGGTATTGTTCGGCTTTGGCAACGGCTGAAAAGCCGCTTCCGACGCGCTTACAATGCGCACGTACATACACTGGAAACGGCCACGCATGCGGCTCGTTCGCGTGTTTACACAACCTATGGGGAAAGTCCAAAACGCGTTTCCACGTTGCTCGCCCCCTGAAACTCGTCGTCGGGGCGCATTATCGCGACTGAATTGTCGGCCACGTTCGCTCGTTACCGAATTACGCACGATATCTCGCGGACGCGTTCCCAGAAACGCGATATCCACGCTATGCGCACTTTCCGCTGGATCGATGCGATCAAGAGGCGATCCTAATTGGAAACGTGGATTAATTCGCCGCGAAATTGCGTCGTAATTTCAATCGTCGCCGCTGGATACCAAAAAGGCGGAGAAAAGGAAACTGTAATTTTCTTGATAGTGTACTATGGCGGTATACTTCGGTAATCCGGAGTAGTTGGGGAAAGAGACGATGTAGATTAGTGCAGTAGGAGAGGATTAGAACCTACAGTTTTAAAGTAACAAAATAAATCGAAATCTAAGATTATAGTTTTGTTCGTCTTCTTGAATTCGTGATAATTAAAAACGATGAAATTCTTAAGACAAAAACCAAACACTTTTTTACGTTTAATTTTCCGAATTCTAATTTTATTTCTCTCGATCGACGAAAACTAATTTACCAGAGAGGAATTAATTTTCCAACGGGAATAGAGGCATTTTCCTGAGCATGGTCCGCGTTAAAGCGGCTCTCTCGGAGCCGGTAGACTCTACCGAATGGAGGGAAAGAGTAAATTTCTCCAAGAAAACAAGCGGTCGTAATACCGAGAAAAGAGACGCCGTGGAGAGAGACTCTCCAGAAGCTCTCCTCGGCATCTAAGACCGCGGATCGCAAAGCACTTCGGGGCTTTACCGCGAAAACCAATCCCGCCCCGTTCGTTTTAACGGCTCGAGTTTTAAAACTCTTTTAAGGGAGAGTTCCCCAAAAGGAGAGAAATCCGTGCGCTGGTTCTTTGTCGCCGCTTTGCACCCCGTCGCGCGATTTTCCGTCAGTAATATTCGCGGTGAAACGAATCCTGAAACCCTCTCTTTCTCGTTGCGGAAATTAATTGAAATTTTACGCCGACGATGCTGCTTGAATTATTTTTACTTCTCACCACATGGTTTTCGACACTAAGTAAACAAGAAAAAACTGAATTTCTTTCATCCACACGATCTACAAACAAAAAAACCATCTACAGACCTTCCTTCGGTTTTAAAAAGCCGGAAGACCTCCTGTCGATCTCCTGCTTTCAAAGACAAAGTAAAAATATTCTGGATGAAACGAGTCCCGGAGACTGTTTCTCCCTCGCGGAATTTAATCGAAATTTTCCGCGGGCTCTGTTATCTGAAATATTTTTCGAGTCTTTGCGAGCGCGTCCCGCGGATTGGTTATTAGTCGCGCGACGAAATTACAGCCCGCTCCAGCGACGCGTACGCTCGCGTATTTAATTATGACAGCGATCGAAATTAGCGTCGCGGGCACACCGACATGATCATTAATTACGGGGCGATGATCGTTAATCATTTCGTCGTTTGCTAGGCGGGCTGTCCTTCGCTGAGCCCGACATTAATTCCGAACTTTGCTCGTTCGAACTGGGCACTATTCGAGGTGAAAAAGTGTTCTCACTCGCGGAAACGTTTGCTACCGACTTTCTCTGCTCTTTGTTGCTGACTTTCTTAGCATCCTCTCGTTTACGTCCACGTGGATAAAAGTATTACACGATTTTCCTCGAGCAATAATGTTAATCTACAGAGACAACGTATAACCTCTATTTTTAAAGTCAGAACCTCATACTCCGAATAATCCAGTTCAAAATTACGACCGTCCAGAAATAACCCGAATTTTCATTGAAACAAAACCAATATCTACCGTGGCAGTTTAAGCGAGAGAAATGAAAGTACCACACGGAGAGATCAAAGAAATTGCCTATCGAGTATCCTCCCTCCTCTATCACTGCAAATCAGTAGATTATTTTTGGCCTGGCCACGATTGAACTCTGGCTCACCGGTGCTCGTCACGGGGGGAATATCGTCGACGGAATCGGCACGATTTCGCGAAACGATTTCGGCCGCAAACTACAAATAGGCGGCGCAGATCTTTATCAGGGCGATCGGTCGCAGAGGTAGATTGAATTTCGTGCCGGATTGCCATGCGCGCGCTGGGGTTATTCCGGTGCACACGTATAGCCTCCCAATTATTCGAGCAAACATGCGGGTATGCATACCTGCTGCCCTGAACCCCAGGTGAGTAATCAAGGTGAGAGCCGCACGATGTACACAGGAGGATCGTGGTCGAATTCGTGCGACCGTGGATGCACCGGCCTCCGTGGAATTACCACGTTTCTCGATCGGCCGGCCTATTATTTCGAGAATGATAATCCGTTAAAAATACATCCATCACGCAGATCCTAGCTTCTGGCTCGGCCGCGGAATCCTCATTACGCGCAATCTCCGTGTAATTTATGGAAATGGACGGTGTATCGCCGAGGCTGCCTCAATTTCCTTCGTGACTTTGAAACGGTGCACGCGTTTCGCACCATCCGTCTCGCTTTTCCAGAGCGAAACTTCCAGTTGGAGAAAAATTGCTAATAACGAGGAGAATATGGACGATCAGAATTCGTAGGAAAAACGTTTGATTTAGAATTCGAGTATTTCACGAGGGAGAAGGACTCGCTAGGTCTTTCGTTTTTATGTAAGAAGGAAACTCCTTCGTTGATAATGAATAATTTACCATAAATACCTGTAAGAAGAGATTTCTCTACAAATCGACCGCGGTTTCGTCCAAGTTAAATTTTCTCAACTCGCCCGAAACAAGAAGAAAAGGATCGGGTTAGGCGACACACAGACCAACTTTGTCTTCGGTCGGAGGCTGTATTGGGAGCGAGAACGTGAAACGCAAAAGGAAACCGGGGAATTGTTCCGTGCAAACGTCGGCACAGGATACACCTGCGCGCACAAAAGGAGCACGAGATCCGAAAGAAGCAAAATAATTTTATCTCTGATTCGCGGAGGGTTGCGGGAAAAGGCTTGGCGGGAGGGCAAGCAGCGCGAGCATTGAATTGGAAGACGCTCGAGGTGGGGTAAATAAACCCCTGTAGGCGCGCGGTGTTCGCCCGCGGAGTGCGGCACGACCGATGAAAATTGCATTTCATCTCGATACACACGAGAAGTCGCCATTATCGAGTGGCGAGGATTTAATAAAAAATTCGAGTCAGGCCCCCGAAGGATCCGAGAAGGACGAACGAGCGAGGAGACTCGGGGATAAAACGGGCAGAAGGTAAAGGGGTGAAGGGCCGACCGATTCCAGAGGAAGCGAGGGAGGACAGCTTCCTTCGCGTGTGGAATATCCAATAAACCAGTGTTTCTCAAACGTTGTTCTTTCCTCGACAAATAACTGCTTGGTCCTCTCGATTTATTATTATAATATTACTTGAATTTATATCTAATGGAGCATTACTTTATTCAGCGTTCCATAAATAAATGCCACTTCGTTTCTTTCTCTCAGTTCGAAAATAGAGTGTTTGTCACTGAAAATGTATCGCTGAACAATTTACTCTGTTTTTCATAAGGTAGGACTGGATTTAATTCATATACAACATTCAGTCGAAAAAAAAAATGAATCACTTGTATCGCCACGTTGAATTAAATTTAACTGTCCCAGTTTGAGAAACGCTGGAATAAACTCAGTGTGGATCACGCGCGAAATCCTTGCGCGACGATAAACGCACCCTTCGAATACCCCAAAATACCGACGAAGGGAGGCGGAGAGACTACTTTCACGGCCGATTTTCACGATTCACGGAAGCGTGTACGATCGAGTGGTCGTTCCACCGAAATTTGAGTAGACTCGAGTCGCTCGACGTGAAACGTTTTGGCTGAATTTGCGACCGTTTGCGCGAGCATCGAGAATATTTACTTTTCTCCCGTCGAAGCAAGTCCGTGATGTGGGAAACATTTCCTCCGATTGCTCGATCGTCCTTCGTTCCATGAAAACTCTTAGTAAATAAATAAAGGCCAACCAATTAGGTTTGTGCACTATGAACAATTGATTAACGACGAAGAAGATATATAGAAGTATCGCACATAGAATATTGCATCCAGATAGAACTGTTGGCAAGCGTGTTACGCAAAAAGGGCGTATAAACTCCCTGGAGTCGGAGGAAACACGAAACAGACGCGGTCCAGCGCCTGGATAAACACGAAAATTAAGTATCATTAGGAGGGGAACGATCCTTCGAGCCCAGATATATCCGGCATTCCAATTATCCGTCGTAGACCCTCGAAACTTCCTGTCGAGTCCTTGTAAATTTGCCTCCCAGATTGTATACCGATTAGTTGGTCGCGGACCCGAGGAGCGGACGTAATTGCAGCCCCCGCAGCAAGGGCGCACGAGGAAAATTAACGTGGCAGCTGGACGAGTGCCGAACGTGTTCGACAGCTGCCAAATCAGTGCAGGTCGCGTCTCTCGTTCGGCTTTGCGAGCTGTCGGCCCTTTTTGTTCCAGTCAAAAGTCTGGATACCATCTGTTTCACGAAGGTGTTCCACATGTGCGTTTCACCCTAGGAAGCAATGTCTACGCGACGAAACACGTCTATGACCCTGCATTTTCTTCGCCTCCCTGCGACGTTATGGCACGTGACTCGACACCCAAGGTAACGTGAGTGGTTCTCGAACCGCACCTTTCAGTCACCCCGGGCGATAATAGAAATTTCGGGTGGTAGAATTAAATTGTTTGGTATATTTTTCAGCGAAGATCCATTTCAATTCCAAAGGAGTCGTCAATTTTCGAGAAAAGTAATTTCAAAGGTAGTTCAATTTAAAAAATCCTGAGCTTGACTACCCCACTTGAACTCGTCAAACTCTACCTGGGGAGTAGAAAAAGGCGTCCCGGAAGGTAAGTCCACGAGGAACGTTTGGGTCGATGGAAGGGAAAAGGACGCTTGATGAGGGAAAGAGAGAAAGGAGAGCCAGGTAGAAAGAGTCCAGCGCGCTAGAGGGATTTTTTCCAAGAGGCGACGAATTGTGCTGGTTCATCGGGACGTGCAGGAGCGCTGGCATTCTTTTCAACTCGCGAAAACGTCGCCGTGGCTCGTCGAGCTTGTTAAAAGAACGGGAAGAAAAACAATGGCGACGAAAGCGACGCCAGCCGACCACCAACACCGCCGCGGATCCTCTTAAACGGAGACACTTGAACTTCCGCCTCCTGCGGTCGCTTCGCCTCGCGCCGTAATCACTTTAATGCGACTGCTTATTATTTTAATGCGCCACAGCCACCGACAACCAGCCCCGAACCTTCTAACCGGTGTCTTCGAAACCCGCTTCTTCGTATTCTTCGCCACCCTGCCAACGGAACAACGATAATTAAACCCTGAGGGACACGCGGCAAGGTGCTCCTCGAGGCTCGATTCGACGAGCAGTCTGGCAATTGATTGGACGATTGTCTTAAAATTCGTAATCTCGAGAGTAAACCTCGAAACCTTTCGAAAGATGATAGAATTGTTGGTCTATCGATAACGGAACTTTGTTTACGAATACTTTTGCGTTTATTTAATATACCGAGGCAATTCGATGAGTCAGTATAATGAACAGTCCAGCAGCAGCGGAGCATTATGCGTGTAATGCAGTCTATTAAAATAATTTTCGGTATTAATATCGTTTTTCCGCAGACGGCGTTCAGGCACCGACACGTTGGGACCGATAATCGGGTTTAAAAGCGCTCCGTCCTCGAAGGGTTAATTTTCCTGATCGACCAACCGGTCTGAATACCGATACAGGCATCTCGCAAAAAAAGCAACGCCGATAACACGCAAGAAACGCGATGGGATGCAATTAGTCCGAGACTCTCGACGACGGTCCGGCTTAGAACGCGCCACAAAACATCCGTTGACGTATTCAATTTCCTCTGGATATTTACTTTCGACGACGATTGAATGCCGTGCGCTCGTGGAATCGAAAATTGAACGGTTGGTATCAATCGACTCGAGTAAGGCGTGCAAAACGATTTACAAGAAGATAGTAAGAGTATACATAAAAAGGAGTCGTTAGCGTTTTGCGTTATTGGATATAAATATGTCGAACATTCAAGACCCAAAGATGATCTTCATAATTAGGACAAATAATTTTTTTGTACCAAATAATCATACTTGAATCGACTGATACCAGCGTTTGATTAACTTTTTGCAACAACCACGCTTCCCCGATTTGGTTGGCTCGCGCAGGCCGGATATTTCGCGACTGACGCGAGTCGATTAGAAACCAGACGAAGTCGCACCTATCGAAGTTCTTTTGGCGCGGAAAGTAATTGAGTACCGCCTCGATCAGTGTGGCGGTATTAATTTTCGAGAGCGACAACCAAGCTGAATGCCAATGAGCCGTCGGCAAAAAAGCGATCCGCCGTTTCTGATTCACTCATCGTTTTTCGACGACGCTCGCATGCTGAGCGGACACGGATCCTCGGTTAATGGTTTTCACGTGATTTTAATGGCATCAAACAGCGGGAACGATGAAATTTTTAATCAATTCCTGTTCGCCACTTACTGTCGCTCTATCGCGATAGGGGCTTTCGACGCGCCGTCGTGATTTTAGCTCGTGTCACGTGGACGAAGTAGCCTAAGTAAGCTTCCTTATCATCGACACATCTTTGTCAATATTCCTGGAGGTTGATGTCTCCACTTGTCTCCATTTTCAACGTTACAAACCTCATCATACAACAAAAAAGGTTGACTTGCTCCGAAGAAAATAAATAAAATCGACTTTAAAAAGACCTCGCATCTAGGTCACGAACACCTGCCTTCATTTCCTCAGGAGGAATTCGCACGTTCGGTTACCCGCTTCAGTATTACCCTGGAAGAAGTTGTTCGACGGCAAACGATAACGCCATGACCGTCTTCCACGACCGCCGGCCTCCGTCTGGAAAGCTGCATTCCGTCGACGAGGACCCGTTTCGCGCGAGTCACTGTAACGGTTCGTCGAGAGTAGGATTTTTCATCGCGCCGCAAAAGAATCGATGCGCTGCGAACTGAAAAGGCTCGTTGCTGGCCCGATACTCGATAGTCTCGATGCCCAGTGCGCCGTATTAATCCAACAAACCGCGGGGTTAGTAGACTAGAACGTCAAGCGCGCAGCCATCGTCAGCCGATGTCTGAGCGAATATTCAGCCCGGTCGTTTGATTTTTTGCTGGCTTTAATCCCGCTCGTCCGTGTAACCATCCGGCTTTTTATTCGTCCGATGCCCATATATAAAAAACAGCGCGTCCCGACGTTAAAACGCGTCAAAGGACGCGCCTCGCATTATCGATTCCCGTAGCTTTTAATCCGGGTCCATCGGCCGCTCCCCGCTACGGAATCCGATGTTCGCGCTCCAATTTCTGCTTTAATGATTGATAAACTGTCGCAAACGACGAGTCGCCCGTACCGATACGCCTCGCGGTGTGCAACCGGTGACGTAATCGGCCACCGTTGAACTCGAGCGCACTCCATTTTCACTGATTTATTGGACGTAGGAGAGCGTGTCGAGACCCTGTTTAGCATTCGTGGACGACCTGACGCGCTCCACGAGGATCGTCGTTTTTGGTACCGTGGGAGACGAACGAAGTTTCGAGGTTTATGCTGGATATCGAAGTTAAAATAAATCGATTTTCTATTTTCGAATGATCCTTCTTGGTTGAGGATGTGGCTATCTTCGGATGAAAGCTTGAACTGAGCCAAGACTACTACTGGTTTCCTGAGTAGAGCTATTCTATCGAATCTTCATCTAGATACTAAGGGGTACAGCCCTTATTCGCTATTCGAACACCTACTACACCCACGCCTAATCTAGATTCTCTCGAAGGTAATGCTACCGTGTTTCTGAAGAAGAAGAGTTCGATCATTTCGAAAGACCTTTAGGCTCTCGGGTTCCTAGATAACTTTACGAGAAGCTCTAAGGATCCGCGGACCCCAGAACTCGCTCCTTGAAGCATCCCTCGATTCCAAGGCCTGGTTTCCACCAGCTGGTCCACTTTTAGCGAGAACAATGGCGCCATAAATTCCTCTCGCGGAGATTCCCACCGAATCGATCTCGATAGAAAACAGGAGCCAAGGGCTCTAGCGTTCAATCGACGCTCCTCGCAGGACAACAGTTTCTGTTAACGTTTCCCAGAGGAAGTGTCCCCCAGAGGAAACGAGAACAAGACCTGCACCGAGGCAGAATTTTATTCGAATCGAATCTCCGTAGAAAAAGAAAGAAGGCCTCGTCCCTTTAACATTTCTTTCACTTGTCGTTAGGAATGCGTCTTTAATTAAGTATTCCGACCATCTCTGGCCCGCGTGGACACGCCGTACGGTGCTGTTTTCGCGCGTGCACGGCCCGCTGCAACGTTTCATTTTCTCCAGCTGCTTGCTTACTTATGCTTCATGCTCTACTTACCGAGAACCGGAGTTCCCTCATGCCTGCTCTCTCGCACGGCTTTGTTGCGCGTTCCAGTTCGCGCTATTAGTCCCGGGCCCCGTAAAACGCGTGTAACGCGATCGTTCCGTGGCTGCTGAACCACGATTGCCTTCCTGTCCGCTGGCTCTGACTAACCTTCGCGAGGAGATTGGGACTTTCGAGTTGCTGCGATGCCCATGCATCACGGTCACGCTTTCTTCGCACCACATCTCGAGCCAAGGAAACGAACGTCGATGCCGCGCAATGGGGCCAGAAATTGATTCGTAGCGCGGCAGAAATGATTGGCCGAGTCGTATGAAATCTCAGTGGTGGGTCTGATAGAATGCTCGCGAAAAATGGTGTGAAAATTCGAGAATTCTCCGAGAATAACGAAACTTGAAGAAATAAAATAAGATTCTCTATTTTTGGCCAAAGGCTTGAATAACACAGCAGCATTTTTATGGATCTTGGAGCAATCTAGAAATATACTTTTATCGCTCGACTCTTGAAGAACCAGATCTTATCTTACTCTTTCGGATCGTTTCTACCCACGAGCAATTTTCATCGAGACAGTACAATTTCCTGTCCGAGATTCCCCCAATAAAGCGTAAGAAGGTTGCAGAAACGATCGTCGCGAAGTAAATATACACGGTGACATAACACACTAGTCCTCTCGCGTGTCAGAGAGTTCGTTCGAAAATGGTTGGCGCGAATTATTGGAATACGACCGGTTTACAACCGCTCTTCCAAGAACGCCAACGTCGAGGGCCCTTCAAATGTATCGCGTTCGACTCTTTTCCCCGACGCGATTCGATAAAAAAAAAAAAATGAAAAAAGAAATAAAACGTACGGGAGCATCCCCTCGAACGCATCACGGTTAGCCAATAAATTGGTGCCGCTTCTGGAGCACTTTTGAGCGCGGAGCGTTCTGCGAATCGTTATACGTATAAAACGAACGAAATTGCGTTTGCGCGCTATTTTCGGCGGCTGATAATGCCGGGACGCGGTTTCATCGCGTAAAAACGGATGCCAGGAGCAGCCTGGTTGGCCAGAATATTTTCTGATCGTCGATCCGCGTCCATTTTTCTGCGCTTTCCCGCAGCACGTTTCGGGACCGCTTAGAATTCCGCCGCAGGTGAACGTGTCCACTTGGAGGACTCAAAGACGTGGACAAGGTCAAGAGGTGAGGTAAAAATATTCAGGCGAAACGCGTCGAAATTGCCGTAGATTAGCTTATTCCTCCTAAAGAAAAGGTCAAAGTTCCTCCGTAAACGAGATGAATCGTGAGAGGTGATTTTTTAAAATAAATTCTTTCGTCGGATAAAATCGTCGGTCGGCCGATCTTCCTGGAATACCCGCGCATAATTTCGCGATGGAGCGAGGTCGACGAGTGCTAAGATTGCGCAGATTCCTGACATAACTGGGTCCGATCGAACCGTAAGGAGATATTTTAATAACCCTACTTCAACTAAACGTCTTGCTCTGATTTATCGATTTCGAACAACTCCACTGATTCCTTTCCACGGACTGTACATCCTGTGTATCTTCAACGTTCTCTTGAGAAAGAAAGTCTGTTTCTTTTCCACCTAACGCACACACCGCGTTGACTCGGAGCATGATCTAAAGCACTGCCTCTTCGAAGTAATTCGGTTGTGATTAATTCAATTCTCGCCTTTGGACGTGCAGTTTGCTTGTTAACGTATCCCATTCATCTATACAAGCCACGAGAAACGAGTACAAAAACAGCGACATTAATTCTCGAGTACCAATCGAGACTCGACTCTCCCAATCGTTTTATGTTCAGAAATTTTTAACACGTTTTCCGTATATTTGAATACTATATCCCTCCCGTTAACGCAAACCTTTCACACTGGCACTCTTTTCATTCGAAACGAAACCCATCGTTCGCAGTGCTTTCTGGTTCACCAACTCGAGTCGTTATCACGTTACACAACGATATTTCACCACGATTATATCTGTCGCGGGAACATAAATCATGGCTTCGATGGAGATTATTAAAACACGCCGTTCCATTTGTTCTCATTGGGAATCGTTCGACGAAGCGGTCCCGTTAACGAGCGTTAAGTGTCGATGATTTTCGCGTGATCACTTAGCGCGAAGGTAGATAGCTGTGCGATATAAAATTCCGTTGGGAACACGAATAGAAGAAGTTTGGGGAAACGAACCATCTAGACGTCTGGGACTGCTCTGCGTCAACCTACGGTATCTAAACCAATCTCCTATCTATACCACCTTCTCCAACCTATCCTGCAAAGTGCTCGCGTAAAAGAAATCCCTCTCACACTGGGTCGTTTCACAATTTCCTACAACTTGCCCCCGTTATGACCTCATAAAGTACCGTCCATTACTCACTGCTTCAGACATACATCATAGAAATTAGTACGTTATTGAAGACCTTTCGTTCTGATTACGAAAATATATATCTTTTTTAAATACGGTTACCTGTATATACCTTTATCATTTTAACTCTAGTCAACTGTTCTAGAAGAACCAAAGTGTGTGAGGAACCAAAACAAAAGGTTCTCCGATGATATCAACCGTGTCCAAGTATAGCTCACTCGAGGACAGCCTAGCGACTCCGAAAGGATATTCGCGAATCAGAGGTTCGAGAGCCACTGTTTTCGTGCCCGGAGGAGAAACACAATGGCTGCGATTACTACGGCACAGGCACCTTTGAGCACGTAGGAACGCAACGTGACAGCGACACCGTGACGAAGCCTCCTGTCGCGCAGGTAGCTCGTCCACCTGGCTACTCGCCGAGCATTCCGACGCGTCCTCGACAGCGGGTTGAGAACCGCCTCGCTTCTTTTGTATGTCGGTCAGCTCGTAAGTGGCGAGTGCCAGCGAACATATAGGGAGTCCTCCGAAGGCGGTTCCACCGACGGTAAGTGCATCGAGGAACGTACATACACAGCCGTGTACTTTCGCCACGGCGATTAACCTCACGCGCGCAGAAGGTCGCCCAACCGCTACTTTTATTTCCCTTGTCGACCATGTTCGAGCCGCATCCTTTGTCGCGACCACCGTGAAAAGCTACCCTTTTCTCCAAAGCGTCCTCCTAGACACTCCGTCGTGCTACAACGCGCTATTACGAGGCCGACGTCGCCGTAAATACTCGCTCGGTCGCGTTCATTCTTCCATCGATCGATCGAGGAAACAATGACGCTCCGATTCGTTCAAAGTCTGAATGTAACCCCGAAGGCCTATTCAGGGAATAGTCGGAAACGCTTCTATTTCGGGAATACTTGTAGCTGTATGAGAATCTATTTCATGACGTTTTCGATACGGATCTTAGTACTTGCAGTAAACTAGCTACGATACTCCGCGGTTCTATGAGTTATAGCCTAGACCAGATGATAGGAACACCTCCCTGAACCTTCGATCGAAATGATCCGACGGGAACGTCTGAGATTTCAGGGAAAGGGTCTCTCGCATCGACAATACGGCACTGAGACATGGTGCGACCATATGGCACTAGGTTGCCACGGGGAAGCAACGTGGAGCAACACCTGGCGCTAGTCCTTCTGGTTTTCTGGTCGAAGAGGACGATGATCGTGTGTCTCGACGGTAACGTCCGAGGCATTCCAGGCACGTAGCTAGCCCTGCGAATGCGAAATGACACGGCCGAGAAATAATGAGGTGGTCATGGGAAACGGCGATACCCGTAAATCCCTCCGAGTGTCGCTCACCATTATGTTTTATGGGTTTCAATTTCCTCGGGGTCGGACACTGTCGCGATTCCCACCTTTGGCCCGTCCCGACTTCAAATTTCGAGCCCCCGCGTCCCATCGTTCCCCATATTTCATCCCTCTCCACGCCTCCCACCTCTTCCCAATTCCTGACATCAATTTTAATTACCGCGCTTCAGTGAACCTTCCATTCGATTCGCTCGTCTGGCTGTCGAATATTTTCGAAACGCTCCGAACCTAAACGGACCTCTACTTTCAATTTTCTGAAATTCTTTAAGTGAGTTCGAAAAAGGTATCGACAGTTGGAGCTTATTGGATGGAAATTCTGAATTACTAGAACTGCTGTAATCGAATAAGCTATCCGGGTCGTGGTCGGAAACCCGCCCCCTAAGCTTCTGAATCCGTTCTAAACTCGCGCCTATAAACCCAGACACCTATAAAATGTACCTCCCGCGGTAAAATACAGAATATTCCGATAGAGCGATAAAGTTCGCCGGATTCTCTCGAAAGTTCGCGTATTCGAACAGCAAGTGTGCCCTGGGGAATCCGCGAATCTGCTAATCCAGTCGATAACGTCCCCTGTGACCAAACCAGAAATTCTCCCCGGGATAAAAATCTCGAGTGACAAGTGCACAATTTCAAAGAAAGAATCGCGATGAATCGAAGACCGCCTAGGGCCAAAGGGGTAGAAAAATTCCGTGGTATGAATATTGGTAGGTTAGACATATCCGTGGAATCGAGCAAAAGGGCGGTGATTCTCGCGGCAAACTGCCGGCGAACTTCCAACGGTAAGTCGGGGGACACTTGTACTCGGCCGAAAACACGTAAATAAAGCCCAGCAGGAACGGCGGTAAGGAGCGGCTGGAGGAGGATGGAAATTCATGGGCGAAGACGCGCGGAAAGACCGTGGAAAGGAAGGAAAGGGAAAACTCAGAGTTATCCGAGCGACGACCACCGCAAAAAGGAGCACCGAGCACGAGCGCAAGCCATCCCACGCCAACAGGAATCTCGTCGCGCTTTTCAGCGGCAAAACCGCTCGGGCTACCAGCGCGAGACTTGCACACGTCGGATAAAGGTGCCTTTTTACGAGACGCCCAGCGTCTAGGAGGCAGGCGCCAGTCGGAAGGACGACCCACGGTACCCGAGGCATTTTTCGGCGGACGGGAAACTTTCGCCGCCTCTTTTCCTGTCTTTGTCCTCGCTGCAACGAAATCAAGCTGCCGAGGGGGGGCTGAAAGGAAGCGCGAGCGCTCACCTCTGCGAAAGGGGTAACGAGGGATGGGGCTCGATGATGAAGCACGCTCGCGGAGGGTATGCGGACGCCCCGACCCTCTGTCAGGGGAGAAATTCAACGTGAGAAAAATTGTTGGAATTTTCGGAACACTCGTAAAAGTAGCTTATCTCCGGCGTTTTGAGCTATTCGGGTTCTCGTCGGGCGGTTAAAAGATTGCTATGGAAATTGCGTCGAGTATCGAGGCTACCTGTGGACTCCAAGTTCTACGAGGGAATAAAATTGCGGGGAATGCAAACGAGACTCGCGTAATTTAAGAATTCTTGAAAGATCCTTTGTCTAGAAAAAGAAAACAAGACACGAAAGAGAAGACGGGCACAGATACCCTTTAAATTGTCTATTCTACCTTCCACCTTGCCAAAACTTTGACAAATAATAATTCATCCCATGGCAACCCGAAACCGCGTATTCGCGTCATACGATACGAGCAAGTATTCCTCGAAATCCAAGAACCGAATTCGAAGCAGAGAAGTCGATTCGCAGGAGGCACAATGTCTCCAAGTAAGTTCATGCCGTGGCTGAATATGTATTCAAAGGGAATACAGTGGTCCACTACGGTCAGCACTATTTCGCATAGGGTAGCGTCGCGGTACCATCGACCATCCACGACCTGTTCCTCTCCCTCCCTTAACTTCGCTTCGTCGCGGTGAATAAATTTCCAAAGGTCCGCGCCAGCCTGGCCGCGGTCTCCGCGTTCCTTTTATTTCGAATTTCCCGCCTAATCGAGGGGAACACCCGTGGATTGGTGCTCGACCACCAGGCACCGTGAATTTCGTCGAATTCGAATTTCATCCTGCCACTCGGCTACCCCCGTCGATAATTGAAGGGGATCCTGCTTTGACGAAGGGTTGCATCTTGTCCCTCCGTTCGAATGGTTATTTTCGAACAGAACGATACGCCCAATCGTTGCGCCACAGAGTGAAACAAGGTGCTCAAGAGGTTGAATATCGAACGAATAAAACAATTGGCAGGGCATCATCCAACTGTATTAATAACACGTGAGAAAAAGGCATGGTAGTGCTCGGAGTGAGGGATCGTTTTACCAACGCTGACAGGAGCAACGTTCTCGATCGAAGCAACCCCCGATCGCGGTTTCCCCCAGGAACTAGACCGCTGCTATTAGGTACGAAGGATTTATCGAGCATCCACGAAACTTAATCGTATACCAGAGAACGGAACGGTGAAATACGAAACTCTACGATCCGCCTTAATTTCACGGGATGAGAGATCCAAGAGCGAGGGAATAAGAGAACAGGGAAACCCACCCCCGAAACGGAGAGCTAGCGCACGTCACGATGATAAATCGAGCGCGAGAACTACGAGCTGGGGCGCGGAGCATGGTCACCCTAGCGAGACACAATCTTTTCCTATTAGCCGCGCATGGAACCTTAAAAACGTTGCCAAAAAGGGGGGAACGGGGAAAAACGAGGAAAAGAATCTGGGCGACGCGGCACCGTGAATTATTGCGCGACGGCGCACCCGCGCGAATTTAATCGGATGCACAGTGCGGCCCCAAAAAATATTTCCGTGGGGCTTGGGGGTCACTGAAAATTCTGTTGTCTCGACGCTTCGTGCAGCTAATTTTAATAACAGAAGTCTACGCTGCGTCCGATAAAGTTACGCGTCGAGTAAATAAATAGCGCGGGACTTATCGCTGCACGGCGGCTGGGCAAATTGTTAGTTACAAGTCCGTACGTTTCGAAACTGATGAAACGGGAATTCTCGAGGGGGTAAAATTATCTCGCCAAGGCGAAACAATTAGGTTCTTTGCTAACGCTCTTGTAAATCCAGGGGTCTCTATTCGCGCGGATAATATTCTGCTTACCGGATGAATAAAATTCAGGACCGAGGAGGTTAAACAATTTTACGATGTTTCTCGCCTCCGATGACCGTAATTGGCTGAGGACGAGCGTAACGATGATTATGGGAATACGGCCAACACCGGTGCATACGTGTATCACTGGAGTCGCGATAATAATGATAGCAGCGATAAATTGTCGTTGGCTGCGACAGCGTCGACCATATTCGTGATTATGAGTATAATAAATTGGTGGACAACCGCTCGGAGGACCGATCGCTTATTATTATTAGAGCGAATATAGCGGCAGCATCGCCGCCGATTACGGTAGGTGCACGTTCTACTCTGCCGCCCTTAAGTGAATTAATTGGTCACGAAGTGATAGTCGCCGCGCGATTATCATTTACTCGCCACAGTTTTATGGCTCGCGCATTTTTCGTCTTCTTTTCTGCGACGGTTTGCTGGCGATGGTAATTATATGTCGCGCGAGGTGCCATTTATCGTTCGGAATGTATCAAGCGATCCAAACGTCTCTGGCGCGTTCGCGATAAGTGCAAGTGTCGGGGAAGAAATTGTCGAACGTCTCGGCATTGACAAGATTGATACGTCCTATCGCAAGGTTACTTTGCGAATGGTATTGCTTGGTGCAGGCTGGGACGTTGCGGCACATCAGGCTATGGAAGGCATATAATAAAGTATGAGAGTAACTTTACAGGAGAATGGATTACTGCTTGAAGCGTTTACGACATAATCCAATTACTTTTTAATTGAAACGAGGAATGAATCAGGTTTTCTTCTGCCTTCGTTTTGGAGAAGTTTTAGACTGAAATTTCTGTGTTCGAACGAGACATAAATATTTAATTTTACATGTTGTATGATCCATGCTAGAAAAATCTGTATCTGGGTTTAAACAGCCGACGATGTTAAACAGCCCAGTCCACCTCGCGCGAGCTTCCGATTGCTCGTTTTTTATTGAGCTCGTTAATCTTCTCGCGTACCCGCTACATCTGTGATTCTTTTCGGGAACCGCGATGATAATTCACGGCCAACCGGAAGGAACGCGGCGATTTGAGCGTTTTCCAACGAAAGAATCACGTTCCGGTCGTGTAATTTATCGATCGCGTAACACCGCGAAGAAGGAGAACGATAGAAACGGGAATACAGAGAAATCAGCAGGCTTCGGCGGCTCGCAGTTGAAAAGGATGTTAAAAAATTGACAAGACACGCGGAAATCTCGGCGCTGGAACGAGTCGCATCCGGCTTTCCGCTACTCGTCGGGCTTTCATGTCCGTCAAAAAACAGAGAGATTCGGGATTTGAAGCGACGGAGCAGACAAAGAAGATGCGCCTGAAGCAACGAGCGGATGAATGTAGGCCCACGATGAGGGGAAAATGGAGGAAGAACACGAACAAGGAAGGAAAACCGTTTCGACGCTGGTATTTCGCGTTTGTCTGATCTACCGGCTCTACAGCTGGATTCGTTCGCGTCGTTTTCAGCGCCAGAAGAAACATTTAGCGCTCAGTTTTCGCGAAATCGTCCTCTCCAAGGTGGATAGAACCGACGTTGCATCTTCGATACGAGAATTCAAGAAAATTGGAGACTTCGGAGACTCGTTTTGATGTCTGAGAGACGAGGAGAGCCAGGCAAAAGGAAAAAGCAATTTCCTCGAATTACCCTTCGATCATGCTAGGGGACCTTTGTCGTTTTCCATCATTTTTTAATACCTTGATAAATATCATCCCGAAGAAAACCTTCTCCTTCCTAAGTATGAAATTTCGTTTCTGAACACTCATCGATTTAAAAACTCCAAGAAATTAGAAATGCAAAGCTTTCGTTCTCAGCGCACGAAAGACACAAAGCAATTTTCAGAGAGGATTGCTTTCCCGTCTTTCCGAGTCCAGCCGAGCGACTAAAGCTCGCGAATCCGAGCGGAAAACCGAAAGCCTCGATCGTCTTTTTGCTGGCTTTCCAGCTTACGAATATGCCAGATTGGTACCGAAGCCAGGAAGCACGGGCATACGGGTATATGCGCGACGTCGCAGTTCGGCCGGTTGGAATGCGTCCATTTTTCTCGAGGAACCGGTCTCGCCACCAACTTTCCAGAAACCGATGCTAAAACAACGAATCGAAGAAGAAACGTCGCGACGCTGGCGTCGTTCGGACACGGCCGGCAATCGTGAGGAACGCATCCGGTTCTTGTCTTCGCTTCTGCTCGTCCTTTTCGCTTTCAATTTGCGCTCGGTGTTTTTGTCCCACTGCCAATTGTTCTTGCAGTTTCCCTCGTTTCTTTCGGAATACACGGGAGAGCCATCGGTCTTCTCCTTTCTTTATGGCTCGACGTCCAAGCTTTTTGGTCACCGCTCGTACGTGGAACTTCGTCGAGCGGAAGTTCGAAAAGGGTCGAATACAAATCAAATCAACGCTCTCATTGCCATGGTCTGCGATGTTACTTTAAAACGCTTGGATAAACCCGAAGATGGATGAATATTGACACTAAGTTTCATTTACTCGTAATTAAAAGGACCCATATTTAATTTCTTTTACTGCAGCACGTATCCAAAGTAACGTGTAATAAAATTTGTATAAAATAAAATTCATGCCACAATGGATTAGACGTTCACCCTCCAACCTTCCAATCACCGATCAAATTTCACATACCAGCGACAACACGTCATGCAGTCCAATACCCTGGACCACTCCATTACGGGTAAATGGTTAAATTGCTCCTCGCAACGCGTCTTCCAACCTTGAATTTCTTTGCGTTTCTCCCCGCCAGAGCCTCGGCAAATAAAATAATTGTCATCGAGCAGCGACGCATGTCGCGGCACGCAGACCCACCGGGGAACGCGTCTAGGGGTAAACCGTGTGGAATAGGGCGTGTAACTGCATTTTCTCGGAGAGCTCTGTCCCTTCGGAGTGATTGGCCGCGGGGAATATGGCGCGCGAGCGCACGATCCTACCAGGGGTGGAAAAAAAGAAACACGCATAATCGTGTGCGAATCTAGTTTCGCCTCGTACACGTGATACATTTGAAAATAATTAAACTTCTCGATACAACTTTGAATTAACGCATTATTAAAGTGCAGCTCGAGGAGGGTTGCAAAGTATAAAACAAAACATGAATTCTCAGGCTTCTAAATCAATCACGAAACTAGAGAAACGATGACGTAAACCCCCTCCTGCATCGCATGGACAATAATATTATCGTCGAGATTCCTGATATCGAGTAGAGTGGTTTTCCGTGGACAGATGGTCGCGAATCGTCGTGAACAGGGCGAAGCTGTCCTTTCATTTCGTAACGAGGTTAAGAGCAGCTGAAATCGACGGAAATAATTTTTCCCGCCGGCTACGGGGGACAGGGTTTGCGCTTTCTCCCCCGACTCCGTTCCTTTGCGGTCGACGCTGCTTACTTTTCCACCAGGATACCCTCCTCTCGGGCCGGAGAAGCCCGGAGAAAACTGATTGCCCCGGCTTTTCGCGAAATCACAGCGTTATTTATTTTTATTCCGTGCTAACGTACCGCGGGAAGCTCTCGCAAGGCCACGATCTACGACGCGACGCTTTCGTTGATGCGTCGCGTTAAATCATCGAGCGCTGGTGTGTATTTATCGTCGGCTAGCGCCGCGCCACCCTCCTGTGCCAACCAGGTGAACGTGCGGTAAATTCAAAGGAAACGCGAAAGAGAAGAGGCCCGGCGATAAAGTGCTGGCATTAAAGAAGGTGATTCGAGACCACCGACGACTTTTCAGCCTCGGGATGCTTCTGCTAGGGGATGGCGAACACGAGGCAACCGGAATCAGCTCCTCAGGAGTCGCAGGAGGTAAGTCTTCCCTCGGGTGGGGAACGGGAACGTAATCAGGGAGTGATTTCTTTATCCCTTGACGCTTTTTACTCCCCAAAGGGAAAAGGCAACACCTCGTCGATTTAGGTGGGAATCTGCTCCGAGCATGTACCTATACTAAATTACGAGAGATATTTACGCCACTACAATTTTACCATTTTCGAGGGACAAGTTAAATTAAACGTTGTACATTTAGAGAATAAACGAAGTGAAAAGTACACGGATTTTGTAATAATAAAGGAAACTGTGGGCGACGAAGAATCCCATTTAAAACTTCCAGTTTAAACACGTAATGTCCCTCGCTTCGCGACTTCTGTTTATGCATCCTCTTTATACGCCGTCGCTGTCATACTTGTGTTCGATTCCGCGAGTGGTACTGTAAACATTTCGTTCAAAAGATCACATTCGGTTTGTTTGTTCCTCCCTTCTTCGTGTATGCTCAGGTCCGAGAGCGAAGAATGGGTTATCCCAGATATCGCGATGTACCTTCGGGAGGACCCTCTTTAAGAACGTATCTTTCGCCCTAGGTACGACGGAGAAGAATAACACGGTCTGCAGTTCATCGCGCGAGGTTTAACATCGACTGAACTTCATTCGTAGGGAAAATATTTTTCCTCCCTCGAGCTATCCTCGTTCTCGTGCCTCGACACCAAACATTATCGCCCCTAGTGTTGCCGTTGGTAACGCGATAAAGCGTACCACGAAGAAGTTGTTTGGACGACCCAGAAATTTTCTTTTATCATCAAAGGATTATCGAGAAGATTTTTACGCGGGAGTGATAGAGAATAAGGGGTCGAACAGAGAAAGAGAAACAGAGAAATGTGTACAGAAGTGGATATGATTTTAGGTTCCTCGCGAAGACCCTTTTTTGGAAGAATACTATACTTCTAAAAATTTTCTAAAAAGTCGTCGTGTCGTTCGCGTAAACATTCCGTTCTTCGATAAATTAAAACTCGATAGATCAAAGTGAATTCCGGCAAGAAGAAAAATAATAATGGCTTTCTGCGTTTCGTCGCGAGTCCGCCATTAGTCCGTGAAAATAATTCCTCGAGAGTCTTGCCCTGAGAACCTCTGCAGACCAATTGTCTCTGGATCTGAAACCCCTTTTTATTTTCACGGAAGGATCCCGCGCGAGCTCCGCGGGCCCTCTGCCTCCCCGTAAAAAGTAAATTGTCCTACGTGCGAGCTATACCGCTCGCATAGAAGGACGGTTTATTTATCGCGGATTTCGCACAGTGCCGGCCTCCCTCGCTCGCTTTTATGCAGCGCGGAACAAAGCTCGAAGTTCGGTGCGAGCGACGCGGACGAAAGCTGGCAACGAAGGAGACGAGGGAAAACTGGGGATCGTATTTTGTTCTTTCGGCGCGGCTGGTTCCAAAGTAGCGATGGGACTGAGACATGTTTAAACCATATCGATACCCTCGACAAAAATTGATTGATTCCATCGTACCAGTCGCAGGGGAGCAAAAGTTTTGTCTGTATACAAATCTGAAGTGGAGGATAAAAGATGGACAATCTTTTATTCGGGATCAGTTTCAAGATACTATCACTTTTCTATTTAGCTTCTATTATGCTCCTTTTACTTCACCTTCTATTCGTTTATTATGAAATACACTATTCCGTAACTCAAATTCTAATTTCTATCTAACGAGCAACAAATTGAAATAAAGTTTCTCTTATCCCTTATTTTGAAATCCTCGTCTAAATAGGAACCCTATCCATCTCTGGTTGCTACCAGCAAATACGTCACAGGATTTTGTCCCATCGCTAGCTGGAAGCCTCCCTCGATGCGTGCGTCGGTGTGCGCGTCGAGGTAAAAAAAATTCCTTCGTCTCCGCGCGCTGTTTACCCAAATTTATGGCACCCCGGCCCCGTCACAGATGAAATTTCCATGCCGATGGAACCGGCCAATTTTTCATATCGCGATCGGCCTCGCGCACGTCCTGCCGTAACATATTTTCCAGTCCTTACGGGCAAATGAACGAGCTTCATCTATCAAATTTACAACACACCCCGTTGGAACGAACACAGGAAACCGTGTACGGTTTTCGACCAATGGCTATATAACCCTTCTCATTTCTCTATTGTTTCGATATTCTTAATGAAGATGTAGCAAATTCTTGATTCCCCTTCCAACAAGAAGGGAAGAAAATAAACAAAATTCCACTTCAAAATTACTTACAAGTATTTTTGTTAAAAATGGATTCTTCCGAGACTAAAATGTCTATCATACTCAACGGAGCTTCGTCCCCGATGGCCAAGCAATTCAACCGACGAAAAAACAAACCATTTGAAAAGAAGAAACAAAAATACACGAAAGATTACACAGCGCAGTCATCGTCCTCGACAATGAACCATCGACGGCTCGCGTGCGTTCAATCAACTCACCCGCGACTTTCGATCCAATCTCCGCGCCAGAGGCCCGATTCAAATGTCTCCGACTAGCACCCCTTTCGCGACGGGCCAAGCGAAACGCATCGATCATATTTATGGTACGACAGAAGCGTAATCTGCTTGTCGACGTGGATCGCAGGGGCGAAGCCCGAATCGGGGAGTCGGAAAAAAAAGAAGAGGAGGTGGAGTCTGTGGCGCCATGGGACCACCAGGCCTCTGCTCCCTCGTCTTTCTCGAGTTTCGTGTCCCTCCTCGGCCCGACGAGACACGTTCCAGTCACGTAACCTTAAATTGCTCAATTATTTCCCGATCGTCGTCCCAGCTGCCGACGTTTGCAGTCCGTGAAGAGAGTGTGCGACTATCCGTGCCAGACAATCGGTGGTTCCTTAGATAAAGCCCGTCGCGACCGCTATCGGGAAAATATTCAACCTTATTTTCGCGGAATTGTGCTCGTCTCCACGAGCCAGGAAAATGCCCCCGTCGAATCGGGATCGACGATCGATGGAACGTCTGTGCCCGACCGAACAATGGCAGAAATTTATGAAACCAGCGACCGGCGTATCGCGCTTAACGTGTCCTACGCCAAGTTTTACGATCTGTTATTCTCGGTCTATCGGTGGCAAACTTCTCGTGTCGCGTCATCCATTTTTCATTCGTCCGCAACGCTCGAATCGTTCCAACGTTTTCAGAAATTTCCTGGGTGCCGGTCAATTCCGACCGCGGGCAAAAATATCCGTGACAGCCTTCTCGCGGCGGCATCAACGTTCTCTCCGAACGAAAATGTCGGGGAAACTTGTTTCGCGCGGGTTACGACTGTTCTTGTCGGGATTTGCGAACTCTTTGGGACACCTCTAAAAGGTGAGCTTCCGGACCTCAGGATGTTTTCATTATAAATATATACACGTGTAAAGTTTATTTACGTAATGCTCACGTTAATGCTGGTGGCCGAAAAGAAAACGGAAGGTTGGAGCCTAAAGATCGAAAGAAGATGCAAATCCGTCCATATGGTAGCAATTGCCTCATCCTCCGAGATCCTCTGGCTTCCCTGGCGAGTATGACATACGATTTGTTCGTTTTTTGCTCTCGGGGGCTTGTTCTTGCTCGCGAGCGCCGGTGGCGCTCTTTAATCACCGCACTATGCGCCTCGCAGCGAACATAAAAATGGCACGCCGCGATTTGCCGCGCCGCCAGACAAAACTCCGCCGCCGCTGTACGCGTTAGCTTTTATTCGGCGGTTTTGCGCGAAACGACTGGAGACTCTGGAGAAAATCCCCCGCGCACCCTCCACCCACCGTGTGTTCATAGATTCGCATTCAAAGCTTTTACGACTGCGAGCTTCAACGAACCCCGCCGCTGTTTGCGGACCGTTCTCGTATTCCCCATTGGTGCTCAGTCTTTAAACCGAATCGTTAATCGCACGAGCAGAATTCATAAAGCAGAGAAATAAAATTTCTTTGATGGTCAGCCATGCCCGTAGTCCGCGAGCTTCATCGAGCATTTTATATTTCGTAATACGCGAATCTTTTCGCGACGTTTCCGAGCCCGTTAGCTACGAACTAAAATAAATTCAAGCGAGAGAAGGTTCGACGTCGAGTCCGACATTTGACCACGCGAGGTTAACCAGATTTATTTATAAGAAACAGGAATTTTAAAACTGATAATATTATACTTTCGGTGTAGAGATTATTTTCCTTTTCTAGTATTCCACGAATATATATTTATTGCAAATAGGTTTTCTTCTCTTTGATTCAGACAACGGACGTTTCGTTAATTTTCTATGTATGTTTCATTTAAAATATTGTGTTTTTGTTACCCTTGCTAACGTTTCGTAATATTGAAACAAGTGCTGCTCCTCCCCTGAGTAATATTAATATTTCATAATATTATTATGATCGTAGGAATTCTGTGTTAGCACAGAGCCAAAAACGAATATTTTCCCTTGGATTTAGAGTCAAGAGGATTTTCTACCGACCAAAAGCTTACATTCCCTTCCCCCTCCCCAAAACATTAACTTATTGGTACTAAGTGTTTATGAACACCGGCACTATTTGCAAGTACAAAGGGCTTATCCCGTGAGCAAATGTTGTGAAACATTCGACCTTCGTATAACAAGCAATCTCTTGCCTTCCAAATCCCCTACACGAGAGCTCTTCGTTCTTCTACTTTCCACGGATTTCTGCTGTCCGCAGTTCCGGTTTCGCGCGACAGGAGCCGCCAGAGCGTGCACCGTGTGTCCGGCGGGATAATAAAATCGCGAAGCCGTGACAATTTTCGCAGAGTCGTAAAAAACCGTATTAAACCGGCGAATCGAAACCTAGCGCTTTTCAGATGTCGCCAAGAAAACGCAGAATCTTCGTCCTGGACGCACTCTCGAGCCACGGGAACGTTCGAGTTCTCCAATTTCATACGAGGCAATTTCCATCGTTTTACGAGGATCGTTCCAACTCCAAATCGGTCATTTTTGTAATTGGTACGAGGGCTTTTGTTCAAATTATGATAATATCACAGGTTTTATGTGAAAATAGCCAAGGTTTTAAGTGACCAGTTTCATATTACAAAAACTGTGAGAATATCTTTTACTCGACAACGTCTCACAGAGCAGATCGTGCAACTCGGAGCGTCGACAATTTACTTCTCGTAATTATTTCAATCGTTCCAGACGACGATTTCTGGTCGAAACACGACCAGTGTTCGGGACAAGGGACAATTATCAGACAAACGCGTTTCACGAAGGGGACGACCGACGAACGAGATAAGTGAACGCCAGCGAATTCCTGTCGTTTGCCCACGCCGCGCCGCATAGGTGCGCACGGAACGACGAAAAAGAGCGAATCTGTCGTCGAGGAACACGGGATTCTCTGTGCACCGCTATTTTGGTCTAATTAGCTCAGCCATCGGTTAGGGGAGCGAACTTGACATTGAAAAAAAGTGACCTACGATAGCGTCGCAGCGCTCCTCCGTCTATCTTATCTTTTAATTAAGCGAAACACTTTGATCACGAAATAAACCAGAGCTTCTCGAAACTATACACGAGTCCCGACCGTTCGGAGTATATCGTTGAAATTCTCTAAATCGTGAAGCATTAGGTTTCTAACTTTAGGCACCGTTGCTTCGGACTGTCAAAGTAGCTTCAGAATAAATAATAAAAATTATTTTCGGGAGACGAATTTATGCTGCATCGAATTTGCATCAACGACCAAAAGAACAAAGCTTGAGGAATAATCAGAAAAAGGAAAACTGGTTAATAATCACATAAATCGTCTGGAACTGATTTGTATGGGAAATGATACAGTGTACGCAAAAGGATTAAAATGAATTCGGAGAGCCAAGTTTTGTTCTCCGAAACGATTCTACGAACGCGTTAGCCACGGGCGCTCGTATTTTTCACAAGAGCAGTCGATTTATAGTTACAAGAGGGCTCGTTGTTAATGGGTGGGCTGGAGTAGGAGGTTACAATACCCTTCACAGTGCTCGCCACGCGGTCGAGTTATCGAAATTATGATTGCGAAGGGAAGGGGAATCGATTTCGCACCCTTCTAGTATAATGAAAGATCCCAATTGTTTCTTTAGCCAATTGATCGCACTAAATAGCGTTACACTGGTCAAACATTGACGTCAAACATACATCTAACGCCTCTACAGATTCAAAGACTTCTTATTCAACTAGAATACACATAGGTTACTAAGAAATTGCTTATTGCACAAGCTCTTTGTACTTGCATTTTTCGAAGAATAAAGTGAACGATGTAAACAAACGCGCACGACTAGCTTCGCGAGAAGTCGTCATCTGGAACGTGTAAATATTATCGCGAGTGAAAAATCGAAGAAACCCTCGCACCAACGAGAGAACAAGCACGTATATCGGGCGATGGACAAAAATTCGCAACTTTTCGTCCGGGGGGATAGGTGGCGCGTTTTTGTCGTCATTAATTCTGGGGATATCGTCGGCGTCACGAGGGTTGGTTTCTTTTCTCGTACGACGAACAGAGATTATGGATCCGCATCTTCCAGTCGGGCTGAGAAAAACAACACACGGCGGCTGCTTCACGTTTCTCGAAACTTGCTTCGTGGACAGGGGAAACGAGACTTTCTAATAAATGAAGATTCCGCGTTGGATCGCTGCCAAACTCGCGGATAATTTTTTACTCGACGCGTGCGATCCGATTGAGTAACGAAACCTCGGAGGAACACCGGTGTGGCGGAGCTATTTACGTTTACAGATGTAAGAAAACTACTGGTCGAGTTTCTTCATCTTTTTGATAAATTGGAGCAGCTACATTTTTTTTACACATTAAGTCTTACGGGCAATTAAACATAAAGAAAGATAATATGGTTTCTAAATTGCAAAGAAAAAAGGTATTCCTTTTGATACTTTTGTTTCAGGATGCCGAGCATTTGCTCTAATTTGCCGCGAAAATGAAAAACATTTACCTCGACGGGTGTTTACTTGCATCAGAGCGTGCAATTAATCCTTGTTATTTCGGAAACTGGCTGTCTACGGAAGGTAAAAGATTCTATCACCTGACCAAACTCGGCGACGATTTATCATTTGCTCGGAACCGGGCGCGAAGCACGGAACCAATCGAGACGCAGAAATGGAAACCTGTGCTCTTGATTTCCTCTCCGTCGTTCAGGATACGGACTATCGACGAGATTTCCCCATAAAAGGGCCGTCGACCGAGGCGACCAAGTCCTCGGTCAAAGCCAAAGTCACGCTGAGGTAATCTCGGGTCAGGGTGTTTTCTTAGGAAATACTGGTCTCCTTGGGGAAAGGTCGAGGGAACCGTAACCGGAGCGACTCTGTGAAACTCGCGTTTTCATATTTTCTCGACAACTCGGGAGATGGGTAGAAATTTTTTCACGAGTAACAGACGGTAAATAGAAACGCGGCGATTCATTCGCGACATTTACTCGACTGAATTATTCAAATGAATTCGCGTTCCAGGTGGAACGCAATTTGAATCCAATATTCGAATTGGAATTTTTATAGAACAAGAACGCAGCCTGCTCGATTAGTATTCGCTTGAATTCCATTTTTCCATGTATTCCCATGAATTAAGAGAAATGTTTGGTAAGCCCCTTGGAGAAGAATTAAATACATTACAATGTAATTCCAGACTATTTTGATTAAATAATACACAAAGGTCAGCGAACCGGTGCGGGTTTTCCTAGAATTATTCTACCGTAAACATTCTATTAAATCCTCTCAAATTAAATTCCCTGGCAGTCATTGGTAACTTCAAATTCGAGCTAAACAAGATCCCTACACGTTTCTGGAAAACGCGATGACGCGACTTGCTTGGACGTCGCACGCGACGCAATAGCTCCAGAGGTAACGAAGCTGGAAAGGATCGATTAGAAAGGTGTTACGACAGGCCAGTCACGATCGTTGGCGAAGGTCAAGTCGCACCTCGACGCCGCGCGACGCCGGAAGAAGAGTTTCCGCGAAGTCGGCCGGGGCTGGGAGGTACGGCAGACATTCGCAAGGTCGTGAAAGTAATTAAAAGTGAATCAAACCGGGAGAAAGAGGGGAGGTGAGTCGTAAGTACTTGCGGGCGGGCGCAATTAAAGCGTTACGAAACGAAAACATTCTCCCATGCGCGTTGCTTCGAGAAAACGTGGAATTCTTTTTGACGCACGGAGGCAGGAAGGAAGGGAATAGGATTGTCGATTCGCGATTCGAACCAGCCTTTTTCGTTTCCCGACCGATATTGATCCCCTCGGGGGGGATGAGGAGACTCTATTTCCTTAAATCCAATAAGATTTGAAAGCGGAGAAGAGCGTGGAACGGATACCAAAAATTTGGAAAATAAGGAACGAACGGGTTCCATAACCGATACGATCCGATAACGGAACGCTTCGATTACCGCCGCCTTCGGAATTTTGTGGAAATGAAAAATTAAATATACTTGCAAAAATAAATTGAGAAAGATCATAGAAAGATCATTTTATCTTTATAAAGCTCTGAAGAGGACCGGTCTACCAGACGATGTGTTACATTATCGAATGGCTTGCAGTATAAACTGGAGTAAAATGTATAGGTGGTTCATCGTTCAATTGATAACGCATTATCAGAAACTATTATGGTCTCTCAATGCATTCGCAACAGCTGACGTAATTTTTCGTCGTCTTCTCACCTATGGATTACGTCAGCTGTCCGCAGCTGGCGTAATTTTACGTCATTTTGTACTTATAAGGAAGCAGGAGACTCTACGCTTCGTATTTATGATTAAAGCGTCTATAAATTGATTCGAAGTTCGCGTAACTGAGTGTTCGAGCGATGATAAATTAATTTCGCCTACAGGCTATTGCGATTTCATGAATTAAAATTTTCTAATTTGCAATACCGCCTGAGACATTCTAATAGTACACAGTGAAACGCTCCCGAGGACAAAATAGATCTGCACGACGCGATCTACCGTTGCAGCCGATCGAAGGCTGCACTATACGACTCCTGAGACATCGCCGATGCACGCAACGCGCACCACGCTATTTATGCTCGCGTTGCGCCACGGGATCGTAAATCGCGTCGAGATCGACGTTTAAAAAAAAAAAAAAAAAAAAAAGAAAGAGAGGAACAGCATATAACTCGTTCGAGTAATTGCTTCGACCGCATACCGACGAGCGACAGACTGTCGTTCGAATCGTTAAAAAAGTCCCGTAATTGCAACGCTTAAATGTTTGACCCGTTACTCAACGTCGCGGCAAAGCCGTCGATGCGGGAATCGGTTCTGCGAACAATCGGTGAGCAGCGTTTTCTAGCGACAAGAAGAGTCGCGTTACCGTTAAGCGTCGCGATGGAATTTTCTCGCGTGGTCGAAGCTGATGCCGCGGTAGCGCGAAATTTTGCCGCGTCCACGCTTCGTAACCGGACACTCGCGCCTGAAGAAGAGCGAGGAAACCGCACGAGGCAAGCGTGTCTTTGGGTGTCGAGGAAAAATGCATTCTTTTCGGTCGATCGTGCTACGGGAGTCCGATTCCGCGTTACGTAAGCGTAGTCGCAAGTTTCTGTCTTTCCAACGACCTTCCTGTGATGGATCGAGTCGGGGGGTCGATGAACTTTTATAGAAAGATCGAATGGAAATTTCATTGCATAGAAGCTCGGGTTAAACCAGGGTGTTTCGGTAAAAAAATTCACAGGGGACGCCTTTGTAATGTCCTAGGACCTTTTTAAAAATGATTCCTACTCCCCAGACTATCCAAGCTGAACCTATTCCAAAAACTGACACAAACAAAAATAAATTTCCACTTTCGACGAATTGGAGCGCGCTCGCGACGACGGTCTGTTTCGGTTTCGAGTGTTCCAGGCCATCCGTTCGCTCGCACCCTCGTCTGCAGATGTCGATTTATTTCGTAGACGCTCTGTTCAGCCGGAAATAGAAGTACCGAGCACCGTTTGAGGGCAGGTCGATTTAAGAAGCGAGTAAATTTCCTACCGCGAATTATTCCGCTCGCGCAACCGTCGGCCGAGCGAGAAGTTAACATCGAGGCAACTAGATTCCCAACGGCGAGCATAATCGAGTTGAATTTTTAACCGGGATTGTTGCCACCGGTTCCTTGAAAGACGACAGAACTAATCGAATTAAAAACGTTCATGAATTTTAATACGCTCAACCCCGGGCGAAATGAGTTTTCGCGGCGTTTCTTCGTTCGATTCCTACCCGAGGGGGGGGGGCCCCCACCGTCGTCGAAGACTCGCCTAAATCTTATATTACTTGCGCAGCTACTTGCCTCGGTCCCCCCCCCGAGTGCTGGGGATTAACAATTTCTGGGGAAAGACGGCTTATGCTCTTAGCCATACTTGTGCGAAATTTTAACTCTTTTTCCTAATCTTTATCGAGCAATTTATTCATACAAAATGATTTCACCTTTATTCGTCACGGGACTCCAAAAAGTCAGGGTTACCTTTTTACTCAAATAAAAATCTGAAAAATGACGTAAATTACCAGGGAACATAATCGCACAATCGAGTATTAAATAAATGAATAAATCTCTCGCGAAATCGGATAAACGCGGCCAAGTTTGGCCGTAAAAGATTCGAGATGAAACTCGCCGATAAGCAAGAGGAAAGGAAAACTTTCCGCGCGGTTTCCGGGGGGAAGGAGCAGCAGAGAGAAAAAAAAAGAAAGAAGTAAACCGAACTGCGGATTGTGGGTCACCCGGCGATCATGTCCCACTTTCTCTTTTTTCCAGGTTTCGTGGACGGCCCATGCCCACGACCCTTCGCCTCCTCTCGACGTAAAACGATCCTCACGGGAAGCCATAAAACTTGTGCCGTGCCCATACTCGCCCGGTCCAATTGTACTTTCGGCGCGCAAAAACTCGTATCCCCATAAAAAAAATATGTGGTTATGAGGAACATGACTTTTAGTGGAGTAGGTCTACGGGTACTTGGGTACTTGGATGGCTTTGTTGGGTTCTACGATAGCGAGGTGCAGAACTGATGTATTTATTGCAAATAGATTGGAAATGAATTTCAATAAATAATTATCTTCAGTATCCTCTGAATGAAATTCCATTCTACTTTATACTATACGTCCTGTGCTAAAGGATCAGTCCTATTATCAATTACTATTTTAAAATCTACTATTTAATAATACCTTTTGTTTAAAATGAAATAGAGTATTTATCGAAGCCCATTCGAAATAATATTTCCTTAGTAGCGTGGAAATTTATCCTCGTCGCTATATTGGAACGCTGTCCATTCGGCTCGGAGGTTGAGGAATATATCCATGGCAGATTGGGAGCTCCAAACGCAAAGGGATTACGAGGCGAAGAGAAAGAAATACGTTTCATGTAAATTCCCTCGGTTTCCACGGGTACGACATAATTGCCCCCGCGAAATGGACCAAGGTAAATCTGTTCGCGCAGAGGGCCAGGGACACGCGGTGTAAAAGAACGGTACAAAGCGATAATGGCGGAAAACGAGGCGAGATGCAAATGAGAAACCCTGCATAGTGAGACAGAGGGGTGCTCGCAGGTGCGCGCTGTAATCGATTCCCGCGATCGGTACGAGCGGAGAGGAGCGATGCTCTGCGAGGGATTACTACGATTATCCGAATAATTAGCCCAGAGTTTCGGGATAGAGGGGAAAGGGACCCGGCAAATAAAGCTTTGGCCCAGCCAACCGACGAATTCGAATTCCATCGGTGCATTTGGTCGCATAGCTTCGACGCGGCGCGTATAATCGACGTGCCGCTCGCGATTCTTCGCGGGGAAAAATTCGAAAGTAGCTCGAAACTGCGCTTGCCACCGGGTCTGGTTAATCGACATTCGATCGCGATTCATTCCACGCGAAATCGCGTTTTCTCCGACGATTAATACGATTGGAATTCTTTCTGTTTGCTCGACGTGCCGACGCGATAAACAGAAAAGCGGTACTTTGGATGGTTACCAAAGGAATTCGGAATGATTTTACCCGATTGTCCAATTCGGTGACTTAAACAGCACCGATTGGTTCCGATGTCGCGTAAGTTACTCGTATTAGATGAGAAAAATAAACAAATCTGATGTGCACATTCTGTGAGGTTAGATTATTTTGGGGAAACTGTCCTGTAAATTATCGTTGGAAAAGAGAATATTAAACACAATAAAATATCAACTAAATACAATATGTGTTAATATTAAGTCGAAATAGAAACGTCTTATGTAAATAAATAAACAGTAGCAACGATTTGGGTGTTGTCTCAGCTGTTTCTAAGTTTCTAATAGCGATTCACGGCCCGGTAGCCTATTAATCGCCTTTTTACCATGGGATTTGTTCCCATCATTATGTGAATAATGAAATATTATGACAAAAAAAAAATATATAAAAAAATATACATGTCGAATCGAGTAACCTCCTCCTTTTCGAAGTCGGTTAAATAAATATTAATCTGAAAACGAATGTAATAGATAAAATAAATATTATATAACACTAACGTTATGAAAATAAAAGATACCATAAAATTTAATCCGATGTAATGTGTTAATTCGCTATGGTAAACAACTGGCCCTCTGGGGGGAAGGCACGCTCGACAGATCCGAGCGCGTAGACAAAAATAAAGAAAACTCAACTACGCGCTTAACGTATGTTTACAAACAGAACACTTTTTCTATACATTCTCTACATTATGCTATTTATCCCCGCGTCTCAATGCAAAAACGATCTAATATTCGTAAATAAATAAACAGTAACATCGAAACCGAGAGTTGTCTCGTACGGTTTCATTTAATCACTCTAGGAAACGACTAGCCCCTCGGTGGGGGGAATGCACGCTCGACAGATCAGGGCTGTCATGAAAAGAAAAGAACGATAAAACACAATGACTCACCTAACGCTTTGCAGCTTCCGCCGTGCAGGGAATCTCCTGCGAGTTGAATGATGGCCATGAGAAGATCACCAAGCATCAGGCAGGCGACATGATGAGTCTGGCAACGCCAATGCAGGACGTGATGAGAGGCGGGCAACAACCAGCCAGCAGCCAACGTTGCTGCCAGGAAGACCGCGCTAATGATGAAGCCCACGGGGTACAAGGTGAACCTGATATCGGCCGCCTGGATCTTCGGTCTGCAAGTTACCGAAGGAAACAAGTTAGCTTTTATTCTTTCTTCTGTTTGCACGTCTTAATTAGCAAAGTCGGTCGGTCTGTCACTGTCGGCGCTCGAAGAATTCACGTACCGATCGTCGCGAAATTTCGACGCGTCGGCGTTGTTTGCTTGGCGGGAAACGTTTCTATTTAATTTTCCAGTACGACACTTACACATGGTTTCTCCACTTTCTGCTGGGGTTCGAGTAGCATTAGCAAGCACGCTCGACTTGTAATCGTAAGTAGACTTAGCGAATATACAGAGAAATTCGAGAAATTATTCGACAATGTGAAATACGACACGCAGCGACAAGACGTGCTCCTACACGATGAGTTATTACGCGCCGGCGCCGCTAGGGGCGCTGGGCCATATATGTTCTTACATACATCGATATATTTCATTGATATGATTTATATGATTAATACGATTTAATAATAATGATTAATATCATAAACATTAATCTAATAGACAAAATAAATATTATATAATTCTAACATTATGAAAATAAAAGATACTATAGAATTTAATCTAATGAAATGTGTTAATTCACTAATCGCGCGGTAAACGAAGTGCCCTTTGAGGGGGGAGGCACGGACGACGGATCAGCACACAAAGAGAAAATAGAGGCAAAACACAACTGCTCGCCTAACATCATTTTATTGTTAACCATGTTAATAAAATGAATGTCAACGGCAAATATATATTAATAATCGCGAAGAATATCGAGAAACACGTTTTGAGATCCCCCTGATCACGGTTTGAACATTGGAAAAACTATTTTCGATTGCATTTTTGCCAACTCTCTAAACATATTCAATCATCCGTTACCTTCTAGATCGACCGAAAGCGAATTTACGATTCCTATTTTACGTCGCGACTACGTAGCATCCCACTGATAATTTCTCGTCTCGACAGAACTCCTTTTCGTTTTACGAAACGCAAACTCGTACAATCGGTTCCTCAATTTCAACGTAAATCTACAACCTGTTCTAGCCGGGTTAGCCAAGCAAGCTCAGCGAGTGAAAGTCCAAGAGAGAAATCGTACCTTTGATTCCGAGATTGTTTCAGCTTAGTCACGTCGACGAACGTCTCTCGCGGCGAATGAATAAACACACTCGTCGCGAATAGGGAAAAAAGCCATCTTCCAAGTAATCAGCGTGTGCTGGACATCAGGAACGCTCCAAGCGTCTTCTTCGCGTTGCACGTACGATGAGTAGCGTCTCGTACGTATTCGCCTTTTTTCGCCGCCAGAGGCGCAACCACAAATTTCGCGCGTAAGTGTAAAATTAATCCGGGAAAGTTCGAACCTACCCTTTACCCTTTAACTTCCAGTCTTCCACTGATTGTTTCGTAATACGAATGCAGAAATAATGCATCGACCGAAGATTTTTCATCTTATTATACAGTTCTTCTAAGATCGACAAGGCTTTAAATTATTTTCGCACTTACACATGAATCAATTTCAACGGTGAAAAAATTACAAGTAGCAGGAGACGTGTCACCGACGGAGGAAATCGTTTTCCACGCGAACGTATTTGTTTCCTTTCGTCAATCGATCGTTGCGAAAACTTTTCCTCGAGTTATCGGATCCCTGTGTAAACGGACAGGCGAACACCTTCGCTTCTAAACGAAACGAAACGACGATGTGCGGTCGTAGCTTCAGGTGGTACGGCGGTCACTCGTAAAAGCTGCCTCCTCCTCGGCCGCGGGCCACGTGTACACGGTCGCGTTAATTGAGTTTCGAGCGTTGCTTTGCAAATTGCACGCGAAACCCGTGATACGTTTTCTGTGTAATTTCCGGGACTCTTGCGCTCGCGGACCCTATTAACGCCCATCGTCCCGGAATCCCGAGTCCGGACTGGACGAAAGCAACTCTCGCAAACGGAATCCATAATATCGAACCCCAGAACGTTGAAAGTTGTTTAAGAAATTCTGTTTCCATCCGTGTCTCGTATTTCTGTCGTTCATAACTAATTCCCCGCGATATTCCATTCCGTACACAGAACTTCCTGCTGTTGCAGAAATGCTCTTCGGGTGGTATTTACGACGGATAAACTTCAATCTTGTATATCGACCCTGATTAGTAGAGACATATTTATAAAACGCGATTTTCTCTAAACTACGTCGCGAACCCAAGATCTTCCTTTCAACGTATAAGAACCACTGGAATACCTGTTACGTCCGGTACAACAAACCCTAGAGTATATGTACAATGACGAACAGGTTCTGTCGTTTTAAGGCATACCAAGTTTGAAGATCGAGCGTTCGGAAACGAAATTCTTCATCTTTCGCGTTCGCCACGATCAGAAAAAGGCTCGTTTCGAATGCCGATCGTTCGAACGAGGGAACGAGTCACGGATGACGCGACGTATCTCGCGGATGTGACCTAGAAATTCTTCGACAGAGGAGTGAAAGTGAGCCAGCCAACTTTTTCTGGAGGTGTCATCGATGAAACTCGGTATGTTCATCCGGGCTACCATCGAACATGCAATTAAGCCATACTATAAATCCAGATTGGGGCAGCCGATACTTAACCGAGCAAAAAGACGATTCGTGCTCCAAGCTGCAAAGTGGGTCGCTGCATCGATCCACTTCGCTCTTTCGTTAAACCCGAACGGATTAATTCGATCAGCTATCGATTGAAAATAAACTAACTGGAACGAGTGCTCGTAGAAGTTTGTTGTAAATTCGATATTCTTACGATTACAAGTGTTTTTATTAAGATTCTCTTTCAAAACCGCCCACTCAATGCATCGGATGGAACTGGAAACATAATCGTATGCGCAATTATTATTTCAGACAGCCGCTGTTTATCCATTATTCACGATTTCGGCCGTGTTTTCGCTGCGCGGTTCGTTTTCATCCGGTCTGGCAAAAGTTCGAAACACGCGCTCAGCGACGAGTTCCCTTCGTTACTTTAATTTCGTTTAACGCAGAGGAGCAAGTAAAACGGTCGTCGCACTGTTTTTGGGAGCGTGAAGCTAACGAGGGAAAGTCGGGTTGCAGCGTTGAAAAACGAAAGGGTAATAATAATTTTCTTGTGCACGATTGCGGAAATATACTACACCGAGTAAATTACGTAGCGACGCTTTGTTGACTCTCGTAGCAAACAGTCGTTTAGGAGTTCAATGTCGAATATTATTCAAAGCTCTGTAATATATTTCTTCTAGATACATCATTTGCTAACGAGTCTACCATTTCATTCTGGTCCTGGATAGTTTCATTTTCTTTGTTACCAAGAGACAGAACGATGACAGTAGCCTTTGAACGTACCTTTGCGATGCATGCTCCGAGCAGGCGAACACCTTGACCACCTGGTTCAATTCTTTGATCCTCTCGACGCAGAACTGGCCGGTAGGTAACGTGACCCCGTCTATTTCCAAGCCACCGTCTGGCAGTAACACGGCATCCTTCGCGTCCCCCAAAATCGTGAAGTTGTCCGAACGTGGACATGTTGGGAATCCTGACACGATCTCGACGGCGGAGGATGCGTTCGGTAACAACGGCGTGGCGTCTGCAGCTTCCTTTAGCTCAGCACACGTGTGTCTGCAAAACATTAACAACTTTCACGTTCCTGTTCCGTCTGGGCAACCGTTGTTTTCGATTTTCACCGGAGATGTACCAGAAACAAGTGCTGAAAGACGTATACCTCATTCCTAGAAACGAATGAGTTACAAGGGCTGCGGGCTGTGATTTTTTCTCAATCTTAATCGCGATAGGTGGTTCAAAAATTACAGGAAACATATAACATACATCTCGTCGCTCGCAATAAATATGTAAATGTTTATCGCACGGCGCAGTGGTGATGGATGGCGGTACGCTGCAATAAAATCTAATGTAATGCAAATTCAACGAACGATAGGTTGTAACATACAGGACGAATGATTTATGTTGCGATTTTTTTTACTGTCTCTGAATCAATATGTATAGAGCTTGGAGTGACAAATACATTTTAGTGGATTTAATAAATTTTAACAAAAATACGGTCTTTCCAACGATCCATCACTCTTTCGACTCGTTGGCTGTTCGATTGGAATAGAATGCTCGGAGTGTAAAGGGTTAATAAACCTTTCTCAGACTACAAAGGCTACGAATTAGCAGAATCGCGAACGATTGGAATTTCAGCTGCGAGCCAGGCTCGCGCAGTTTTCGACCGTAAACACTCGCCAGTAAATATAGTCGGTCGCACGAATGGAAGGCAGTGGTACCATGCGCCACGAAAGAAGGTCGTATCGCAGGAATTTATCTAGGAAACGCGCGCTGGCTGTACAGAATGCCAACAAAGTCCACGGAACGCCCAAGCATGAGCGATTGGAAACGCGATTAAAACCGAACCCGACGTTTTCTGTTTACCCCGAACGTCACGCTTGCATCGCAAACAAAACGCGTTCGAGCGACGCTCACCCCCCCAGCAACCGTTCAATCATTCATTTTTGACCCGAGTGTCAAACGACAACCCACCTTTCAATGGAAAATACACTGCACCAGATGAAAGCAATAAATCCCGCGAAATCGTCGCGACCAACGTTTTGTTCGATGCTAATCGCCGTTATCTCGACACTTCGAGCCATAGTGGCAACACTTGCCACATTTTTCGTTCGGTTATTAGTTGCTTTATTTTCGTAGATCCTACGTTGATTGTATTTAAGTAATTGCAGCAACGTAGTCGACAACTGCTTTTCGCGAAAAGAAGTCACCTGTGATATTTACATCGCTTTTGAACAGGTAGGTTCACGACGACAGGTAACGACACGACCTTCTGGTTTCGTTCGTTTTATCTGTTTTTCAGTTGCGACCACGTATGAATATCGTATTTATGAAACCGCCCCGTGCTTACAGTTGGGACATCGGATCCACCGACATTCGAACATTTAGGTATGTAAACAAAAATACTCGAATTTAAATCGAGACCCGACTTGTCCCGAATCTTTGAATAAATTAAAGCAAGCGTAGTTTCTGGCTGATTGATTCCAATGTTAACGCAACCTCTTCCAAGTATCTCGGATACGGGCAACATCTTCGTGGTCCCATCTTGACAAATACAAATAACCCTAACGCACTAAACTAGTTTCGACTATCACCTACAGATTGTAGGGAGAACAGGAATATTAGATTTGTCGAACCGCTATACCGACCCGGATCTTTTGCCCGCTGGACGACTGTTCTACCAATTAAGCTATCTAACGCGGTGGATCCCTTCGTATTGTGTAAATAGTAAAAAGATACGCTCCGCTATACCTCGACGCTTATTGTTATCTTGTACCTGACTCGTAAGCGATCGTTTACATTATGCTATCGCGTTCGAATAGTGCTTACGCGCCTAACAATACGTTTCCTTTGATACCGTGGTTAAGAAACGGATCGTTTATGGATCTATGTTTGCACGTTTCGTCACTGCAGTAGAATATATTGTCGAAGTTTAGTTCCCTATCTTAAGAACACCGTGTGTCATCGAACTGCTCGCATATCGGAGTACTGCGATGCACAAGAATTCTCTTCGAACGGTCGATAACGAATAGTAATTTATTAGCAATTTATTTATTGGCCTATTCGATTTATCGATAAGATTTTTAACCAAAACTTACATTTCCTCGTGAAAAGCCGCGTCCTCGTCGCAGCACCGACGAACCCTGGGCCTCATGGTCGCTGCAGCGTGATTTCCCTCGATTCTCTTCTGCACGCACACCAACAGAGCGTTCGCGTCCACGCAGTACTGATCGGGCTCGAACTTGTCATCTGCGTGGACATCGAGGATTGCCTGTCCATCGTCCAAAAGCACGAACGGATTCGTGCTTCTGTAGGGCACGAAGGTCAGCACAGAGTTGTCCCCGCACTCTGGCTTCCTCCCCTGAACGATGTTCCACTCCGGAGGCGGATTGGACAGGATCGTCTGACGGGACGGCGAGTAGATGAAGGGTTTCCACACGTTCGCGGTGGCTTCGCAACGGGTCGCAGTGTCAGCGTCGCCGTCGGACGTTTTCACCAGCTCCTCTTTGTCGCGACAACACTTGAGGATTCTTAGTCTCGATCGCGCGAAATCGGTTGGCTCCGAAGCGACCATCGTCACCAGCACGGCCAAAATCGCTGCCAAACGAAACGCCTTCATGGCGTTGCTGTGTGAAAAATACGCGGGAACTCGATTAGAGCGGTCGATCAAACCGAGGACATCACTTGGAAAAACGACACTCCGTTTTACAGTCACTTGTCCCTCGCTGGAAGACTCGATACAGTTAGAGGAATAGAGAAATCACTGTTTTCTTAATCAAGCTTTCGGTAATACAGTTCCAGATAGTGGTCTCAGGCTGCTCACGAACGACACTAACGATAACCAGTCCCGAACGATCTATCGGACCTCTCTTAGCGACCCGAAATTGGAGCGATCCTCGTATATTTGTAAACAGCGAATGGAACGTTCACTGACAGAAATTCTGTACACTTTTTTTTGCCTTCGGATAATAAAGTCGATCTCGATACGGAGCAGTTGACGTATGGATGACGAAAACAAGTGTCGAATTACACGTATAAAAAGTCTGTTTTGGAGCGTCTCGAGGTATTCTTCAGGATCGAAATCAGACGTGACTCACCCGCTCGGAGGTTTCGGAGTTACTGAAGCGGTCCGACCACGCGGCCGCCTCTCGAGCCACCGGGAGCAGCGTGCTCCGAAGTGCGCGCGCAGACACTTACTGCTCCCGCCCTTATTCAACCGCCTAGCTTTCTTCTTTCTTCGCAACGACCTTCGTCCACGATGCCACCTTACTCCGCGGGGGTAGAATTCGCGACCACGTGCTCGATCCCACTAGCAGCTTCCTTCCCGGAAGTGCAACGGTACTCTGCGTGGAGCTCTGTCCTGTGTTGTTCCCCGTGGGAAACGCGTGCGTCTTTTCATTCTCGATTCCTCGCTGTTTGCTTACCGCCTTACCCGTTCCTGCGACTTATTTGCATCTCGCTCCTGCGCGTTTGCCAAACAGTTCTACGCGAGATTGGACTCTTTTCCTACCAAGAGTATCCTATATTTGAATAAGCTTGCTTCCAGGAAAGCCTTTGACACGATTCGTCACAATATTTTGATACCTAAGTTGACTTTGGTATACACGGAACCATATTCGTGCGGAATAATGAAAATACGCACAGCTCTATTTCTCCTCGTCAACAAAAAAGGACGACGTTGCAGAACTGACAATATGAAAAGTAATCGATGTTAACGCAGCACGTTCGTAGAACGAACAACAGTATTGCTCCACTGTGTTTTTATCATTCGTCGAGTGTAACAAAAATTTATTTTCATTTACTAAACGAACGTAGTTATCAATTGCAACTCGCTGAAAATAGCACCCATGTAGATTCACCGCGTGGAATAAATATAGAGTCGCGTGCAAATGGAAATAAAGTTCATTACCCAACGTTTCGACCCTGGCTGAGGACCCTCTTTGATCAAGTACAATGTTGCCGCAATGTTATATCAATGATAGTTGTACAAATTATTGCACGAAAAATCGTTTCGTTCATGGCAAGGATAATTGTATGGCACTGCCATTCGACGCTATGTCGAGCGACAGGTGGTAGAACAATTAATCGTTACGTATGTGATCCCATTATATACACTTGTGGGCAAAAGTTAAGAAACAAATTATTCATGGTCGTTTTCCTAAAAATTATGATTTTTAAGATATATCATTGTTGAGGCAAACGAACGTTTTCTTAAGATTTTCGTGTGGTTTTCAAGTACTTGTAAAATTAAAATTCTTGTAAAATTAGAGCTCGTTAACTTTTGTCCGCAAGTGTCTACGGAATGTTGAGGTCACGCCTACTATACATTTGCTCCTATCCTTACGAGAAAATATCGCGCAATATGTAGTTTGCTAATTACCCTGCTCGGAATGATTCGGAGACAATGTTTTCTCGACAAATTTAGAAACGTCGAACAACTGGGTTTGAAATAATCCTCTCTATTTAAAGTAGGCTAGGTAAAGAAACTAACATCTTACGAAACTTTGTCAAAGAGGCCAGGTCTCCGATATTTCGCAATTCGATCCAATTATTCCTTTCCCAAAAAAAAAAAATTACGAAGCAACCTCAATTATAAGATCGAGTTACTCCGCTTCCTATACACACTGAACCAAAGATCGAGATGATCGCGGAGTCGGGACCGGAGGCAGCACGATTCCCCAGGCTTCCGGGAAGATACAATGGCCGAGTGGAATCGCTGGGAAAATATACACTAACGCCCTCGCGTTCATTATTATTGACACAATAAACACGGAGCGGCGTGGCGAGCCATCTCGGTATCGCGAAATTACCATCTCCGACTATGTATTTTCAAAGTGAACATCCTGGCCTCGGATAAGCAGACGCGGTTCATCGCGATGCAGCTTCTGATCGCGCGAAAGTCGACGGCGATAATGACCGCGAATGAAGGTAACAGTGCGCGAGTTCAAGTCCGTAAACCATCCTCGAGCAAACCGCGAAGACTCGCTCGGTGAAACGCTTTCCGCATAGAGCGCGCCGCTCGTTCCGATAATTTATGGTCGCGTTACGTTCGCGAGATTCACAACGTAGCGCCCTGTGATCTCGTTCAACGGGACCTGATCTGAGATTCAGACTGTGTTCTGAAAGCCATTCGACTCGCGATGATAAGAACAATAATATTCCTTCGGTCTTTTGCACGCAATTTTAATTGCTTCGACATAGGGTGCGGTATAATAAATTCTTAATAAATATACTTCCTGTATTTCGTTAAACCGAAGTGAATTCTATTATAAACCTAACCTTGATTATTCTCGATTCCCGCGAATCGGGAAATTACGTCTGCGTTCGCAACCGAGCAAAAAAGATCTCGTGGAAACGAAAATTCCAAAGAAACAATTTCCAGTTGTTTTCTAATTGCAAGCTTACCATGCCGAGGGAAACATTGCGAAACGACTTCACGGAATCGTTCACTGTTCGTCGATCGCCACCCACCAGCGTCTGCTTCGAGTTGGAAGTTTCTCGAAGTTGGTCCCGCGTCCAGAGTCCGCGGTCGAAAATTGATTTAAAAGCGTCGTTGCATCGGGGAAACCTTTCTCGCGGGAGAAAAACCGCCTAGTAGACTACTTTTTGCCGTCGCAGTCGCTTCGGAGAGAACGCGCGAGACGCCTGTTCCGGGCCGACGAGCGGAAACGGTTTAAAAGTTGCGGACGGCGCCAATTAAACTTCTTCGCCGTTTCTCCGCGGCAAAAATTGGGAATTTATGTCCGAGCTGTAGTCGTGGCTCAGCGAAAATTTTATCAATTAAAGTGTCCTTAGCGTCTTCGAGACCAGGGAAAACAAAGGAACTCCCGCTCGCTTCTGCCCCGCTTTTCTGCTCTGTCACGTGTTTGAAAACTATCGGTAGCGCGGCAGATTTGAATCTAATGAAAAGCGACGGTAGGATAAGAGTGTCATGTTTTTCTTTACATACATAATTAGGTGTCTAGATTGTCTAGCTTTCCAGTCTAGTGCTCCAGAAATTCAACAGCATAAATATTTTCCCTACGCACCCCTGTCGCAGAAATCCTCTTCGTTTTTAGGGGTAGTATTTGCGCAAAGTTCGTAAATTGCCGCTTTAAAGTGTCCTTAACGTCATCCCTCCAACGAAAAGGAGAAAGCCCGGGGAATTATTTGTCGCGGGAGGCTCGGTGGCGCGAGTCGGGGCTGCTTTTTTTTAGACTTAATGCGAAACTTATAGCAAAATTAGTGGAGCCGGAGATGTATGCCGCAATTACGCGGCTGTCCGGCGCGCGCTGAAATATATCCCAGGGAGCAACGAACGGGTTTGGCGCGGCTCGCAATCGAGTCTCGCCGATAAAATCGTTTTTCAAATTTCGTTGCGAACGCACGCGACGTCGGTTAATAGGAAGCTTTGGAATTCGGGGCAGCCCCGACGCGCGGTAAATCACGTGGATCCACGAGGCTCTCCGACGCTGTGCGTCGCGACGCAACCCGCGCACGTTAATAGGTTTGCACGCGCGTATCCCTAAGCGTAATACAGATTTTATCTACCCCAAAGCGTTGTCTACCGACGAAGGGTACACGCTAACACTGGGGCCAGACGGTTTGATCCACGTTGCTTCCAAACGATTTCGAAATCCGGTGAAATCATTGCCCGATCGACCGTTACTCATTAAGGGAATCGCTCGTGCCCAACGATCGTATCGGCCGAAAATAATGCGCTCTGGGGGCCCCGTACGATAATGCAACTCCTCCCCCGATTCATCCGCCAGCCCACTCCCGGCTTGGTTTATGAATTGCAAAATGCAATCGAGCGCGGGATCCGGTTTCATTCGACTAATTGAACGGCGGAATAATTAAACGAAACGGAGAAGACGCTGCAGGAGAACGCTATACATGCATTGCGATGCGCGATGCTGCAAATGACCAGGATCGGAGTGGATTTCGAGCGGAAAATTGTACGAAATGTTATTGCAACATTAACTACGATCGTTGAAAGTTCGTTGAAGGGTAAAGAAATTGCGTGTTGGGAAGCTTCGAGTCTTTGTGTCACTTCTTCCCTACGATAAATTTACACCGGCAACCTTCGGACAAACCTGTAAAATATTTACAGCGCGAAACGATGGGAAACGCGAATTCTTTCCGCGGTAGGAGGGGAAGTAAAATACTATAAGGAAAGCTTGCAGGAATAAAGTTATTCATGCGGCAGGGTTGACGATAAGGTTTTTCGATTAAGTCGCGATGCCGTAAAAGTCTTCCTCCTTCGACGAAAAGGTTACAGCCGGGGTCTGGCGAGCTAATCTCGAGCCCCATAAATACGAGGACCCATGGGAGGAACGTCGTCGATCATAGCGATTCGAAACAGGGGGCGAGAGGGGAAGGAAAATTAACACGGCTCTTGTCGAAGGAGAACGGCTCGTCGTTACCGTTTCAAGATAATCGCGGCAGCCTTGAAAGCTCGTAGACCAAGGCCCCGGAGGATCGCGGTCGCGTTCGGTTTATCGACGACCATCTTACATTATGCATTCTGTCGCGTGCACTTAAATGCCCTGGCACGGGTTCTGGCCAACCAGACGTTACCCGGCGTGGACTTTTTCTAATAGCAATTTACCCATATCTTTATCATCGAGGCGATACGCCCGATACGACGCGTCGTACTCGTGAAAGTAGACGATAAGTATCTCTTTCGGACGGATCTATCTATGATAGTTCAAAGGCTTGAAAGCCCGGGGCAAACGTCTATGCGCGTTTGCACACGTAAAACAACGTATTCAAGAGCTGTTCGTTTTCAAGCCGATTACTTTCGTTATACGGCGATTAGGCGATTCCAAGCTGTTCCCGTGGCTCGTTCCGCGACCTGTGTCGGGTTCGTTGAGACGGACGACAGACGTTTCTCCAACGAACGCGATTATCGCGGAGTCGTGGACTCCGACGACTGATCGGAGATTATTAAAATAAGCTTCGTTAATTAAATGTCCACGGAAGGGTGCGGCGAGCGACTTGGCGATTATTGCAAATTCGCTTAATTCGTCTCTGATGATCCCGTTAGCTGGAGATTTTCATTACGCCCAGAACTAGCGCACGCGGACGGAAGTGGAAATTACGCCTGGCGTAATTAAAAGTGGAGAAGTAAGACGCAAGGACGATTAACGAGGATTTTCGTTGCGTGTCCACGATTCCCATCGATTATCCACCGACTACAGATCAGCCCTCGATCCAGGGAGGGACGTAACTCTTCCTCGAGATTGACTTATCAATACCAGAAGAGGAAGAAGTTTACGAGGGATATTCGCGCGCACGTTTCACGGGCACGAGCGTCGCCTCGGCGTGAAAACTCAATCGTAACGGCCTATAAACGGCGCCCATAAAGATCATAACGGTACATTAAGTCGAGTATCGTCGACGAGCGAAAATTTCGCGGGGCTAATCTTTTCCTACGTCTTGCTCGAGGGGTTCCTCTGCTTTAGAACGCTGGAAAGAAGCTGTTTCATCGATATTTTTGTTCTCGCAACTGTGCATTTTTTTCTAACAAATTACGCCGCTTCTTAAAAACACAATGTTTTAGTGGTAATATAAAACGAAGAATAAAGAATATTTTTAAGGGTTGAAACTTCAATAAGGCGTAACCGGAAGAAGACCGATTTCGTTGAAGTTCCGAAGTAGAAGAGCCCGTTAGAGGTGTCTGAAGTAAATTTAAGACCGTGTTACAGACCCGACACCGGTGTGTGTACACATCGGAAGCACGCTCAGGCTGCGCTGTTGGTATCACCGAGTAATTTATGGGGCGATTGCACAGGCCGTTCGCAGACTATGCGGTCGCTGGTCAGAGCGTGCATATATACCTTCCTCGAAGATACGACGTGCACGCTTCCTGCTTCGAGTACTTTCGCGCCGTTTTGCATATTTTTCACAGCTTCTCGTGCTTTCGTGGCTCGACGCTTATCCAGAAGAGTTTCCAATAGTCGGAGACGTTTCGACAGAAGGAAAACTATAAACGAAAGATAACGTGGATCGTAGATCTTAGCCACCTGTAGATTTCACATAGCACGAGTAAGGTAAATGCTTCTATTAGGATGCGAATAGCGAACTTTCTGCTTCAGAGTCATTTTTAGAACCTCTAATAGTAATGTATTGGGTTGGTAGGAAAATCGTGGATCGAGAGAAACAGAGAAGTTTAGTCGAGTGTATTGGGGGTGGCCGAGATTTTATGGACACCATAGGGTGGCGTGTGTATCGTGGCAGTGACGTTCAACGAGGCGGTAAGAGAGCCTTCCTCCGCGAAGGGATCTTTGTAAACTCAATTTTCTGACTGGCGCGAGATAAGGGCTGGCCTCTTCCGCTCGCCAGCGTCACTGCCACCGGCAACGCTGCTGCCACCCTCGTCACTTTGATATCGATGAGGGTAATTTACGTGAACATTGTTGGCGAAGAAGATTGATGCGTCGAGTGCGTGCAGGCCCACCGAACCTTCCCTCCTCTTCGCCCTCTGCTCTCCCTTCCGCCTCTCCCTGAGCGTTCTTCGCTCTCTTCCTCTATTCACCCCATCTGCTCTATTTTCCCTTAGCCACCCACTCGAGGGTGGCGCGCAACATGATGAATTACGTTTCGACACCCAACGGGACCTGTACGATTGTCCTGCGAGACTGCCCCGTCATTCGACGTATTATTACGCGCGTGAAACTGGCGCCTTGCCTCTTTTGGGGGTTTATCGTGGCCGAACGACATTCCATCCCCCTTCGCGGGACAGAGCAATCAACGACAATCGCCACAACTGCTCCACGTGTTTCAGTTTTATTTTTAGAATAGAGTATAGCTTGACTTGGACGCCATTTCACTTCTTATTCAAATCATTTTTTGATCCAATAAACGCTCGTCTAATGTAACACTCTATCGGTGACGTCTAAAATGAATGGAATTCATCTCGTGGAAAGAAGAAAATAATTGCAGCATTTGTCGAACGTCGATGCTTTATCGCGCGCTATCTGCGCTAGGCATTCGCACCTGGATGGTGACGGCGAAAACGTTTGGACCAGTAACGGCTGCGTCGATAAGCTCGTGCATTCGACGAATTAGCTCGTTCTGTGCTAAATGAATTTCATTTGTCGACGTCGAAACGAGGCTTTCCATATCGAGAGCCGCGCGTGTGCCGAATGAGAAAGAGAAATGGACGAGTTACGAGCGGAATCAGAGTCATTGTTCCATCGAAGAAGATGAGAGATAACCTTATTCTTGCCTGGGAGGTGGAAGAATAAAAATCCGGTGGGAAAGCGTGGTAAGAAGTTTCTAACGAAGATAATTCGATAGCTGCAATTACGATAGTTCAACCAATGGATGGTTTATCCAAGAGGACTCAATCCATAACTTCTCCGGATCTACACTCCCCATCTCAAAGCTGTAGAGGACTCGACAAAAATCGCGAATCAAACGCACGAAATCGTATTTAGATCTATCCCAAATCCCTAACACCGGATTCCTGACCAACGGCTGACCCAAAGCGTCCCATAAAACTGTCGCGAGTCTCGCTGCCTCTGAAACTCCGAAACTCGGGAAACACGGAGGCGCCCTCGCCTCTGTTAATATTAATAGCGTCGTTTCTCAGACGGGCCAGCTCGCGAGGAGCTCGCGCAGTCACGTGGAATAAAGTTATCCGGAAAGACGCGATTCGGCTTGTTACATGTTAGATGCGCGGCGGGTATTAAAGTTTAACAGGACGACAAAGAACGCGGTAGCCCCGGCGAGCAAAGTATCGCGTGAATTCGCATAAAAGAGCAAAGCCGTGTCGTACAGGCAGTAAAACGCGAGCGTAAATGCGCATTGATTTACGTCGGTGAAAAGAATTCGATGTCTCGATTCAACCGAGAGTCCAGGATTATTTTCACCGTTCGTTGGTTCGCCACCCCTGCTTGTTTGAATACGCATAATGACGCCGTAAAGAGCGCCGCTGGTACGTACACGGGACGCTCCCGCGACATATTCACGAGCGTCAGGTAGAAATCCAGTATCGCTGCTTTGCTTCGTTCCAGAGTAAGCCGAATCGACGTCCCTTTATTTCTCGGCTTAATCGTCTCTCGCCACATTGCTGCTACCCTTAAGTGGACGTTCACATTTTCGAGCTAAGTACCAATAAGTAGACACCTTAAACGATTCGTTCCTTTTTCTTAATTACGAATAAACCAACTTGGTTCCTCTGTCTTTGTTCCAAGTGGCAGTGGATGGAATTCCTCCATTTCATTCCTTTACAGTCGACAAAAATGCACCGAAGTCAGGAAATTCGGAGTGCAAAGTGTCAATTGTCTTAAAATTTAAGTCTGGCTGTCACGTGTAAATAAAGCACTGTATCTTCCGTGTCGAGGAGGGAGGAAAGCACGACTAGGCAAAAATTAAAGATATCGATCAAAGGTCCCGCACGAAGCTCCTAGGGGGCAAGAAGAGCGTCTTCTAGGGGTAACGCGGAGGCCTCGGTATCCTGTCGGTTCCGGATGCGTGAACACCCCAAATCGAGTTCGTCGAATGCGAGCCAGCGTTATTCAGTCGAATACCGTCGCTCCTTCGCTCCTGTCCCTCGTCTTCCTGGTTACCCTCGCGCCCCGTTAGAAATCCTCCACCCTCCGGGTCGGTTAGCTTGGCCAGCCAGCGAAACGAGCTTCGACACGGTACAGCGAAGATCAGCAGCTGCGTACCACGGTCTCGCGGTGCACCGTGCTGGTCTTGATAGATGCTCTCACGCCAAAACCTGAACCTAAGACTTAACACGTGTCTATGCGGGCAGCACGAGTCCCTGCTGCGCGTTCCTTTCTCTGGAACTGCAGAGGCCTCTGCAGCTCGACTGTCTCTAGTTCCTGCAATCGCAATCTTTTTAAGTTTATGACACGGTTGAATCCGAACACATTGTAGTAAACGAACAATTTATATAATAAAACAGATACGAGTTAAGTGTCCAATAAGATTAGTGTCCAGTAAGACACTAAACTAATAGAGTGCCTTTATTTCAATATGTTCTATAATAAATTTGCCTCGCTCTATCGATCAAAGACACCTCCCACTTACATCGAAATTCTCCAGATTGTCAAACATCCACTGCACATCGCTGCGGTTAAGAATCGTCGCTCCAGCCGCTCTCGGGGAAACATGACCCTTCTCTCAGCGATTGCTGGTTCCCGAACGAGCCCTTCTTCCACTTGTTTTTGATAAAGAGTCACACGCTTCGAAGGGACGCTGCCACGAGTCCCACAGGCGCACGGTCTTCTTCATATTCTTTCACCCCCTTTCATCTCGATGTCATCGTTCCAGGGATCCAATCGGGACGCCCCCGTGCAACAGAGCTTCGGGGGTAATGACGACAGGGGGACGGATGAGACCGAATAAAACGTCAAATGCGAAGGTCCTTTGTGGCGTTGGTTGCTTTCGGAGATGGATCGATCATGGGAGCGCGTAACCGCGATGCTCGAGTCTTTCCTGTCCGAGAAACGGTAGAGTAAAAAGTTCCACGGATGCGTTGCTATCAGAAGAAAGCCAATTGCGAGCGATTCCTCGAACGCAACAGCCGCGCATTAAAATTCATGGGACAGGAGAAGCCAAAAGGCAGCACCAGCATCTGCATACATTACAATTTTATAAAAGTCGTTCGGAGTAGATTAGCATGTTTCGATCGCGGTTCGATCCGTGGTCCTTACGAGCCCGATTTCGACTCGGCCGCAGTTTCGAGGGGAGGGGGCGCACGACGAGCCGTTTAATTATTTTTATGTAAATGGCGAGCGGCAGTCGGGGATTACTCTTGCAATTTCGCGGGATGAACGACGGGGCCAATTCGTGGGGCACGGGGCTGGATACGGGAGACTCGAGTAATGTTGCGAACGCGTTTCTGGCCGCCACGGGGGTTGGAGGGACAAACCTCGTGGGGATGTTTACCCCTCGGTTGGCCGAACGCCTAGAAACAGATGGCAACGTGCTCTCAGTTCTTTGAAACATTCTGGAAATCATCGGATCATATTTTTCACAGGGTATACGGTTCGCATAGCAGGTCATCGACTTCGAGAAAGTCGAAAATTTACCTAATCGATATTCAAATAATCGTTTATTGTTCCGATCAGCCATCGTTTGCAAAGGTAAGCGATACCTTTCAGGAAACGTGTGATTATTGGTTCGATTATGCTCCTCGTTCTTATTTCTTTCCTCGTCGTCGCAGCTGTGGAAACTGCCGCGAACGGAGGGGCCACGGAACAGCTCGAGGGAATAATGTTTAAGCATCGAGGAGGCTGGAGTTCAAAGGAGGTATCAAACACGCGTTTCGACGCTGGGAACTCGCAATTTACAATTCCTCTGAAAGAATAACCGTGATCGGAGAGCCTAGGTACGGACGTTTTAATTCGAAATGCCCTTCGGTGCGGAGCGGACTCGCGAATGGTATTTCTTTCCTCGTTATTGGAATTGCGAACATCCTGCGGCGGCAAACAGCTGGGAGAGTCGGAAACAGCTTGAGGGAATTATGACGAAGCGCCGAGGAGGCTGGAATTCCAGGTGGTATCGAACACGCACAATTTACTTTGACTTCGCGCAGACAATTTTATTAACGACTGAACGTGGGAAAGGGGAAATGGTTCTGTGTGAAAAGGTGCAAGAAGATAAAGAAAAGTATCGATGTAGGTCATTGGAACGTGCTACTTTTACTTCCGAACCTTATGCTCTAGAACTCGAAAAGAAAAGATAAGAACAGGCCAGGGAAAAAAAGTGGAATCGCGCGAATATCCTTTATTTAACGGAGAATTACCCACGCTCCCGCAGTCGCGACTTACCCAATGATCTATGCCATAGATTTTATGGGAAATTCGATGCCCGAGGGGTTCGTGGAAACAGCAGGGAGCGTTTCGTTTATTGCGAGTTTCGGCGCCCACGAAATCCGCTTTTTCCTTCTGTGACTAATGCTCCAGGTTTTTGTTTGCCCTCGCGACATCCGAGTTTTGTTTGCTGTGCAACAATAAGCGTTACCACTTTCGTCGCGGTGCTCAATTAAACGACCATCACGCGCCACTCGACGAGCAAGTGGGATCCTCGACGATCGGAGGTAATTCTACCTCGACGTATCGTTTACCTCAACGACCATAATCGTCCTCACGAATACAGAGAGAACGCCAGTGGTTTTTTTTTTAAAGTCGCTAGAACAAAAATCTCTGAGAGCACTAATTGACACGTGGGAGAAAGGAAATAACCAGAGTGGGCGTCTGTCGAGATAGCGACGCCTGTTTCAGGCCCCGACGCCGCCATACTTTACTCGAAAGACGGATGAGTGGTCGATTATTCCTCTTCCGAGCTCCAAAGCAATTCTTTTTTCTCTGATACATGACAACCGTTACAAAAGAATACATTCATGTCCATTTCACGTTGTACTACACTATTCTACGTTATCAGTTTCCAAAGAGGGCCAGTATAAGATATTGAAAATTCTTAGAATGTGTTTGACTAAGAATTATTTAATGTTAAATGTCACCAATAATTTATTTGAAAGATAAAGAGCGTGGAAACCAATTTCCAACGATACTCGAAAGGATTGGAGATTTTCGTCGAGCACCGAAAGCAACTTCGATCCTTCGAGGCCATCGCTCCGAGACTTTGGAGCCCTGTGCAAGCTTTCCTATCGGCAGTTGACAGAAGATAAACAGCGCGGGCTGCAGTTACATACGACGCCGGTCAGTCGCCTATCCCTGATACTTCTCCTCTGGTTTTATTATCTATTTGCACCACGTGCATCGTATCCGATATCGCTCGTATCGCGATCAGAGACAGATCAACACAGATTTCTCTGCGGTTGACCGACATCGATAACTCTGGCTCGTAAAGTCTTTTTAATTAATCGCGATCCTCTTGCAACGTTTGCAGGCTTCGCGGAATGACGGACGAAAATAAGAAATGCGATGGAACTGGAAAAGTATTCGATAACTCTTCAATTCGATCCCCGACGAATTGAATCTTCTGTAGATAGTACAGAGGGAAAAAATTGTCACCGCGATATCGGTTACCTTCCCGATCAATCGATTATTGGAAGCAAGGAATGGAATGCAGGGAACAGAAACTTCGAAGCGTCTAGAAAGTAAGCGAAACCTTATGCTTTAATTCTGTTCTCGTATCGAACCATAAGTACCGTAAAGTGTACTATAGCTTAAGCACTGTCTCCACGTGGGAGGCAAGCGTCAGACATCCACTTTGTTGTTCGACGAAATTTCAGACTCCACTGGACAGTCTCTGACTTTAATCAGCTCGTGTTAACGCAAACCACGAACGTTTATTCGTTTCGTCGATGCCCTCCAAGTAATATGCCGCGCGCGACTCGGACTGCGTCACACCTTCGCAGTCACAACGAGTCGTTTCACGCTGAAAATCGTCTTCGCGCGCGTTACCTGCTAATTAAAGCCAGGAAGATTTAAATGACGTCGGGGTAAACGCGTTTCCAGCGAGACAATGGGGGCGATTGTGTCGTCTACGCAGCGCTAATGCGCTTCGACGCGTCAGAGTTATTTTCAAGTCTGACTAGAATATATTTGCACTCCGTGGATTTTGTTTAACATGTGCGACTCTCGAGTTATTTTATGTGAAAAACTAAACGTGTCTATTAGTAGTAAATAAATAAATAGAACCTGAACCTCAGAGGGTTAACTATGAAAAGGAATCGTAGTTTAGCATCGACTAAAATTAAAATCGCAAACACTGATCTCGTAGTTGATGTATTCAAACATCTCGCCTTATCCTTTGACTCAGGATTGCATTCAAAGCGAAACGGGGTTTCCAGCGAGTGATCTCTATTTTTTCGTGCTGTACCGCGAACCGAACGTAGAACGATGCCAGGGTGTAACACACGATACGGTTACGAGGTTACGAAGAGAGGATTACAGGCTGCAGCTGCAGGCCGATGTTTATGCCGCTGCTGAGTGCAGCGATCCAAGAAACGGAGTTCATCCTGGATGTTCTCAAAACGTAAACCGAGCGGTAACAGAGGCTTACGTGCACACAGAGTGCTGAACTGTGTGTTTCAGCACTCTTTGGATTTCCAAGCGATTCTCACGTCGCTCCTTCGGCTCGTGTAACGTCACGATCGCTGCAAGTGGTACTCCAGCGCATCGATTTTATTTCGTCTTTCAAAACGGGAATCAAGAATATCTTGGCTATTTATACATTCAGGAATTAATAGATGACTCGATTAGGAAGTGAATAGCTGAAGAATTTATGAAGTGTCCTTAAGTCCTTAATAATTATAATTACTGTGTAATTAAACGTCATCTGCAAATAGCGTTAAGAAAACTTGTGCGTACGTCAAGTCAAACACTTTGTACACGCAAGTATATACAATGAATGTATGAATGGAAATATATGCGTAGTATTGTATAACGCGCATAAACTTACGATCCGAATCGACAGAACGTTTCCGTTTCAACATGAAAGCACACTGTTATACGAGAAAAGCTACACGAATAGCGAAACGTTCTAACGGTGAGTAGATTTGGATAATAGTTGCTCGAATAATAGAGAACGTGCGCCGTACGCTGAAAGGTACAAGCATTAGGCACATTCGATCAATCTTTGACCCTCGAAATAATCCCAGGGAACCTCCAAATCCCTCGACCCCGTTTGTCTCTCGACTCCCCGTGTCAATGGCGCGCGAGGCCCAAGGTGAAATAGAATTTAGGGGGCCCGACCTAAATTCAAATGGGACACATTTCTGAATCGAATCTTATTCTACCTCAGAATCGTGAGGACTCTAAAGCAAAATAAAAATCTTTAGAAAACAAGGCGTGCAGATACTTTGTCGACCTTGGTTAAATTTCAGACTGTAAGGGCCCCTTTGATAGAGATCAGAGGCAGATGTTCCACCTGCTCGCGAGATAACGCATCTCTGTGTGCAGGATCGAGCCCAGGATCGAAGCTCGAGGCTGGTGGCGCGTCTTTCGGTCGATGAAGAAGCAAGAGAGGCGAAGATTCGAAAAGGTGGGAGGACCTCGTTCCGTGGTCTCATTCAGGCAGCAAAATCAGGACGCGTGAAAGGGCTTCCGGTCGCATTCAGGTATCAGAAGGCAGAAGAAAGAGGGAATTAACGGGTGAATGGCGCGACGGTCGCAGACGCGTCCCTTAAAATCGTGCGTGTACGCGCTCGCGCGTCCACGTTTGCGTGTCCCATTATGTATACGGATTAACCTTCATTCGCGGCCAAGATCTATTCATCGAGCTCCCGAGAACCCCCGAAACAATGACGGCCGTACATCTTCGTTTCGCCTCGGTTTCGTTCCTTTGGTCAGCGCTCTTCCCGCCACCGCTCCCTTTCTGATTTATATCGTGGAGATGGCTTTTGAAGTTGCGCGCAGACGTCCCCATAAATTTACGCCACCCGCCGCGGGACCGTTCGATGTTGCCTTTCTAACCAGCAAATTGGAGTACACTGTTAATTAAGATCGCGTGATGCCGTCTCGGCTCCCCGCCGTGTTCCTACGGAAGGAACAGTTTCTTCTACTTTCGGGTGACAAACTACGCCGCTGCCGACACCGGCAAGCCTGCGTTTAGGGACCCTTTACGGAGATTGAAAGGGCAGTGATAATGTATCGGTTGATGTTATTAGGAAATGTGGAGTGTTTAGTACAATAATGGAAGAAGGATGCAACGAACTGCTTTGAGGGTTGAATCGTAAGATTCGAAGTCTTAAAGTGTTTCAAGAAAGACACGAATTTTTGCGTTGCCATAAACAAGCCTCGAAGCGGAGAACAAAGAGTAAAAGACGAGTCGAGACTCCTTCCTCGATTTCGTCGGTGAAAAGTGGGTCGCGCGTCGGAGAAGACGCGAGGAATCAGGTACAAGCGACTGGAATTTCCTACAGCGGCGGGGAATCTCGTAATTTTTTATGACTTGTACGAACGAGTTAACCGGCCATTGGATGGATGCGTGTTGACAGTTTCGAGTACACTTGGAAACTCGTACGCACGAGACGAGGAGCGAAGGCGACAGCTCGTATCGTTCAGCTGGGGCTGGGCTGTTTCCACGCGAACGCGTCCAACGAAAGAAAAAAAAGAGGATAGCAGCGCGAAAATTCGTGTCGAGCTTCTGTCGTACCGATAATATTTCACAACCGGTGCACACGAAGACTGGGGGAGAAGAGCGATGATCGCCATCGAACGACCCATATGTGATTTTTTTTTTTTTTTTTTTTTTGCTTTGGAGTGGAGCGTATTTAATAAGATGTCGTTTACTATTGTGAGGTTTTTTTTTATTTATTAACGCAAATTTACGATACAGAACACAAATTTACATTGGAATCTCCGGTAAAGCTAACTTCTTCCTGGATTGTGCGAGTAAAGCCGAGAATCGACTCGAATCGGGAAAAAGGTTTGGGAACAACAAGAAGAGTCGACGAGAGCCTTTTTGCCTATAGCGCACGAAGGAAACTGAGTTTCCAAGTTTTTCCCGAGGAGAGCCGACGGGGGAGAGGAAACGTGATCAACGAACGATGACGACGATGCAGCTTTGATCCTTCGTGGTCTTTGATCCGAGCCGCGGCGCGGATTTGTTACTCGTCGTCTCTGTCGTCGATGGAATCGAGGGGGCAAAGAAAATAATTGTCGTTGTTGTAACGGCGTGGATAATGATACGCTGCCTGTGAACGGAGCCTCAAGGATATCTGGTTTTCATTGCGGGCCACCGATTTTCGAGCACTCGACCAACCACGTTAATTGAAGGTTTATGTAAGTCCTGTTTCGCTGGAGCCTATGGCTCGCGCGCCCTTCTTCGGCGCGGGGATAATCGTCCTTCGTGGAATATTGCGATCGCAGCCACGCTTGGAATCTCTTAACCGGTCCTATACGGGGTAAACAGAAAGCAATTTTATAAACGAGGACCAAACTGACGGTCGATACTGGTGGATCCTTCCAAGATGCGATTGTCCTTCTGAGAGAAGTAATCTTTCTTCGGGGAGGATAAAGAGTTTCGTAAATTAAAGGAACGTTATAGAGATTTTCTTTCTTTAGTTTCGTCTATATTTTTGCTCTTGGAAAAGTCTTTATCGAAAATTTCCAAAATTACGGTCGAAGAACTGCGACCTCGATTCTCGGTGAACGCGGAGCAAAGAGAGCGCCAAAGACGAATGCTTCGATTGTTTTATTGGAGCGAATTCCGAACGGAATTTCGAGGATGAAATGTGGCCGATTCTCGACTGGATAAAGCCAAGCAGTATCGATACAATTTATTTCACCCGAAATCATTTTCGTTTACTTTGAGGTAAGAAATTTATGAGGAAATTCACCTCGCACTTTACGACTTTATCTCGTGGGTCTTCAGTTTTGTTTCCAAAAGTTATTGCTGATATTCTGTAGTCCTGTAAATAATTGAAACACGTTTCGGAAGAAGTGCGTGCAAATAAAAATATAGAGCAGTTCAGAGTAGAGCTGTCAGAAAGCTCAGGAAAAGAAAGCCGAGAACTCAAAACAAGCGAGCGGCTAGAATAAATCGAGCAATCCGAAAGAAAGGAACAGTTCGAACCTATCCTAAGGTTGCTAAGTTGTTTAACCCTTTGCGAATGTGAGGAATATTATTTATTTGACACTTTGCACCCGAAACATTGTTTTTTTTTATTTACTCGACCATATCAAAAGATTATGCTAACCAACTAGCCTTTAGTAACGAATGGGATGCATCATTGCCCCAGAGGAATGAGCAGCACTATAATTGTTAATAATTATACGTTATTATTCATTAATTTCATTGCAATCATATATTTCCATATATAAAAGCATATTAGGCAAGTTAATGCACACGAAATCAGTATCGCCATCTACCGGCGGGGACCGAACTAACTTTTAACATATATTCACATTTTTCACTTTCTTCTGCATATTCATATAATTTTACATTGTAATTATCATAATTCAACTTCTGATTGTTGATTTGTACACTAATAATTAACTGGTATTAAGTTTCTAAAATAAATAAAATTACCGAAACATGTGGCGCCATCTGGCAACCGAAGGTGGAAACTATTTCACAACAAACTTGGACGGTTTGCCGTGAGA